>NW_028093023.1:0-539139 GCF_014824575.4 Sturnira hondurensis
AACTAAGTCGCTGGGTTGTGACGCTGCATGTGGGAGCGGGGTCAAAGAGGGACTATGGCGTCCTGTCCGCAGCCTTCCTCCACGGCCCTCACCGGTGCCGCAGTTGCTGCCCTCACCGGGCCCAGGCGTTTTGTCCCACTGCAAGCGAGTGTGCCACCGCCGTCAGCCCTTGCCCCCTGGGGCCTGCATGGTCTGTCTCACTGTGCGCAAATATGCGCCCGCGGTCTGCCCCGCACCCCAACTGGTTCCCGTCTGCCTGCGTGCCTGGGTCGGGGGCCCTGTCCTGCCCGACCCTGCTCGCTGCTGGCCCCGCCCCTCTTACCGTCCCTGTTGAACAGTTAGATGTAGTCAGACTTCCGTATAATTCAATTTTCTGTCCTTTGGCTGTGTCTTTGTTTCTCCAAACCTTTGTTGTATTCAAACTTGGTTGTGAGAGAAGGCACAGTGTTTCCACCTATGCCTCCATCTTGGCGGAAGTCCCAAACATACCATATTAATGCAGGGTGCTAACATTAGGGAAAACTGGGTGCGGGGTATATGCAAACTTGTACTATCACTATAACTGTTCTGTAAATTTAAGACTTCTATAACTTTTTTAAAAACTTATTTAAAATGAATTTTAAGTTATAAAATAATATAAATTTTTATTTTTATTTTTGTGTTCAGTTCTGTGGATTTCCACTTATATACAAATTCATCAGCATATAAAACATAGAATAGCCTTGACTGGTGTGGCCCAGCAGATTTGGCCTCAATCTACAGACCAAAAGGTCACCAGTTTGATTCTCAGTCAGAGCACATGCTTATGTAGCAGGCCAGGTCCCTGGTTGGTGGCATATAAGAGACAATTCTCCCTCCCTTCCCCACTCTCCAAAAATAAATAAATAAAATCTTGAAAAAATAGAACAGTTCATTACTTCTAAAAACTTTCTCCTTCTATCCCTTTGTAGTCACAGCCTCCTGCAACTCCAACCCTTGGTATCCATCAGTCCTCATCCCCTGATCTCATCACTATAATACAGCCTTTTCAAATATATATGTGTGTGTGTGTGTGTGTGTGTGTGTGTGTATTCATATAGTATGTAACATTTTGAGTCTGGCTTCCTTTGCTCAGCAATATGCTTTAAGATTCATTGAGGTGGTTTGCATGTATTAATAATATGTTCCTTTTTTTACTGTGTAGTATTCTATTGTATGTGTATACCACAGTTTATGAATTCACCTGCTGAAAGAATTTGGGGTTGTTTCCAGTTTGGGGCAATTATGAGGAGTGCCACTATAAACATTCGGGTAAAGATCTTCATGTGAGCACTAGGCTTTGTATTTCTTTGGATAAATACACAGGAGTTGAATGGCTGGATCATATGACAGGTATATGTTTAAGTTTATAAAAAACTGCCAGCCTATTTTCCAGAGCAACTGTACTACTTTTGCAATACCTCCTGCAGTGTATAATAGCTCTAGTTGCTCTACAGTCTCACCATCACTTGGTAGTCTCATTATTATTCCATTTTAGCCATTTGTACTTTATAATTTAATTATACATACATATATATAAACCATAAATTGAATGGCTTTGTATGTCTTTATATTTCATATAAAGGAATAATGCTAAATATATTCTTTTAAGATGATTTATATTCTTTCAACATTGATTTTGAGATTTAGTGTTGATTTACATACATTTGTTTCATTCACTTTAATTGCTGTATAATGTGCTATTTTATAAATGTATCATCAAATATTTATGCAAGTCCCACAAAAATGGGCATTCAGATTGTTTCCTATTTATTGGTCTAAGAAACAGTGCTGAAATGAACATCTCATATGTGTTGTCTTGTGCACAGTTGTGAAAAATTTTCTAGGACAGTAATTCTCAAATCTTTTGGTCTCAGGACTCCTTTTTACTCTTTTTTTAATCCTCACCCAAGGATATGTTCACTGGTGTTCAGTGAGAAAGAGAGATTGACAGAAAAACAGAGAGACAAAGAAACATTGATTTGTCCTTCCACTTATCAATGCATTCATTGGTTGCTTTTTGTATGTGTTCTGACCAGGGATTAAACCTGCAACCTTGGCATATTGAAGGTAGACAGTCCTAGTTCACAAAAGCATCTCCAGAGTCTGGCACAGGCTGGGCATACAGTAGGTGCTTGATAAATGTAAAATATGCAATATTTATTGATAAATGTAAATACACAGTATTTATTGTTTATAGAATCATTCAGGCATAATAATATTTTACCTGATATAGATTATTATAGCAATTTCATTGGTTGTGATTTCATATTATATGTTCATCTGCCTTACAAGAGTATATTTCAAGACAAGAATTATGTCTTATTCATATTTGAATTAATTCTTGCTGGTTAGCCTCTCAGAAGTTTTTTTCCTCTATATAGATGGACTTAGTCATCTCCCTCAAGGTCTAAACAGTCCAAGGAGGGGTGACTCTCAGGTCCATTCCAGGCGGACACTCCTTCTCTTTCCTGGGTTCATCCTTGTTGCCAACATGCTGCAGGGGCAGCACTGTGCCATGTTGGGTTACCTGCCCTGCCTTCATGGATGCAGCATCCATTCAAGGACAGACAGAGAGCATTGCACTCCCTACTAACTCAGTGTCTCATCTTGAATGCATTTCTCATTGTGGTAGACAGAACAATGGCCCCACAGATGCCTGTGTCAGAGGCAGAGGAGATGTGATGGCAGAAGCAGAAGTACAGAGGTCAGAGGAAGAGAACCATGAGCCAAGTAACATGGTGGCCTCCAGGAGCTGAAAAGTTCGGGGAAATATATTCTCCCTTACAGCCTCCAGAAGGGATGCAGCTCTCCCAAACCATTTTCGACCTCTGACTTCCAGAAGTGTAAGATAATAAACGTGTGTTGTTTTGAACCACTAACTTTTATGTTTTTAAGTTCTGTGATAATTTATTACAGCAGCAAAACAGATACACTTGTAATACGCAAAGACAGCATTTGCCTCCTCATACGCATGCTTATGTATGGGCACTATAGCAATAGTGTGTTCATATGAGTCAATACACTAAAGTATTATAACTTCCAAACCATGTTTCCAATTAATACATGTATATTGAATACCCCCAAATATGGTGAATAAATGGCACTCATTACTCTTTCCTGGAGCTTATAGGAGGAAGTTGCAAGGATTCTGGGAACTGGCTGTAGGCCAGCCAGTCTGTGTGTGCCACCACCAAACACCTCACAGCAAATCAAATAAGTATCACAGCTGCAGCACTTGGCCTGGACACACTAGACTAGTTAACCTGCCAAAGTTTGGATTCTAGCCTCTCTCTGATGCCGAAGATGAGGTGCAGGAAGGGCCACAGATGTGGGCTCCAGGGTAAGCTGCAACAGCTGCTCACTACTAAGTGAATCAGGCTTGGGGCAGACCCAATTTCATCCTTAGGGTCTGCCCCAGGGGCAGAGAGCCAGCAGTGCCACCTGAACATTCTGCTTGATTTCTCCAGAGAAGAGCCAGGAAAGTTCTGTCCCTGGAACCCACACAAATCTGCCTGATGACTGGACTCAGTGGGGAGATTTTCCCAGCAGGCTAGGTGGAAGTTACCTTGTCAAATAACCCCAATTCCAATTAAAGCCATTAAGGAGGAATGAAGACAAGGACAATTATTATCTTTTGTTAGGCCCTTTCCACTGAAAGTCTGGGCTTTAAGACACAGTGAGTTGGCCTAGGAGCAAACACTCCACGAGTCACTTTACTTACAATCATTCCTTAATCAATTGGGTTTGCCTGGGAACAAGATCTTTCTTAGGATGGGAGACTCTGGGAAAACCCAAGGCACGTTGCCATAAGTGGACGACCTGACTTTTGGACCTCCACTCTGCTGTTTTGTGCAGCCCTCCAACTGAGCAGCCAAAGCATAGACCACCTGGACTATTTTCCTGAGGAGCTATAGCTCTATGAATCACCAATTTATTCCTAATTCTCTTAGATACAAGGCATTCTCCCCCTCCCCAAATTTCCCTGTAATAGCAACAGTTACTGTTTATTAAATGCTTACCACCAAGCACTTTGGAAATCACTCTCCATTTATTAGTTCTGTTAATGCTTTTTCTAATACTAAAAGGTGAACACTTTATTCTTTTTTAATAGATGACAAAACTTGGGCTTTGAAAGCTTAATTGCTCAAGGTCACAGTAAAAGTACGTGGCAAAGCCAGCTTGGTCTCAGATCTCTGACTGCAGACCAGGCACTTATAGCCACTTTGGCATTCTGCCTTTAAAGAACCTGACCCATAGAGCAGTCTTTGGAGGATGAAACTTTTGTCATCGTATAGCAATCACAGTAGTGTGTGTGTGTGTGTGTGTGTGTGTGTGTGTGTGTACATGTAGCAGATGTGACCTTTGGCTGCTGTGGCCATTTTGGGGGAAAGTGATCTTCCCTAGCCAGAGTTTCTGGGGACTGGAAAGATCAGAACCAGCTTGGTGGGGGCAGGGGTTTGGTGGCCCATTTCAGGCCCCAAGGTGCTTCAGTGCTGTGATGCACAATAGTCTCAGTGCTACACTCCCAATCCCACATCAAGCAGTGCAGCCCTCTTCCATTATCCACATCAGCAGCCCTGTGGCAGCTCAGGGAACCGCTGCTTGCAGTAAACATGACCTCTGTCTTCCCTGACACCAACATGACATTGGCACATCACTGCTTGATCTGTAAACACAATTGTGTTCTCAGTCTTCCGACTGAATTTTGTTACTGGGGTCCTAACAGGCAGCAGGTCTCTGCTTATCTGTAAGCAGCAGCCTCATTTGCCAGTAGAGAGGTTAGGATGTTGTTTGTCCTTACTACTTTACAGTAAGAGGACAATTTGGCTTCCACACTGCCCCTCCCTCTCCTGCCTGCCTGAAGTTACCCCCACCTCCAGTCTGTTTCTTTTGGTGCACACAAAGAACCATAACCTAGACCAAAAGGAGGAAAGGAATAAAACAGGTCTACCTCTGCCTATCTCTTGGAATGACACAAAAGTATCTGTGGTAATAGTTTAGATAATAAATGTCCAGTGCTGCATGGACAGGCCATCACAATTCCATGTGGAGAGAAAGGAACTAACATGAACTCTCCAAGAAATCTCAGCCTAGGGGCACAGCATCACAGAGTTCTGCTTTGGAAGGTCACTCATTGTGGGCAGCTTGGAAAGAAGTGTGTGCCTTGAGAAACTTGTCTATTTTTGCCTGTTTGTCTTGAAACCACTTGAATGGTTTCTCTGTCTCTAAAACTTAAATTTTGCTGAAAAGCAGTTGATTTCCCCCTGAAGTTTGTGTTTTAGCTAAAAGAATATGCTCTTTTAACAGAACACAGAAACAAGCCGGTGAATGGGTTTTTTAATAAAATTTCCAGAGTATTAATTAACCTGTAAATTTTACAGTTATCAGATACAAATTTTAGCTTTCATTAATTTTAGCAATGATAAAGGCAAAAAGCCAAATTGGCATCTCCTCTTCCACAAAGCTAAGTTGATGGGGACATTGTGATTAGAAAATGTATAAGGTTTCACAAGTGTTCCCTCATCTCCTCTACCTTTAGGAAAATGGAGAAGGAAATTATTCATTCTGTTTGGGTGAGAACAAAAAAGAAAAAATATACTTATAATTCAAAAAGTAAAACTAAAATTTTAAAATTCAAAAAATAAAAAAGAATAAAATCTTGCCATTTGCAGCAACATGTACAGACCTAAAGGGCATTATATGAACTGAAATAATCAGACAGAGAAAGACAAATGCTATATGATTTAATTTGTATGTGAAATCTAAAAAACAAAACAAAACAAAAAGAAACCCATAGACACAGAGAACAAGTTGATGGTTGCCAAAGGGGAGAGGGTGAGGGGATGGGCAAAAATAAAAAAATTAAAAATAAAATAAAACACAAAAAGAGGCTAGAAAAAGTCTAGTACAGAGTAAGTGATGGATAAATTTCAGTTGATGCTATAATCATGTGGGAAAGAAGCCCTAGATACATATGGATAAACAAGCAAATAAGTCTATTGGTAGGAATAGTCATTCTAGTTAAAAAGAGAATTTGGATGCTTGTTTTTTCTTCTACAGGAACTATCTTTTTAACACAGGATTATTAAAATAATTTGATAAGGTTCTTAATATAGTTTTTGTGGAGATTTATTTATTTATTTTTAAAGTATATTTTATCGATTATGGTATTACAGTTGCTCCAATTTTTTCTCCCTTTTATACCCCTCTGTCCTGCAACCCTCCTCCCTACTGTATCCCCCACCCCCTTAGTTCATGTCCATGAGTTGTACATATAAGGTCTTTGGCTTCTCCATTTCCTATACTATTCTTAACCTTCCTCCGTCTATTTTGTGTCTACCAATTATGCTTACTTACTGTGCTTTTTTCCCCCATTCTCCCCCTCCCACTCCCCACCGATAACCCCCACTGTGATCTCCATTTCTGTGATTCTGTTCCTGTTCTAGTTGTTGCTTAGTTTTTGTTTTTTAAGTGCAGTTGTTGAGAGCTGTGAGTTTGTTGTCATTTTACTGTTCATAGTTTTTATTCTTTTTCTTAGATAAGTCCTTAATATTTTATATTATAAGGGCTTGGTGGTTTTGAACTTGACCTTGTCTATGAAGCACTTTATCCACCCTTCCATTCTAAATGATAGCTTTGCTGGATAGAATAATCTTGGGTGTAGGTCCTTGCTTTTCATGACTTTGAAAACTTCTTTCCTGCCCTTTCTTGCCTGTAAGATTTCTTTAAAGAAATCAGCTGACAGTCTGATGGGCACTCCTTTTTAGGTAAGTCTCTCTTTTTCTCTTGCTGCTTTTAAGATTCTCTCCTTACCTTTAATCTTGGGTAATGGAATTATGATGTGCCTTGTTGTGTTCCTTCTTGGGTTCAACTTCTTTGGGACTTTCGGACTTCCTGAACTTCCTGGAAGTCTATTTCCTTTGCCAAATTAGGGAAGTTCTCTTTCATTATTTGGTCAAATACGTTTTCCATTTCTTGCTCTTCCTCTTCTCCTTCTGCCACCCCTATAATTCAGATGTTGGAACCTTTAAAGTTGTCCTGAATGTTGCTCAGCCTCTCCTCAGTTTGGGGGGTTATTGTTTCTTCATTCTGTTGCAATAGGATGTTTATTTCGTTCTTTTGTTCCAGACTGTTGATTTGAGTCCTGGCTTTCTTCCCTTCACTGCTAGTTCCCTTCATATTTTGCTTTATTTTATTTTGTATAGTTTTCATTTCTTCATTTTGCAACCAAACTGAATCATTTCTTTGAGCATTCTGATTACTAGTAGTTTGAACTTTGCATCCGATAGGTTGGCTATCTCTTTATCACTTAGTTCTATTCTTGGAGTTTTGATCTGTTCTTCTATTTGGGCCATATTTCTTTGTCTTGGCATACCTGTTACATTGTAAGGGGCAGAGACTTAGGTATTCACCAGGGCAGGGAAACCCTGTTCACTGCACTGTGGTGCTGTCTGTGGAGATGGGTCAGAGTGGAAAAAATGCCACTTGCTTGCTCGTTCAGCTCTTTTATCACTCTCCATCACTTCCTGCCCTTCCTACTAGCAGATTATAACCTTTTAAGTGCTGATTCCCAGGTGGGTGGGTTTGTGTACATTCTAAGACCCCATGAGCCTCTCTACCAGACTCTCCTGTGAGACTGGGAGTTTCTCCCACCCCCACAATCCCCACAGATTTTTACTGCCAGAGGTTTTGAGTTTTTAGTTTCCCCACATTGAATCCCTAAGTTTTACAGTCTGTCTTGCTTCTCAGTTGTTCCTCCTGGCTTATCCTCATTTGAATATGGGATCACCTGGTCAGCCAGCCCCATCTCACCTGCATGGTCTGCAACCTTGCCAGGCATCCTCTCTGCCCTGGCTACTCTTCTCCACCCCTCTTACCAGTCTGGATGCATGTTTCTTTAACTCCTTGGTTGAAGGACTTCCACGCACTTTGATTTTCTGGCAGTTCTTCTTCTTCTTTTTTTAACTTGTTGTTATCCTTCTTTTGGTTATGTAAGGAAGCAAAGCATTTCTCTGTACACCTCCATCTTTGCCAGAACCTCTCAAAAATAGTTCTTTAAATTAAAAATAATATTTGTTAAGGTGGAGGAATGAAACAATTTACTGTAAGAATAAATTCAGTTGGAATCAACAAATATAAACTTAGAAAGTGACCTAAATAATTAGTTCAATATGATGGCTGAGCATATGTGTTTAATTGAATTAATGAAATTCATAAGAAGGACGAAGGAAGATAGCGTTGGAGTAGGACAAAGGATTTCACTTCCCTTCACGCACTGGACAAAAACCAGGCTGCTCTGCAGAGGAGCATGGCGAACACCCAACAGGGACCCAGCATATGGGATGGCAGGACCCCAGAGAGTATAGCGGACACTGAATGACCAGAGGTTGAGGAGAGGAGACAGACCTCAGATCAGCAAGGTACGAGAGAACAGCACAGAGCCTGCGGGCCCTTCACCGGGCAGCATCAGGGCCCTGGCAGGGCCACCCTGATCTCTGAGAGCCAAGGGAGGGCAAGAATGACAACCCTATGAGAGAACTAGTTACCGGCATCCTCTCTAACCAGCAGGGTGCAGATTGGAAAACACCAGGAGAGATGGGTTTGCCTGTAGTGGCAGAGAGAGGAGTGAGCATTGGGAAGCAAACCAGAGAACTCTGATAACCCGTGGAGTCAGGCTGTGTTTGCCAGTTTGGGGAACTGAGGGGCCCCGGCATTCCCAGTAGCCTGAGCGGGCGCTCCCACAGTCTTGGGGAGCTTTGGAATACTGTCAGTGCCACTGGAAGAGCACCAGTCACCAGCTCCCTCCCTACCCAGCTGGGCTCAGACTGAGAAGCACCGGGAGTCAGGCTGTAGTTGCCAGCTTGGAGGTCTGGGAGTCCCATGCATTCCCGGTGGCATGCATTCCCGGTGGCGCACATTCCCGGTGGTGCGCATTCCCGATACCGGGGGACTCCAGCTGGGGACTCCAGCCCGTGCTCACACAGCCTTGGGGCGCTGCACACGACTGACAGGGCCCCTGGGGAAGCGCCAATCGCCAGATCCATCCCTACCCAGCTGGGCGCAGACTGAGCAGCATCCAGAATCCGCTGTGGTTACCAACTTGGAGGTCTGGGAGTCCCCTGCATTCCCGGTGTAGCGCATTCCTGATAGCAGGGGACTCCAGCGGGTGCTCACACAGCCTCGGGGAGCTTCGGGCTGCTGGCAGGGCCCCTGGAAGAGCGCCAGTCACCAGCTCCATCCCTACCCAGCTGGGCTCAGACTGAGAAGCACCGGGAGTCAGGCTGTGGTTGCCAGCTTGGAAGAATTGTGAGTTGCCCAGTGTGTGCAGCCAAGCACTGGGAAAGGTCCAAGCCCAAGCCTGCAAGACCAGGAAAGCCTGGCTGGGAGTGCGTGCCCTCACACCAGGCCAGAGCTGGGAAGCCTGGGGTAAAACCTGCTCTCAGCGGTGCATGGGAGAGAAGCGTCATTCTGGATCTTGGGAGGGCACTGGCGAGACCAGCTAAGTTCACCAAGAGGAGAGAAAGGCCACACTAAGAGCCCCTCAGGCTGCTGCAGCTAGGGAGACCAGAAGAAAAGGTTTGACCAGCTGGAAGCCAACAAGAGGAGTAGGTGGAAGTGGAGAACACCAAAATACCTGCAGGAGACTGCACCACTGAATATCACAGGCATCTTACCACAGAATTTCACACCATAAACCCAAGAAGCCAGAACAGATCACTTTAAGAAGCTGAAGCCAACAAGAAGAGCAACACAAACAATGGGAAGACAAAGAAACAATCCCCAAATGAAAGAAAAGGAGGAAGTCTCAGAAAGAACGTTAGATGAAATAGAGGCAAGCCAACTATCAGATATTGAATTCAAAGCACTGGTTATCAGGAAATTCAAAGAGCTTACAACGAGCTACCAGAAACTACAGGGGAGCTACAATGAACTCTCTGCAAACTATACCAACATGAAAAAGAAAATAGACACCATCAGTAAAGGCCAAGAGGAAATGAAGAATACAATTTCTGAACTGAAGAACACAGTAGAAGGCATGAAGAATAGAATCGATATGGCAGAAGATCACATAAGTGAGATTGAAGACAGGATAGAAAGAATCTCCCAGACAGACCAAATAATGGAAAAGAGAATCAGAAAAAATGAGCAGAATTTAAGAGAAATGCAAGACAACATGAAACGTAATAATATCCAAATACTAGGAATACCAGAAGGAGAGGAAGAGGAACAAGGGATAGAAAAGCTACTTGAAAGAGTGATAACGGAAAATTTTCCTAAGTTGAGGAGAGAGAAAGGCACACGGATTCAGGAATCACAGAGAGTCCCAATTAGGTGGAACCCAAAGAGGCCTACTGCAAGACACATCATCATTAAAATGGCAAACATCCAAGACAAAGAGAAAATCCCAAAGGCAGCAAGGGAGAACAGGAAGTAACATACAAGGGGGTCCCAATAAGGTTGGCTGCTGACTTCTCAGTGGAAACATTCCAAGCAAGAAGAGAATGGCAAGAAATATTCCAAGTCATGAGAAACAGAGGCCTACAACCAAGGCTATTGTACCCAGTAAGGCTCTCAATCAAGATAGAAGGCCAAATAAAGAGCTTCCAAGACAAAAGAAGTCAAAAAGAATACGCCTCCACCAAACCAGCTCTACAAGAATTACTAAAAGGACTGCTTTAGGAAAGGAAGGAAAAGAGAGAGATAGAGAGGAACACAGGTACACAAATAGCAATGAATAAGTACCTTTCAATAATAACCTTAAATGTAAATGGATTAAATGCACCAATTAAAAGACATAGAATAGCTGAATGGATAAGAAAGCATGACCCACACATATGCTGCCTACAAGAGACCCACCTCAGGTCAAAGGACCACCACAGACTAAAAGTGAAAGGATGGAAACAAATTTTCCAAGCAAATGGACAAGAAAAAAAAGCCGGGGTAGCAATTCTCATATCAGAAAAAATAGACTTCAAAAACAGGGCTATAAAGAGAGACCCAGAAGGTCACTTCATATTGCACAAGGGAAGAATCCAACAAGAAGACATTAACGTCATAAATATATATGCACCCAACATAGGAGCACCCAAATATATACAGAAAATTCTGGAGGACCTCAAGAAAGAAATTGACAGCAACACAATTATAGTAGGGGATTTTAACACCCCACTGTCTAAAATGGACAAATCTTCCAAACAAAATATCAACAAAGATATTGCAGCATTAAATGACACCCTAAACGAAATGAACCTAATTGATATATATAGAGCTCTCCATCCCAAAGAAGCTAAATACACATTCTTTTCAAATGCACATGGAACATTTTCCAAGATAGATCACATGATAGGACACAAAAACGAGTCTCAATAAATTCAAGAAAATAGAAATCATACCAAGTATTTTCTCTGATCACAAGGGACTGAAATTGGAAACCGACCCCAATGAAAAAAATCCAAAACACCCAAAACCATGGAGACTGAATGGTAGGCCATTAAACAACGAATGGGTCAACATTGAAATTAGGGAAGAAATCAGAAAGCTTCTGGAAACAAATGAAAATGAACTCACAACAACCCAAAACCTATGGAACACAGTGAAGGCAGTCCTGAGAGGGAAGTTCATAGCAATACAGGCTTACCTAAAGAAGATAGAAACATTTCAAACAAACAACCTAACCCGACGCCTCCAAGAACTCAAGGAACAACAACAAAGACAGCCCAGAGCAAGTAGAAAGAAGGAAATAACCAAGATCAGAGCAGAACTAAATGACATAGAAACTAAAAGCAAATTCTAAGGATCAATGAATCCAGGAGTTGGTTTTTTGAAAAGATAAACAAAATAGACAAACCTTTAAGTAGGCTCATCAAGAAAAGAAGAGAGAAGACCCAAATAAACACAATCAGAAATGAAAGAGAAGAGATTACAAGTGATACCGCAGAAATAGAAAGGATTGTAAGAAATTACTATGTGGAACTGTATGCCAAGAAATTTGAAAACCTAGGTGAAATGGACAAATTTCTAGAAAAATATAATCTTCCAAAACTCAATGAAAAAGAGGAAGAAAACCTGAACAGGCCAATAACAGCAAATGAAATTGAAGCAGTAATCAAAAAACTCTCATCACACAAAAGCCCTGGACCACATGGTTTCACAGGAAAATTCTACAAAGCTTTTAAGGAAGAGCTAACCCGTATTCTTCACAGACTGTTCCAAAAAATCCAAAAAGAGGGAAAACTCCCCAACTCTTTTTATGAAGCCAGTATCACCCCAATTCCAAAGCCAGATAGAGATGCAACAAAGAAAGAAAATTACAGGCCAATATCGCTGATGAACATAGATGCTGAAATCCTCAATAAAATATTAGCAAATCGCATCCAACAATATATCAAAAAGATCATACACCACGACCAAGTGGGATTCATCCCAGGGATGCAAGGATGGTTCAATATACGCAAATCAATAAATGTAATACACCACATAAACAAAAGCAAAGACAAAAATCACATGGTCATATCAATAGATGCAGAAAAAGCTTTTGATAAGGTTCAACACCCATTATGATAAAGGTACTCAGAAAAATGGGAATAGAGGGAGCATTCCTCAACATAATATATGAAAGACCTACAGCCAACATCATATTCAATGGACAAAGACTAAAATCTTTTCCACTAAGATCAGGAACAAGACAAGGTTGCCCAATTTCACCACTTGTATTCAATATAGTATTAGAAGTTCTAGCCACAGCGATCAGACAAGAAAAGGAAATAAAAGGCATCCAAATTGGAAAGGAGGAAACAAAATTGGCATTGTTTGCAGATGACATGATAGTGTACATGGAAAATCCTATAGCCTCTACCCCAAAACTGCTTGAACTAGTAAATGAATTTGGCAAAACACCGGGTTACAAAGTCAATATCCAGAAATGAAAGGCATTTTTGTATACCAACAATGAAAAAGCAGAAGCAGAAATCAAGAAAAAAATCCCATTTGATATAGCAAAAACAAAAATAAAATATCTGGGAATAAACCTAACCAAAGAGGTAAAAGACCTGTATGCAGAAAACTACACAACACTGAAGAAAGAAATCAAGGAAGACACAAATAAATGGAAACATATACCGTGTTCATGGATTGGAAGAATTAACATCATCAAAATGTCCATACTACCCAAAGCAATTTACAGATTCAATGGAATACCTATTAAAGTACCAATGGCATATTTCACAGACATAGAACAAACACTTCAAAAATTTATATGGAACCATAAAAGACCCCAAATAGCAGCTGCAATTTTGAGAAAGAAGAACAAAGTAGGAGGGATCACAATACCTGATATCAAACTGTATTACAAGGCCACTGTAATCAAAACAGCCTGGTACTGGCACAAAAACAGGCACATAGACCAATGGAATAGAACAGAGAGCCCAGAAATAAACCCAACTCTCTACAGTCAATTAATATTCGACAAAGGGGGCAATAACATAAAATGGAGTAAAGACAGCCTTTTCAACAAATGGTGTTGGGAGAACTGGACAGCTACATGCAAAAAAATGAAACTTGAGCACCAACTTACACCATACACCAAAATAAATTCAAGGTGGATAAAAGACTTAAATATAAGCCGTGAAACCATTAAAACCCTAGAGGAGAGCCTTGGCAAGAAAATCTCAGATATTCCACGCAGCAATATTTTTACTGATACGTCCCCTAGAGCAAGGAACATAAAGGAAAGAATAAACAAATGGGATCTCATCAAAATTAAAAGCTTCTGCATGGCTAAGGATAACAGTATCAAGATACAAAGAGAAGCAACTGTTTGGGAAAACATATTTGCCAATGATACCTCAGACAAAGGTTTAATCTCCAAAATATACAAAGAACTCACTCGACTCCACTCGAAGAAGACAAGCAACCCAATTAAAAAATGGGCAGAGGACTTGAACAGACATTTCTCCAAGGAGGACATACAGAGGATCCAGAGACACATGAAAAGATGCTCAATATCTCTAGCTATCAGAGAGATGCAAATTAAAACCACAATGAGATACCACTTAACACCAGTCAGAATGGCTATTATAAACAAAGCAACAAACAACAAGTGCTGGAGAGGTTGTGGAGGTTGTAGTTCACTGTTAGTGGGATTGCAGACTGGTACAACCACTATGGAAAACAGTATGGAATTTTCTAAGAAAACTAAAAATGGACGTGCCTTTTGACCCAGCAATTCCTCTCTTAGGAGTATATCCTAAGAATCCTGAAACACCAATCCAAAAGAACCTATGCACCCCAATGTTCATAGCAGCACAATTCACGATAGCCAAGAGTTGGAAGCAACATAGATGCCCATCGGTAAATGACTGGATCAAAAAAACATGGTACATTTACACAATGGAATTCTATGCTGCAGAAAGGAAGAAGGAACTACTACCCTTTGCAACATCATGGATGGAACTGGAAAGCATTATGCTGAGTGAAATAAGTCAGGCGGTGAAAGACAAATACCATATGATATCACTGTTAACAAGGATCTAAACAAAACAAACAAGCAAGCAAAATATGACCAAAGACACTGAAATAGGGAACAGGCTGACAGGGTTCAGAGGGGAGAGGGGAGAGAATCATAGGGGAAAAGGGAATGGACTCACATGAACAAGTATAAAGGCCACATGGACAATAAGTAAGGGTGGGGGGTGGAAATGGGAGGGAGGTGGGGAGCATGGGGCGGGGGGCGGGCAGGGTTGGAATATAAGACAGAAAGCTGTACTTGAACAAGAATTAAATAAAAATTATTTAAAAAATGAAATTCATAAGATTAAAACATAAATTTATAAGAGCTCTGGAAACTAAGACATAGTGCCATCAATAGCTCAAAAATTTTAAGAGACTTGTGGAAATTAGAAAATAAATGTTATTAGGTTAGTGGAGAAACACATTTGAAACAGCAGTTTTAGTGGAGAGTGTTCTTTAGTGGAGTCCACAGGGGGATTTCAGCTCTTAGTCTCAAAGTACAAAACCAGGTGGGCTTTCCAGTGATGCTCACTGGAGTAATTATTTGAAGATCACCTGTGCAACCTCCTCCTGCTCAAGGCAGCTAACAGGGGTGTCATCTGCGGGTAATGTTCTGGGAATGGCTCCTGAAGGACATGAAGGACCTAGTGGTAGTACCAGAAAAAGCAGATGATAGGTGACTAACTCTGCACATCTATAATGGATGGATAAGACTGAGAGATACTCAACTCTTCCCAGGAAGGAAATAACATCACTGTGTTCCTCTTGTAGAGTAAAGCTGTTCTTTATTTGCCAATTGTAAGTTGAGGGCTCTTAGATGCTTGTCAGCATGCTGTTTCCCATGCACATTCCCTACTCAGCCTCCCCACTCAAGAGTGAGGTCTGTTAGGGAACAAGATTTAAACAATGGCAGAGGAAATTATTATAGCTACAAACACTTATCAAAAGTTATTCATTTAGAAACATAGACAATCAAGGATCCCCACATACTTGGTAAAAACAACAATATGAAACATAAGAATCAAGATGAACAAACAGAACAACCAATCTTGGTTGTTTTAATATAACAACATCACTTGGGTGTCATAGATGTAAGACAGAAAATAAAAGAAATGAAAAACATTCTTGGAAATTATTAGCGCAATCACAATCTACAAAAATAGTAAAAGTTCAGAATAATTTATACATCAATGATATAATGTTTATGCTTAAACCTCAAATTTAGATGTGGTCTCCCTCCCAGGAGCACACTTGCACATTTTTCTCTCCCCCTTCTTCTTCCCCCTCTTCTTTCCCCACAGGCTAAACTCCACAAGACTTTCAACCTGGGGATCAAGGGGAAGTGGCAGCTCATCCCAGACTAACCTCCTGAATCTATCCCCAAGGCCCCCTTTTCTCTGACTCTCCAGTGAGCTGACAGCAACCCTGACTTAACTTAATTCTTTCTCATAATGTTTCTAGAGAGCCAAAGCAGCCCCAACTAGGCTCTCCTATTGTTTCTTCTATCCTAAGTCCTTCCTTGTTTTGTTGTCTCCAGCTTTAATACACATACTTTAAAAAAAAAAAAAAGAAACCTCACGCTTACAAACAAAAGCTGAGAATAAAAAGATTTAAAGGAAAATACTAATCTAAAGAAAGATGTTTGCTTATATTGGTATCAAAATATCATTTAAGACAAAAAAGCATCAAGAGTAGAGATCATCACATCAGTAATATAAAACAATACACTTAATGCACATATGTAAATGTTTATATCACAAATTGATAAAATTACAAAGAGAAATTGACAAAGCTACTATTATTTTAGGAGGCTTCAACACATATCTCTCAGTAAATAGGTAAGGCAGACAAAAAAACAGCAATAATATAGAAGCTTTGAACAATATAATTGATTAACTTAGACAAAAAGTATGAAAATTTATACCTAGATATTAGAGAATAGACATTTCTAAGCACAAATGGAACATTATAAAAAATGTGTCATATTGTCATAAAGCAAGTCTCAGAAGATTTGAAAGAAATAGGTGTCATATAGACCATTGCTTTTCAAACTAATAGACACATAAATAACCCAGACATTTTAGTAAAATGGAAGGCGATAAAATGAAAATCAGGATTGTTTGCTAGGATTCTGTTTTTTGATCAAGTCCCCAAGTGATGTCTAATGCTATACTTGGTGAAGCGAAAGTTATAGTCAATGTTTTCCAATGGCAACTTTTCAGTCTGAGTTCCCCTAGAAGTAGACCCTAAGACAAGACTCAAGAGCCAATGGTTTAATTTGTTGGTGAAGAAAACATGCCTCACAGCCATGCTCTTAGGAGGCAAGGTAACTAAAATATCTTATACCATTTCCATCATTCATTTGTTAAAGGATGTTCCCTATGAGGGAGTATTAAGAATTTTAGAGCAACTGTGATCATCTTTAATGAAGTAAGGCAAAATATTACCATAGCAGAGGAGAAGACAGGAAATCTCAGCAGAAACATATAAAACATAAAGGGAAATTCTAGAATCAAATTATACAATGTCTATAATTTAAACTTCACAATGGACTTAGCCAAATTGAGGAAGTGGTAAGTGAATTTAAAATAGACCAACAGACATGCAATATTTTTTAAAAAACAGAAAAAAGGTTGAAAAATAAATAGAGCCTTAGGTAATTGTTAGATAATATTGAATGGTTTAATAAATGTATAACTAGAGTACCAGGAGGAAAAAGACAAAAAAAATGCAGCATAAAAATATTTGAGGTAATCATAGCTAAAATTTTCCCAAATTTTATGAAGAACATAAAATTTCATATTAAGGATATTCAGTAAACGCTAAGCAGAATAAAAATGAAAAAGGCCACACAGAGACATTATTATCAAACTGTTGAAAATCTAAGAAAAGCAAGAAAAAATGTCAAATTAGATACAATGAAATAGTGATGGCAATTGACTTATCATCAGAAACTATGAAGACCAGAAAAGAGTGAATAATATCTGTAAAGTACTTAAAGAAAAAACTTCCAAACCGTCCTTCAAGAATGAAGGTAAAATATACACTTTTTCACTAGTAGACTATTACTACCAGTAATAAATAAATAAATATGGACTTCTGGTCAAGATGATGGTGTAGGCAGACATGGCTCACCTCTTTGCACAATCACATCAAAATTACAAGTGAAATATAGATCATCACTCAGAATTGTCAGAAATCGAATTAAATGGAAGCCTGACAAGTATGGAATTAAAGAAACCACATCCATCCAGATTACTAACAGGGACAGAGATGCATAATGGACTGGTCTCCACATCTACATGTGGTAGATAAAAATTTGGGAGGGACATCTGAGGAACAAGGAATCCCAGGCCCATCTCCTGACCACAGGTTTCTATGCCAGGAAGATAAGTCCGCATAACTCTGGCTGCAAAATTGGCAGGTACTGAGACAGCGGAAGAAACTTGTTAGGTTCCAAGCAGTTCATCCTAAAGAATCCACACACAGCTTACTCAGACTCACTCCCTCTGAGCTCCAGCACCAGGGTAGCAGCAGTGCTACCAGTGGCATACAGGAAGGAACTGAATTATCTAGCATCAGGGAACCTGAAGACAGCTTTCTCCCACACAAAAAGGTAGAAAGAGTCTGTTGTCCCCTTTCTGAACCCTCCCCCTATGGAGCCACAGAGCCAGCAAGCAGGTGCCATATCTGAGACTCTATCAAGCTGGCTAACAGAGTTTTCCCTGCCCTGGAGATCCCCTGAGACTCCATTCTACCCAACTCGCCTGCCCAGCCAAACTATTAACAGTGACTTCTCCCTATGAATGGCTGGTCTTGATTCATGCTTTACAACTTCTTAAATTTTCTCAAATAAGCAATAGCCAGCTTCAGTGAGTCCCCAGCTCTCATACCTCTTGCTAAGGCTCTAGGCCTAGCACTAGCAGCAGCCAGCCTATATTCATAGCTTAGGTTTGCCTGGGAATCTCCAAGCCCAGCACAAGTAGAATCCATCTCAGGTTGCTTTAAAACTCAGGCAGGGTGGCCCTAGGCAGAACACAAATGGGAGTTTACCTTGGCCTGCACCATCTGGGAAACCCCAGAGTCTACACTCTCAGTGGACAGATACAGACCACATTAGAGTACCACTTACCCTGCCCTGCCACAGCTGATTCTCCGTAGAAGTCAGAGTTTGGTGGTCAGTGGTCACAGCCAGTTCTTGTAGCTGACTGGCCAGGATAAATCCCTCCCATTGACCTGCCAAGGCTCAACTACAAGAGGAGGGGTTACTCAGCCCACAAGAAGGCTGCACCTTAAGTATGCAGCTTGAGTGATAGGGGAGGCTGTGCCACTAAACCACATAGGACACCTACTGCATTAGGCCACACTACCAAGATAGGGAGTCACAGCAGCTCTACCTACTACATAGAAACAAACACAGGGAGGCTGCCAAAATGAGGAGACAAAGAAAAATGGCCCATCCCTGGCTGGTGTGGCTCAGTGGATTGAGCCCTGGCCTGGGAACATGACTGGGTGGTGAGCCAGGTCCCTAGTAGGGGGTGTGCAAGAGGCAACCACGCATCAGTGTTTTTCTTCCTCTCTTTCTCCCTTCTTTCCCCTCTGCCTGCAAATAAATAAATAAATAAATAAATAAATAAATAAATAAATAAATATCTTTTAAAACCAGAAAAGTAGCCCAAATGAAAGAATAGATTGAAATTCCAAAAAAGAGAACTAAACAAAAAGAAGATAAGCAATCTATCAGATGCAAAGTTCAAAACTTTGATTATAATGACACTCAAAGAACTTAGTGAGTACATCAACAGCATGAAAAGATCCAGTCAGAAACAAAGTATACACTAATTAAAATAAAGAACAGAGCTTCCAGGCAAGATGAAGGTATAGGTAGATACGTTTCACTTCTTCACACAATCAAAAAAAAGGATGACAACCAACTTAAAAAAAAAAAAACACAACCAGATCTGCCAGAAAATGGAACTGTATGGAAGTCAGAAACATTCCTCCAGACTGGTAGGAGGGGCGGAGACAAGCAGCCAGGCTGAAGAGGATATGCAGCAAGAGAATGGCTGGCAGACCAAGTGTTCCCACATTTGCTTGCAGATTGTTAGATCTGGATAAGCAAAGGAGGAATAAAAATCAACAGGTGAGAAAATGGCACTGAGGGAAGCTGCCTACAGACCCTATCCAGGAAAAACAATGAAAAGTAGGGTATGGGGTCAGCCTATTCAACATAACGGGATGCAGCTTTAACCCAGTAACCAGCTGTAGCCAATCAGACTCTAATATTCCAATTGCAGGTTTTTGCACTTAAAAACCCTAATCTAAGAACAACTGAGCAAGTCCCAGCCACCTTCGGTCGGCTCCCCAACCTCCCTTAGTTGGTTCCACTTCCCCCATGAGTTCCAACCTTCCTTGGTTGACCCCACTTTCCTCTTAACCTCCGTCAGTTGGCTCCACTTTCTCTCTTATTCCCTGCTAATAAACCCTACTCTCCTTAGCTCACTGCATTTGTCCAGTTTTTCGAGTGACTCCAACCTGACACACAGATAAATGGGGAGGAACTACTGAGGAGTTAGACAGACCATGCAACCCAGTATTCCAGTGCCAGGAGAAAAAAGTTTCAAAACCTTTGGCTATAAAAATTTGTGGGAGTTGCAAAAGCAGGAGAAACTGACAGTCTCACAAGAGACTCTATTGGAGGGGTCCATGGGGTCGTACAAGGTACACAAGCCTACCTAATCAGGAATCAGCACCAGAAGGGCACAATTCACTTGTTGGTACTGGGAGGAGTGACTGAAAGTGGGGCTAGAAATGAGAATGTGTCATTGTTCCATCTCTGAATCTCCTCACATATATAGCCCAACAATGCAGCAAAGCGGGTTGCCCCACCCAGGCAGATACCTAAAGCTTTGCTGCTTAAAATGTGACAGGTGTACCACACAAAGAAATATGGCCCAAATAAAAGAATAGATCAAAACTCCAGAAAAAGAACTAAGCAATGAGGAGATAGCCAACCTGTTAGATGCAGAGTTCAAAATACAGACAATCAAGTTGCTCACAGAAATGATTGAGTACAGCCACAAAATAAACAAAAAAGTGAAGGCTATACAAAGTGAGATAAAGAAAAATATACAGGAAACCAACAATGAAGGGAAGAAAATCAGTACTCACATCAATAATTTGGAACAAAGGAAGAAATAAATATCCAACTGAAACAGAATGAAGAATCAAGAATTAGAAAAAATGAGGAGAGGCTCAGGAAACTCTGGGTCAACTTTAAATGTTCCAACACCCAAATCATAGCAGTGCCAGAAGAAGAACAGGAAAAACAAGAACTTGATGACTTACTCGAAAAAGTAATGAAAGAAAACTTCCTCAATCTGGCAATGGAAATAGACTTCCAAGAAGTCCAGGAAGCTCAGAAAGTCCCAAACAAATGGGACCCAGAAAGGAACACACCAAGATCCATCATAATTAAGACACCCAAGATTAAAGATATGGAAGAATCTTAAAAGCAGCAAGAGGAAAGCAGAGTGTTACCTACAACAGAGTTTCCATAAGACTATCAGATGATTTTTCAAAAGAAATCTTGCAGGCAAGAAAGGACTGGAAAAGAGTACTCAAAGTCAGAAAGAGCAAGGACCTACATCCAGGATTACACTATCCAGCAAAGCTATAATTTAGAATGGAAAGGCAAATAAAGTGCTTCCCAGACAAGGTAAAGCTAAAGGAGTTCACCATCACCAAACCATTATTATATGAAATGTTAAGGAGACTTATCTAAGAAAAAGAAAAATATCAAAAACTATGAACACAAACAAACTCACAACTACCAACAACAGAACTTAAAAACAAACTAAGTAAACAACTAGAACAGGAATGAAATCACAGAAATGGAAAACACATGGAGGATAACCAGCATGGACTGGGGGGAAATGGGGTTAAGGTACAGAGAATAAGAAGCATAATTGGTGGGTACAAAATAGATGGGGGTTAAGAATACTATAAGAAATGGACAAGCTAAAGAACTTATATGCATGACCCATGGACATGAACTAAGGGGTAGGAGGAATGCTGGAGGGAAGGGAAGGGGGAGGGGGATAAGGGGGTGAAAAATGGGATGACTGTAATAGCATAATCAATAAAATATACTTTAAAAATAAAGAACAATTTATAGAGAAATAACAGTAGAGTGGATGAAACTGAGAATCAAATCAATGATTTGGAACATAAAGAAGCAAAAAACAACCGATTATAAAAACAATAAGAAAAAAGAATTCCCCCTCCCCAAAAAAGAGGATAGTGTAAGCAGACTCTGGCACAACTTCAAGCAATCCAACGTTCGCATGATAGGGGTGACAGAAGGAGAAGAGAAAGAGCAAGAAATTGAAATCTATTTGAAAAAATAATAAAAGAAAACTTACCTAATTTGGTGAAGGAACTAGACAGGAAACAGAGTCCCCAAAAAGATGGATGCAAAGAGGCGCACTCTAAGACACATCATTACTGAAATGCCAAAGGTTAAAGAGAGAATCTTAAAAGAAGCAAGAGAAAAGAAATTAATTACCCACAGGTGAGTTCCAAGAAGACTATCAGCTGATTTCTCCAAAGAAAGTTTTCAGGCTAGAAGAGATTGGCAAGAAATATTCAAAGTCATGAGGGCAGGGACCTACAGTCAAGATTGTTCTACCCCAAAAAGCTACTATTTATAATGGAAGGGCAAATAAAGTGCTTCCCAGAGAAGAAAACACTAAAGGAGTTCATCATCGCCAAACCATTATCATATGAAATGTTAAATGAACTTATTTAAGAAAAAGAAGAAGATCAAAACTGTGAAAAATAAAGTGGCAAAAGTACATACATATCTATCAACAATTGAGTCTAAAAAACAAACTAATCAAACAAGAACAGAGACAGAAGCATGGATATTGAGAGCATTTTGATGGTTGCCATATGGGAGGGGATTGTGGGGGATGGGTGAAGAGGTGACAGGATTTAGAATTACAAATATTAGTTACAGACTAGCCATGGGGATATAAAGTACAGTATAGGAAATGGAGTAGCCAAATAATGCATATGCATGACCTGTGAACATGAAAAATGGTGTGGAATTGCCTGAGGGAGTCAGGGGCAGTGCTTTGTAGAAGGGGAAAAGGAGGAAAAATTGGGACAACTGTAATTGCATAATCAATAAAATATAAATAAAAAAAGAAAATCATTCTCTTGGTTTGTATTCATCTACCTTACGTGTATGCATAGCTCACATTTATTTCAATGTTTTTAAAGTGTTTTTGGTCTTTATTTAGAAGTTTAATGATGCTTTTGTGACCAGAAATATGCAGTAGGAACTTAACTATTACTTCTGTCAATTAGTTTGACTAATTGACAGTTTGACTAACTGTCAATTAGTTTATGGTAAAATTGATTTTGTTTTATGTCATTTCTTTAGAGTTACAGTTTCCCAGAAATTATGGATGCCATTCAGTGAGGTCTTACTGTACTTCGTTTTTCATTTTTATGCCAATGGTAGAAAATTAGTCCTTTATTTACAAATGACTCTTGGTGTTTTACTATTTTAGCATCTACTTAATCAGTTCTCTATTGACATTTACCTAGGGTATTTTTTTCCTAGTTCTCTAACCTATTGCATTGGCTACCTAGTGTGGCTTATGTTAAATTATTAAATTCTTACTGATTTTAATAGGATGCATCTAGTTATTCAAATTAAGCAAGATCCTGGCTTTTGGCTTTAGATAGACAATAATGTTAAGGAAGTATCTATGTATAATCACATTAATGAGATAAAAAATCAAGAATAGATGTTGTATTTTTAGTATCTATGAAAATAAATGCATTTTCTCCTTTTATTTATTTTTAAAAACTGGCATAAAAAAGTACAAAGGATTTTTAAGAAAATATTATGAATAACTATATGCCAACATATTGAACAACCTGGATGAAATGGATAAATTCCTAGAAACATACAATCTTGCAAAACTGAATCAGGAAGAATCAAAGAATCTGAATAAACAGATTACACCTAGTGAAATTGAAGCAGTAATAAAAAAACTTCCAACAAAAATAAAAGCCCTGGACCAGATGATTTCATAGGTGATTTTACCAATGATTGCAGGAAGAACTAACATCTCTCCTTCTCACTATTTCAAAAAATGCAAGAAGAGGGAAAGCTGTGCATCTCATTTTACAAGGTAGGCATTATCTTAATTCTGAAACCAGATAAAGACACTACAAAAAAAAAAAAAAAAGAAAATCACATGCCAATATCCCCAGTGAACACAGATGCTCAAATCCTCAATAAAATATTAGCAAACCCAATACAGCAATACATCAAAAAGATCATACACCATAAACAGTGGGATTTATTCTGGGAATGAAAGATTGGTACAACATTCACAAATCAATAAATGTGGTTCACCACATAAACAAAATAAGGGATAAAAACTGCATGATCATATTGATAGATTCACAAAAAGCATTTGATAAATACCAGCACCTATTTATGATAAAAACTTTTAGCAAAGTGGGAATAGAGGGAATATACCTATAATCATGATAAAAACCATATATGACAATGCCACTGCCAGCATCATACTCAAAACTACAAGCATTCCCCTTAATATAGGGAACAAGACAGGGATGCCTGTTCTCAAATCTCTTATTCAACATAGTATTGGAAGTCCTAGCCATAGCAATCAGATAAGAAGAAGAAATAAAAGCCATCCAAATAAGAATGGAGGAAATAAAACTGTCTTATTTTGCAGATGACATGGTATTGTACATAGAGATCCCCAAAAATTCCATCAAGAAACTACTAGATTTGCAATTACCATGCACAAAGTAGCAGGATAGAAAATTAATGTCCGGAAATCAGTTACATTTTTATATACCAATAATGACCCAACAGAAAAGGAAATTAAAAAAATAACCCCATTCACCATTACTCCAAAAAGAGTAAAATACCTAGGAATAAAACTTACAAGGATATAAAAGACACATACTCAAAAAATTATAAAACACTGAAGGAAGAAATTAAAGAAGATACAAATAAGTGGAAGCATATACCTTGTTCATGGATAGGAATAATTAACACCATTAAAATGTCCATACTACCCCCCAAACTATACTATAAGGACATACTAATAAAAAAAAGCATGGTACCAGCATAAAAACAGACATATAAATAAATAGAACAGAATAGAGAGCCTAGAAATAAGCCCACACCTTTACAGTCAATTAATATTTGACAGGCAAAAAAGCACATGCAATGGCCTAAAGATAGTTTATTCAGCCCTGGCTGGTGTAGCTCAGTGGATTGAGCATGGGCTGCAAACCAAAGGGTCGCCAGTTCGATTCCTAGTCAGGGCACATGCCTGGGTTGCAGGCCAGGTCCCCAGTGGGGGCCACGTGAGAGGCAACCACATATTGATGTTTCTCTAATTCTCTTTCTCCTTTTCCTCTCTTTAAAAATAAATAAATAAATAAAATCTTTTTTTAAAGATAGTTTATTCAATAAATGGTGTTGGGGAAAATTGGACAGATAGATGTAGAAAAATGAAACTAGATCTTCTTACACCACATACCCGAATACATTCAAAATGGATTATAGACATAAATGTCAAACTCAAAACCATAAATATTCTAGAAGAAAATATAGGCAGTAAAATCTTGAACATTGCTTGTAGCAATATTTTACCTGATATATCTCCCCCAACAAGGAAACAGAAGGAAAAAATCAACAAATGTGACTACATCAAAATAAAAAGGGTTTGCACAGCAAAGGAGACTATCAACAAAATATAAACACAACCAGTGGAATGGGAGAACAGTCACTGACGCATCTAATAAGGAGTTAATATCAAAAAAATTATAAAGAACTTTTAAAACTCAACACCAAAGTAAACCAACTGGATTAAAAAATGGGCAAAGGACCTGAATAGATACCTCTCCAAAGGGGACATACAAATGGTCAATGCAGATGGAAAGATGCTCAATGTCACTAATAAACAGAGAAACACAGATTAAAATCACAATGAGATATCACTTCATATCTATCAAAATGGGTATCATCAACAAATCACAAACAACAAGTGCTGGTAAGGATGTGGACAAAAGGGAACCCTTTGGCACTTTTGGTGGGAATGCAGACTGATGCACCACTGTGGGAAGCACTATGGAGATATCCCAAATAATTAAAAATGGCTCTGCCTTTTGACTCAGAGATCCCACTTCTGGGAATATATCCAAAGAAACTCAAAACACTAATATAAAAGAACATAAGCACCCCTATGTTCATTGCAGTTATTTAAAATAGCCAGGATACAGAAGCAGCCCATCTGTGCACCAGTAGATGAGTGAAAAAACAACTATAGAACATTCACACAATGGAATACTGTTCAACCACAAAAAAGAAGAGAATTTTATCCTTGCAACAGCATGGAAGGACCTGGAAAATATTATGCTAAGTGAAATAAGCCAATCAGAGAAATACAAAAAGCATATGATTCACTTACATGTGGAATCTAATGAACAAACTGAACTAACTCGCAAAATATAGACAGACTCAAAGATAGAGACCAGGATGACAGCAGTTGGGATAGAAAGTTAGAGGGTGGAGGGATGGTACAAAAGAAAAAAGACTCATGGACATGGACAATAGCATGGTGATTGCAGGAGTGAGGAGAGCCTAAGGGGGTTAAATTATAATAAAAAATACAACAAAAATTAAAATAAATATATACATTTTACAAAGAAAAGAAAAGAAAGAAATAGAAAATTTGAATAGCCCAATAGTATGTAAAATCTTTGATTTCATTATTGAGAGTCTTTCAGGCCAGTATGTTTTACTCACACTTCAATCAAGTGTTAGAAAAGAATTCTACACAAACTCTGTCATATAATAGAAAGGAAAGTACTTACCAATTAATTTTACATGATCAACATTACTCTGATAGTCAAACCAGACAAAATATCCTATAAAGAGAAAACTATAAACAAAAAGCCTAATAAACATAGATGCAAAAATCCTTAACAAAATTTTAGTAAATTAAATGTAACAATACATTAAAAGGCTAACACATCATGATAAAGTGTTTTTTTCGTGGGAATAAAAAGGTTTAATGTTTGAAATTTCAAAATATATCATTCACCATACTCAGAGTACAGATACAGAAAAAGCATTTGAAAAAAAAATTCAACATTCATTCATCACAAAAACCCTCACCAAACTATGACTAAAAGGAAAATTTGACTCCTCAGTCAAATTAAGGGCACTTGTGAAAATTTACATCTAACTTTATACTCAATGATGAAAGTGCAATGCTTTCAGCCTAATATTAATGAAGAAACAATGTTCATTCTGACTACTTCTATTCCCATTATATTGGAAGTCCTAGACTCTGAAATCAAAAAAGAAAAGAAAGAAAAGTTAAAAAGACTTGAACAGAACACATAAACCTTTATTTGCTGAAAAGATACACGCACACAAAAAAATTCCTAAGGCATCTACACATAAACTAGAAAACCTAATAACAACTCAGCAAGATGGTACAATATAGTTTGAATATACAAAAAAAATCCCTTGTGGACTTCTGGCCAAAATGGAGGTGCAGGTAGACACACTGTGCCTCCTTGCACAACCAAAAGAAGGACAACAACAATTTAAAAACAAAAACAACCAGAACTGACAGAAAATCAAACTGTATGGAAGTCCGACAACCAAGAAGTTAAAGAAGAAATATCCATCCAGACCAGCAGGAAGGGCAGATATTGGTAGCTAGGCAGAGAGGACTTGGGACAAAGTGGCGGTTAAGGACCAGGAGGGCAAGGTGGCAGCTGGTGTACTGAGTAAAGTGGTGGATTGTGGAGCGGTCAGTCCCACATTAGCTTGCAGATAAACTGGGAGGAACACCTGGGGAGTGAGACAAACCTCGCAACCTGGGGACTCAGCACGGGGAAATGAAGCCACAAACCACCTGTGGGGGTTGAGGCAGCAGGTGGAGAAACTCCCAACCTCACAGGAGAGTTCATTGGAGAGACCCACAGGGTCCTAGAACACACAGAAGCCAACCCACCTGGGAATCAGCACCAGAAGGGTCCACTTTGCTTGTGGGTAGTGGGGGAAGTGGCTGAAATTCAGCAGAGAGTGGAGCAAGTGCCATTGTTCCCTCTCAACCCCTTCCCCACATATAGCATCACATCGCAGTGACCTGGTTACCCTGCTGTGGTGAACACCTAAGGCTCAGCCCTTTATATGTAGCAGGCTCACTGAGACAAAAAAAAAAAAAAAAAGGCCTAAATGAAAGAACAGATCAAAGTTTGAGAAAAAATGCAACTAAGTGAAAAAGAGATTGCCAACCTATGAGATTCACAGTTTGAAACACTGGTAATAAGGATGCTCACAGGATTCCCTGAATTTGGTTGCAAATTAGAAGAAAAAATTAAGGCAATGCTGAGTGAAATAAAGAAAAATGTACAGGGAAATAACAGTGATGGGAAGGAGACTGGGACTCTAATCAATGGTGTGGACCAGAAGGAAGAAAGAAACATTCGACCAGAAAAAAATGAAGAAACAAGAATTCAAAAAAGTGAGGAGAGGCTTAGGAACCTCCAGGACATCTTTAAACATTCCAACATCAGAATTATAGGGATGCCAGAAGGAGAAGAGGAAGAGCAAGAAATTGAAAACGTATTTGAACAAATAATGAAGGAGAACTTCCCCAATCTGGCAAAGGAAATAGACTTCCAGGAAGTCCAGGAAGCTCAGAAAGTCCCAAAGAAGGTGGACCAAAGAGGAACACACCAAGGCACATTATAATTGCATTAGCCAAGATTAAAATGAAGAACAGAATCCTAGAAGCAGCAAGAGATAAGGGGACGGTCATCTACAAAGGAGTTCCCATCAGACTGCCAGCAGATTTCTCAAAAGAGACCTTTCAGGCGAGAAGGGGCTGGAAAGAAGTATTCCAAGTCATGAAATCCGAAGACCTATATCCAAGATTGCTCTATTCAGCAAAGCTTTCATTTAGAATGGAAGGGCAGATAAAGTGCTTCTCGGATAAGGTCAAGTTAAAAGAGTTCATAATCACCAAGCCCTTATTATATGAAATGTTAAAGGAATTTATCAAAGAAAAAGAAGATAAAAAATATGAACAGTAAAATGACAGCAAACTCACAGTTATTAACAATCACACCTAAAACAAAAACAAAAGCAAACTAAGCAAACAAGTAGAACAGGAACAAAAACACAGAAATGGAGATCATGTGGAGGATTATCAAAAGGAGAGTGGGAAAGGGACAGACAGGGAAAAGGTACAGAGAAGAAGTAGCATAAATGGTAGGTAGATAGGGGGAGGGTAAGAATAGTATAGGAAATGTAGAAGCCAAAGAACTTCTATGTATGACCCATGGACATGAACTAAAGCGGGAGAATGTGGGTGGGAGGGGGTGTGCAGGGAGGAGGGGAATTAAGGGGGGTGAAATGGGACAACTGTAATAGCATAATCAATAAAATATATTTTTAAAAATCTCTTGCATTTTTATTGTAGCAATAACACTTAGAAAGTGAAATTAACAAACAACACTATGTAAATAAAAATAAAAATAAAGACTAAATAAAAAACAAAATAAAATAAAGACTAAATTAAGAAATACTAAGGATTAATTTTAGTGAAAGAGGTGTAAGATCTGTATTCTGAAAACTATGAAACATTGCAAAAGGAAACTAAAGAAGACTTGAGTGGAGATATCTATTATGTTTATGGACTAGAAGATGAATATTGTCCAGGCTGATGCTGCCTTAGACACAGGTTAATACACAGAGCTTCATCTTCTTTTGGAGGTTTGTTTTTAAGCCCACATCTTTTCATGCATCACATTTACCCAATCTCTTTATCTATTCATCCTTTGCACATATACATATATGTGTATGTGTATATACACATACATATAAAACACTTGTGTATGCCTGTTATGTGTATGTATATGTGTGAGTTAGATTACATTATATGTTAACCACCTTTATTAACTTAAATTACTTGATTTGAGTAGAATTTTTCCCTTCTCCTTCACTACCACCCCACTCCTTCCCTCCCTGTCCCCATAACTGTTTATTTCTCTGCTTCATGGTTAATTTAATTGTGCACTCATACACACACATACACATAGCATCCAGGCAGTAACATTTTGTCGTAGTTAGTTTCATTACCTGGCCTACCAATTACTGTTTAATAGTTGACATATTGATTTATTCCATTTCTTTGTTTCTTATCTGTACCCGCCAATATCACTTAACCTAATAACATTCTATTTTCCTTAAGATGAGATTCCTAGATTCAGAGAGGCACTAATTAGCAGGTGCCCCTTTACCCCAGGCTCCCATTGACTACATGCTGGATTTTCTATTCCTTCACCCAATCAAGGCTTGTCCTCTTTAGCTACTCCGAAGACTTATTTATTTTCTTCATTAAAACCTATCTTTCCTAGCTAATTTCTATCAAACATACCAGTTCTAAGAAAACAAATTAAAGTTAATAGTTTAATCAGTAACACGTCTATTTCCACATGAGGATGTAACACAAATCCCAGGGTGAGATGGGAGACATTGCTGACCTTACTGCAGATGTACCTGTTTGGGGACTGGAGGGGTAGACAGAAGAGATCCAGTCACTTGGAGATAGCAGTCCTGCCATTTCAATAATCATGCCTTTAGACCCCTGGAAGTAAATGATGTGACTAAGCCCCAGGCATAGAGGTCCCCCTCCCTCTCTTCTCCAGAATGCTGAGTCCCAAAGCCAGACAGCTCTGTTACCCAGCACCCAGCCTAGGGGGCAGTCAGCACCCAGTTTATGCCTGCTAGTGACCTCATTAGCATGAATGAGATGAGTCAACATTCACACAAAGACCTCCTGGCCTGCAACCTGAGAACAGGTTTAGAAAGAACAAAGCAAAAGGGAGAAACGTAATCAAGAACTATTTCTTTATTGCTTTTGAGTTGTTTAAGGAGGTTTTAAGGGATTAAGGCTAAAGAAATGTTGACTATAGGGAGAGGAGCAGATATCAGTTGAACAGAATAGATGCTTTGTGCTGACTAAGAGGGGAGGCACATTAAAAGAAAATCTCATCACCCTGGCTGCACAAAGGGATGTGGGGCTAGAAATCAAAGGTGAATGAGAATGTCAGGTCTCCAGCCTGGGGAGAGAAGTCAAGATATAGGGAGATCTTTGGGGTTCCCACTAGTTTTGAGTAGACAGCAAAGAACTATGAGAGGTCCTCTGGGCTCCCTTTCCAATCCCTTCCAAAATTCTCAACCAACACCCTCATCATAAGCACCAGACACCAAAAAATGGACTAAGGCCCAGGATATATGGAAGCAATGAGCCGGGAGGTCCAGAAAAAAAACAACAGATCACAAAAAACTTCAGGGAGGCAATAAGATGGACATGGAAGTAGGATAGGTCCCATTCCCTTCCATTCCATTCTTTTCCTTTTTCTTATTTCCTCCCCCTCTGTAGGACTTCCTGCTGTCTCTGGCATTCTCTGAGATGTTTCCCCCATACAGACACTATGGATACAACCCCCAACTCCCTCAAATGGATACATGACCAAGAGGGAATTTCCACTGAGGAGAAATTTCCTCACCACCCTCTTCTCTATCCCCACCTGTTTCACACCCACAGTCAAAGGCATAAAGTACAGACGAGAGCTCTAGGCAAAAAAAAAAAAAAAAAGGAAGAAAAAAAAAAGATTTATGTTCTTCTTTCAAGTGAGCATCCTCAAAAAGCCCAATAATACTTTCTATTTTTATCCTTCACCAGATGTTTTCCTTCCATTCTTCCAGTAAGTCTGCCAGGTAGAGTTTACCTTTATTAGGAAAATCCATCATCCTGTAGAGGTGGGAGTGGGGTGGGCTAAGGGTAAAGAGTGGGTGGGAATGGGAGGTGCCCTTCATCCCTCGTTTCATACTGACCCTCCCAAGGCCTGTGCTCCTGCCTTCAAACTATATATTTTCATTTCTTTCTTGAAAGCCCTCTTAAAAACTCTCCTTATTATTGGAAGTCCAGTTTCTTTCTTTCTTTCTTTCTTTCTTCCCTCCGTTCTTTCTTTCTTTCTTTCTTTCTTTCTTTCTTTCTTTCTTTCTTTCTTTCTTTCTTTCTTTCTTTCTTTCTTTCTTTCCTCTCTCTCTCTCCCCCCCCCCCCCCCCCCCACCATTTCTCCAGAGACTTGGGCTGAGAGGTGCTGGCTCTGCCACTAGGAAACTGCAGGAGCTGAGAATGACAGTGGTTCACCTTGCTTGGCCTCTTTTCTTCAACCTTTAAACAGAAAGCTGTGATGAGAGTTGCTAAATCTATGAATCCAGTTAGAGTTCCTTGTGGCATCTTTGAGGGCAGGCACAGTTAAATCACCTGAGAAGCCTTGTAAAGCATTTGATCTTATCTAGGACATGCATTAGAATTACTCATGAATATTTTAAAACTTAAATTCACAAAAAAAATCTCTCCAGCCCAGAAGAGTCTGATGCTATAATTTTAAAGCAGAGCTTGGAGATTTTTCTTTTTCTTTATGCTTTTTAAATTTCTTAGTGATTCCTGATTGACTGACAAACCAACTGACATAGATCTTCTTGCTTGTATCTCCAATACAAAGTGAAATGAATGTATCTAGTTATTACCGTACTATTAAGTTCACTTGAACAACCACAATTACCACAGAAGATAATTCTTGACAGAAAAAAGAAACCCACAGGCTCACTTCTGTGCCTTGCTCTTTTGCTGGAAACTTGGGTAAGGTTTCAGATTCCAATAGCCAGAGCTAAAGCAACCTGTACTCCAAGTCAAAGAGTTTAACTTATCTACTTTATTAAAAGCTTGAATGGCAGAACTAGGGCATGACATAGGATGTAGGCAAGCAACTTCTCAGTTTCCTCTGTGTTGCAATTCCCTGGAGATTGGTAGAAAGAGACTTGTTGGACATTGAGAGCCTGTAATGAATTCCTTTAGTGTACATGGAGGTTTGTTGGAGGGAGTTGATCTCCAGGAGCTATTGTCATCTTAAAGACAACTGTAGGTCAGGGTGGGAAGGGGTAGTGAGTATGCAGCTTACTGTGGCCGATACTGAGATTTACCAGCCCATAAGATGTCAAGCCTTAGGGTTTTGTCCACACATCTTCTGCTACTTAGGCTCATAATTATTGCTATGCAGCTCTAAGATTTTCACAAATGCTTGAGCCTCAAAAAGAATTGCACAGAGGGGGTGAGATGAGATGATTGGGTCATGATTTGGTGAGGCCTTGCAGACAAAAATAAGTCATGTTCATTTCATGACATGTTATGTTGGAAAAGCTTTAGAAAAATTTAATGCTGGTTTATGTTTCTAAAAGATCATTCTGGCCACTGTGTAGAGGATGGAGTGTGGGAATCCACAGGAGTCACAGAAGAGACAGGATACTATTGTACATGCCCAGGTTGGGGAGTGTGGTTGCTTGGACTAGAATGATAGTAAAAGACACAGTGAGATATAAAAACATTTTAGAGACTGGGGTATATTTTGGGGACATTTTTATTAGAACTTGGTGGATTGGATGAGAAAAAGGAGAAGAAGGAGGAGGAGAAGAAGAAATAATTAACATAGATTTCTATGATTTTTTATATGAAGGAACTGGCTGGGTGGTTGTGTAATTACCTGCAAGATAGGAAACTTAGGGAGGAATAGGCTTGAGTAGGTGGTATGGAGATATAGGGAACCATAAGTTGTGCTTTAACCATGTTAAGCTTGAGATACTTAGTGTGTTGGCAGAACCTAATGGAACTGGCAGGTAAAGCAGAAATGTGGTTTGTAGAGTTCAATTGCCAAGTAGAGATATCAAGTAGACAATAAAATCTGTATCTTGAATTCTAGTGAGAGGCCAGGACAAATGATATAAATGTTAAAACTTATCAATAAGACTTAAAGTCATAGACTATATCATCTATTGTGAGACTACAGACAAACCAGAGTTGCAAACTTGGGACTCAGCCCTGGTCTACTTCAAAATTCCAAATAGGCCAAAAGTTCTGTATTAGTCAAGGTCCAATAGGGAGACAAAACCACACCCATTATTTGAGTAAATAGAAAGTAATACAGATGCTTCTCAGTTCATGGTGGGGTTAATCTCAATAAAGCCATTGTTAAGTTGACAATCTTTTAAGCTGAAATGCATTTAATACACCTAACTGAACACACATCAGAGCTCAGCTCTGCCCGCACTGGATGTACTCAGAACACTTATATTAGCCTACAGTTACACAAAGTTATGTAACACAAAGCCTGTATATAATAAAGTGTTGGATATCTCATGTAATTTATTGAATACTATACTGAAAGTGAAAATAGAATGGTTGTATGTGTCCTCACCATTAACATACACAGCACACAGCTGAAAGCACACTATCATAAAGTTGAAAAGTCTTAAATTGAGTCATTGTTAACTTGGGGATACTCTATATAAAGAACTGTTAACTAGATACGAGTTATACCTATACTTAGTTGTACCTATAACACTAAGGTATAGTTATACCAACTGCAGTAAGCAGTTACCACCTATATAGCTCAGAAAACAAAATGGATAGTCTGAAATGTTTAAAACTTAGAAACTTAGAGAAGGGGTCCCACAGAACTAACACTTAGGCCTTTGAGATGTTCATATCTGTCTGGTATCTGTGTGGTGGGTACAATAGTGGTTTGTTCTTTAATGAACAAACTGCAGACTAGGTCCCCTTTCTGCTCTAGGAAGGAGCTGCTACAGCTGGGATGAAGAAACATCTGTAGGTTGTTCTCTCAGGCATCAGAAGCCAAAGGGAAGAAGCAGCTTCCTTTCCCATCTCCAGCCGCAAGGCAAGTTCTAGAGTGTTGGTAGAACCTAATGGAACTGGCAGGTAAAGCAGAAATGTGGTTTGTAGAGTTCATAAGTCAAACTTGGTTCTCTCTGGAGCATGCAGAGAAGGAAACAAAGGGTAGTTGAGATGGGTCTTGAGGTTGTCACAGAATCTTTAAGTAAGGAGAAGCTATTTTCACCAGCCATGAGAGAACAAGTTGCTTCTATTGGCAAGAGAAGCTCAGAATGACTTAGGAGTTCAATATTCTTAGCTTCATCTGACTCTATCCCCTTCCAAATATCAGATTCCTAGTCCTTCCCAATCAATATGCTAACATTCACATAAGAGATTTGGTAAGGCTGTGGCTTAGACTTACACAGTGATTCTGCAAACCATATAATTTAAATTTGTAACAGTTTTCAGGGAAGTTCATCCCCTGTCTACAGGAAAGAATATTCTTTTACAGCTGCCACAGAAACTTACTATTTCTCTGTAACTTGAGCCCAAAGCTTGTAGATTTAATCTCATCATTTTCTTTCTATAAGCATTTCAATAATCACAGAAGCAACTATCCCACCTCACAGTTCTTCTAGCCAACATGACTTTCATAAATGTCAAGTGTTATGAATGTCACTGGACAAATCATAATATCAACCATAAGTTGGATGCTTTGCATTATCACTATATGCCATGAATTACTATCATTTTACTTCTCACTGGCAAAAACCTCAGCATTGCCTTCAAGATTATGGATAGGACCAAAATAGTATGGCACCTTTGAAAATCTTTTTTGCTAGGACCACTCCTGTTATTCATTGTGTATCTGTCAGAAACCATACCATACTAGAAACCATACCAGTTATTTTAGCAGGAAGAATTTGATTGCTAACCAAATACTGGAGAACTGAAAAGGCAAAAAAGAACATACTGATTAAAGGAGTGGCTCCAAGAAGCAGGAACCATCCAGGACTGAAGAACGAAAGGAAATGGCTGAGATTATTAAAACTTGCAAACTTGCAAAAGGGGCACTGCTAGCCTGGTGCTGGTGCCTCATGATCTTGGATGAGAGACCCCATGGGGTTGCACTCAGATTTGAGGAACATGAATCATCTGGCCATTGCTGTTACCTCTGAGCACACACATGAGACTGATTTTGAGAATGCGGGGGAAACACATACTGAAACCAACTGCTGCTCCTGGAACCAACTGAGGGTGCAAGGGTGAGAAAATGCTGTTGTGGTGATGCTGACAGAAATAAGGAACAAACAAGAAAGAGCAGATCACTTCTTCCTCCTCATTCCAGTATCCTATTAGGCTTTGCCCAGGGATGCCTTCCAGTCTCCCTCTGGCATCCCTGGGCAAAGCAGAAATGTGGTTTGCAGAGTCTCATGCCCAACTCAGAGAATGGAGTCTAAAAGAGTGTATTGGAAATTGAGCAACAATAGCTTAATAACCTGGCATCTAGGAGATTCCACAAGGGGAAACTGTGCTGGGTATTTCTGAAATGACAATGAAGGGAAGCTCCGAGGCAGCAATGCAATCTCTCTTTGATCATTCTTCTTCTTTTCTCCCCCCAGTGTATTGGTTTGAGAGAGAGAGAGAGAGAGAGAGAGAGAGAGTACATCATTTTTGTCCCACTTATTTATGCATTCATTGGTTGATTCTTGTATGTGCCCCGACCCAGGATTGAACCTGCAACCTTGGCATATCAGGATGACTTTCTAACCAGTTGGCCAGGCCTCTCATTGCCCATTCTCTCTATGTGAACCATAAAAACTTAATGTAGTTTGCAAAGGCCAAATTCCCCTTGAATGGCAGGAAAAGTGCAGCTGGCAAGTTGGCAAAGGTAACTCCTCCTGATCAACTCCATCATCATCAAACTGCTTGCCATAGGATTCTCTGGCTCAAGGACATGTTCATCTAATGAGAGGTCTGATGAGAGTCCATGGTCATCCTGCCTCCTCCCCCCCTCCTTCCTTCCCTTTCTTGGTCATTCCTTGTTTTTATTCTATCATTCTGTACCAGCCCTTGTTGGAGAGAATGTGGAGACCCAGCAGAAATGAGATACTCCTCTGCCATTGTAGGAGCAAGGTCCCAGGGCCAAAAGGGCCTGCAGACCCCATCCTTGGGGTCGCCTTCAATTGTGACAGACTCTGCAGAGGACTCTTGGTCCATGGGCCTGCTCTCTCCTCTGCTTGCCCTGACCCAGGAGAAGAAGACTACCTCTGTCCTCACTTCACAGAGATAAGCAGAGAACTTTTCAGGAGGATCTTCTGTCTAGATCTAGAGAAGAGCAACTGGCAGACAACATAACATAATATTTCTCTCTCACTCCCACTGTGGCTACATCCTGGCTCAGGGCCGGCCTGCCACGGGCTGAGCCAGGTCCAGTCCCACTGCCACCCTTTCTGGAACAAGGCACTGGGCAGGGATATTTCCAACTTCTCTGCCCAGATGGAGCTGCCACTGACTTGAGGAGGAGATGAGGTTCAGTCAGAGAATACTATACGGTTTCCCTTTAATCCCAGTAGAAGGCCTTTCACTTTTCATGTCATGTTTCCAAAATACTGATTCCTGGGCAGAACTGATCTGATAAGGTCAAGGGCAGCTCTGTTATGAAATAATGCTGACAGAACAGATTACTACAAAAATAGGTGAATACCAGTGCTGCTCTGCTACTGGTTGCCTGGAAAACTAGGAAGGCCACTTAATTCTCTGCACTTGAGTTTTTCACCTGTCAGATAAAAAACTTGGGAGCAAAAAAACTGTGAGCTGGGCTGAGCTGACAGGTAAACAGGCCTGGCTTTGTGCAGGACGTGGTCCCTTCCAGTAAGAAACCCGAGGTAGTCTGTCCTGGAGAGCCTTCTTCCTTCAAGGGAGGTGGTGCTTCCAGGGGCCAGGGCGGGGAGGGCTAGGGAAGGCAAGAAGGTTCTCTTCGGGGGCTTTATAAGCAGGTTGGCGCCATCTCTCCCCAGGTGGCCTCTCCTCCTGGAGGTCTGGGCGGAGCCCACCGGAGAGACAGGCTGCCAGAACCGCCCCACCCCCACTCCATCTCCAGTGGCAAGGCCCCCCCACCCCCACCCAAGCAGCAGGAATTCAAAGACGCCTCCCAGGTACAGCTGCCAGCAGTTCTGCCCTGACAGCGGTCTCGCCGCCGTGCAGGGTTCTGTACCGTTTGTCCCAAGGCGGAATGCAAAATAAAGCAGCCTCCTGTCTTTGCCCTACGATGAGGGGCCCCGCTGAGCCTTTCGTCCACCTGGGCCGATGGAGCTGTGGGGAGCAGAGATGGGGAGGGCCGTTCCCATGTTGGACCCGTCTTCTGCCTCCATAGGTGTGACCCCACAACTCTCAGGGCAGCCCCCAACCGGAAGACTCTACCTCAAACACTAACACCGCCTGCAAGGGTTGAGGAATTGGGATTCAAGCCCAGGACCATTTTTTGTAGGAGGAGGAGTTCCGCCATTGGGCCTCTAGGTGGCATGATTCTTCTCAAGCGCCCTTCAAGGAAACCGTGGCTGGATCAGGGCTGCAGGATAGGAACTGAGCTCTGGATGCACAACACAACATGCCACTTCTTTTTCATGTAATCAAGTCCCCAGTTCAGCTACCCTTGTAGAACTCTCTGTTGTCTTCAGCAGAGAGCCCTACAGACAACAGATTCCTGACTGAACTCAGCTTCTGGGTGTCACCATGTGTGGCAGAAAAGGTATGGTTTTAGGTCGAAGTCGTGATGCCAGCTCTCCCACTCCTAGTGAGCTCCCTTGGATATTTCTTAGCATGCAAACTCACTCACTTTTCTATACCTGGGACCAAAGTGGAGAAGAGGGAGTACACAGATGAATAAGAGCATCATTCCTCTATCATTTAAATATAATGTTCTCCAGCCCTGGCCACGTAGCTTTGTCGGTTAGAGCAATCATCCCCATGGGCCCAGGTTGTGAGTTAGATCTCCAGTCGGGGCATATACTAGAAGGAACCCATGAATGCACAAATAAGTGGAACAACAAATCTCTCTCTCTCTCCACAACTCCTTCCTTTCTCCCTTACTCTCTCTGTAGAATCAATAAATTATATATAACTTGACAGTTAACCTAGAGAAGAAATGTTTGTTTTCTTAGAGTCTCCTGGGGGAAAGCAGTTTTATAAGCAGATAATTATAATGCAGTGTGCTGTAGTTATAATGAAGGCACGAATAAAGTGTTACGGAAGTTTGGAAGGGGGGCAGAAATGAACTCTTCCAGGGAAGGTAAAAAAGGTTTCACAGAGATATCAAGTGTTGAGGAGTAGACTTTTGGGAGTTAGAAATGATGGAAATTCATATAATAACAGCAGAGTCAAAGACCTTAAAGGAAGAAAATACAGACCATAATTGAAGAATAGTATGACTATTTTCAGATAACACGAGTGTCTGTAACAGGGTCCAGTCCAGCCAAGAAGGGGTTTGGAATGAGGTCCAGAACTCAAAGTGTCCGGGAAATATTAAGATGTTCTGTCCCGTGTCCCCCCCACCATAGGTGTGAGTTGGGGAAGGGACAAATGGAGCAGGGGGCCTTTGAGAGGTGTTTTGTACAGCAACAGCTTTGCAGCTAAACTCTGGCATGGTCATTTAACATATCTATAACCTTTAATTGGTTGCATAGTTATGTTAAATAGCTGTGGCCATGCTCTGAGCAAGGGGGATGGAAGTGACTTCCACCCAAGATGTAATTGGGGGCAGGTCCCCCGAGTTACAGCAACTGCTTGAGAGCTTGGAGAAGATTGGCTCCATAACATGGAGTCACACCTGCCCAGACTCAGGATGGCAGCCCAGTAAACTTGGAATAATACAGGAATGCTGGCAGGTGTAACTGATTGTAGGAGGAGTCGGAAATGGGGGTACAGAGGGAGATTGGCACAGGGATTTAAACCCAGGCAGCCATTGAGAGAGAGCCACACACTTTTGGCAGAGTGTAGACCCCTTCACAGCTTTGGTGAAGAAAGGAAACAACCATGTGGTTTTGGCCAGAGTGCAGACCCCTGCAGCTTTGGTAGAAGAGGACCATGCAGCTTCGGGGTGCTCCCTTTGACCACCTGGCCTGGGAAGCAGGAGAGACTTTGCCTGGAAAAATGGGTACAAAGAACTCTTGCCAGTGGACCATGAGAAAGTGCCACATGGCTTTGGATTAATTAGACATCCTGCCTGTACAATGACACAGCTGATGGTGCCAGCAGCCTAGAAACATGGACGCGTGCTTCTTTTCCTGAGTTACAGTACCCTGAATTAAGGCGGGGGGGAAAAGGAAGTGCTGTGTGTGTCTGTTGGTGTCTGTGTGTATCTTAAAAAACTTTGATATTTTAATGAAGACGTTAGGTCACTACTTTAAGTCTGTATAGCACTAAATAAACCTTTCCTTTCCTTTTCACAAATCTCTGGCATTGAGAGATGTCTTTTCCTACAGGCAATGGACAATTGAGCCCAGTAGGGGGTCCTAACAGTATTAGTATACCATCCTTGGGGGGCCCTGTTGTTCTGTAACAGTTTTTGGCATCCCTGAGTGGGCCAAATATTGCCCCCCTTGGACCTCTGTTCTGAAACATGTCTACACTGAAAGCACAAAAGAAGCATCTGAAAAATTACTACAGCTAATTAGACTTCAGCAAAGTGGCTGGTTACAGAACATAGTATGTGAGAAAAATCCATTTAAAAATATCTAGAAATAAGCAGTTCATAAATAAAATGGAAAAAAATATTTTAGAAACACGGATAGCAACAGTAAACTGTTACATCCACCAACCACAAGAACAAATGTCGGAGAATTTCAGGGATTCAAAGATGTTACTTTATTGGCCAAGTTTAACCTGCGCAGGGGCGATCCCTCAAAGTGTCTGGAGACATGGTGTCCGCAGGGGGCTTGTCCAGGATTCGCGCCTAGCGCTTACAGCTAAGTCCTTATATATAGGCCATCAAGCAAGCGTTTGCACAGAAGCAGATGTAGCGGTTAGCTATTGGCTTACAGAGCCCACATGCGGGAACAAGGTGGGGTCTGACTCAACTGAAAGGGAAATTTTGAAACTAAACAGATGGCAATCAACTTACAGGGTGTCTGCTAGGGTTTCAGGCTCCTTGGGGCTGAGACCATTTTTCTTGTTCCCAACATAAACAAAAGACAAAGAAATAAACATAATAAAAAACATGTAGGATGTATATGAATAAAACAAATACTTTGAAGGACGCTTGAAGGAACTATAATTTCTTCTATTTGTACATATGTGCATAATATGCACACATAATATATTGATATAATGAAAACATAATTCTAGATAATGAGAGGAGGCACTTCAAATCAATACAATACACATGTATTCTCAATGAAGAGCAGAGGGATAACTGGATAATTACTTGGAATAAGTATAAAATAAGATCTCCATCTCATATCATACTCCAAAATGTATTCCAAAACAATTACTTACTATTTTATTTTTCCTTTCCCTCCCCGGAACTTCAAATCTTGCTAGAGTCCTCAGTCAGCCAATCCTGGTGTCTCCAGGTGAGATCCTCAGAAAGACAGAACTGTGTGGACACTGACATTGGCAAACCCAGACTCTACATGAATTCATTAGTGAGGCAAACTTGGAGAATTTCTTTTTATCTTCCGACATGGAGGCCTAGAATGCCACTGAGGTTAAAAACAGCCAGTGACATTTAGTAAGATTACTGAGTCATAAACTATTCAACAAAGGAGTCATAGATCTTTTACTTACATTTTCTTCCTCTGTCATGGGCTGAATTATGTCTCCCAAAAAGATATGTTGAAGTCCTACCCCCCATATACCATACTTCATAATGTGACTTATTTTGGACTAGAATCACTTCAGATGTAATTAGGTAAGCTAAAATTAAGTCATAATGAATTAGGATAGCCCTTAGTCCAATATGACTGCTGTCTCTATAAGAAGATGGCCATGTGATGACAGAGAAACAAGAGATGACTTCTGAAGACAGAGGCTGAGATTGGAGTGATACCTCTATAAGTCAAGGATTGCCAGCAACACCAGAAGCTGAGAGAGAGGACTGAACAGGTTCTGTCTCAGAGAGAACTAACCATGCCAACATCTTAATTATGGACTCCTAACCTCCAGAACTGTGTGAGGAGACATTCTGTTGTTTGGAGTCACCCATTTTGTGGTACTTTGTTACAGCATCCCTAGGATACTAACACAACCTCTAAAAAGGGAGAAATATTACTCAGGCATTATTTGCATGAGTTCTTTCAAAGTCTACTAACCAACAAACACATGATTTTAATGGAGCTGTTCAACTTCTATTTTTATTTCTTCTTCTATTTTTAATTAAGACATGACTGGTTGCAGAGGTATACCAGACTATTGGCATGCACATGACAAACCTTCTGTCTCCTTAGCCCTCCTTTAACCTGTATCCTGGGTCCCCTCAGAAGACCAAAATGCAACTTGGCTGACTTCCCAGGCAGCTGCCCCCCAAAGAGAAGCTACCCAAGCTCTCTTGGTGAGTTTGGGACTGGAGTTGCCTGAGGAATAAAATGCCTCCCAAACAGCACAAGAAAAGGAAGGCATGACATTGGTGCAAAGGAATGTTAGGGCATGGTATTTACCAACCAGACCAGCCCTTGCTCTAACTAAATTTACAGGAAAGTCCTATCCTTCAAACATGTCCAGGAGCTTCTGGACAGGTTAGGTTTTCCAGCCCAATATCCTGACAAGTACACTGAGAATAACCATCAGCCACTGAGGCGGCGGGGGGGGGGGGGGGGGGGGGNGGGGGGGGGGGGTTCTTTGTACATCCTGTAACCATGGTATAGACAAGACAAGCTAGTGGTGAAGTCATACTAAAGATTTAAGTTGAGGTGAAATCTCATTACTCCCACCTAGCTTCTGGTTAGCCAGGTAGAGCAGGTCTTTCCCTCTGCTATACACAGAGCCCTCTGGCCTTGTGTTTGCACAAGATGAAAGATGCCATTCAAGTTCATCCTCTCTTTCAAACACTCTTTCCCACTTCCAAACCATTGCCTTCTCCTGGTCCTCACTTGGCCCCCTCTTGCTCATCCATTAGGTCTCAGTTAACATCCATCAGGTCTCATGAAGGCAATCATCAAACACCCTGTTCCTTCTGCTCACTATTCAAGGTAGAGGGTAGTTAAAAGTTAATTATAAAGCTGCATGATTATTATAAGTTCAGGATTTTCAGAAATAACATAAATAAACTGAAATCCTCCCATGCAAAACAGCTCCATTATACAGTGCATGGGTAAATTGGCAAAAAGAAAGAAACAAAAACCATGAAAAGGGAAAATCCTTGAGAGAACCAGCAATGCAGGGTAATCACCAGCTGAAACCATAAGCTCCCCTGAAAGCACCCACTTACCCCAGGTGCCTAGAGTTTAGATCACTGGACAAAGACTCCCATATGAGCAAGGGGTAAGATAAGAGACCCATTTTTAAAACTGGACCCCTATAAAAGGCTATCCCTTATGGAAACAATGTAGTAAAAAAATCAGTACAGGGTGACAGCATGAAAAAGTGTGTCTTGTCTTGGCCGTGGCTTCTGTTGGGGACAAGGAGAGTATCAGAAAACTCAAGGGCCTGAGTACCTATGAATATGGGTCTTCCCTCACATTATCGAGCTCAAAAAAATTTTTAAGATAAGCATTTTAATTTAAAGTAAGATAGCCAAAATAAATTAAACCCGAATTCAATCAAGTTCTTAAAACTCATGTTGAGTATTTCAGAGGGATGTATTATTCATCAAACTACAGGATAAATAATCCAATTTTTTTTCATTGAATAAATTACAAGAAGTAAAAAAAAAGATAAAGAAGAAACCTACTGTGCAAATCAACCACGTGCAATGTTTAAACCTCATTTGGATCACAGTAAAAATAAATATACAGTAAAAAATTATGATTTTCACCCTGGCTGGTGTAGCTCAGTGGATTGAGTGTGGGCCTTCAAACCACAAGATCATAGTTTGATTCCCAGTCAGGGCACATGCCTGGGTTGCAGGCCAGTTCCCAGCAGGGGACTCATGAGAGGCAACCATACATTGATATTTCTCTCCTTCTGTCCTTCCTTTCCCCTCTAAAGATAAATAAATAAATCTTTAGAAAATTATGATTTTCATAAGATGATTGAAATTTAACAATTTCTGAATATTGGAGGATATTAAGGAATTATTGTTCATTTTTAGGTGTGATAATGATACTCTGATTTTGATTTTTAAATATTTATCTACTAGAAATACATAGCAAAATATTTATGGATATAATTATATGATGTTGAAATTTACTCATAGTAATATGTGAGGGAGAGGTGGATAGGTGTTTATCAATGAAATCAGATTGGCCATGAGTTTCCAATTGTCAGCTAGGAGATGGATAAATGGGTGTTATACTATTTTTTTCTATTTTTGCACATGTTAGAAATTTCTATCATGAGTTAAAAAAACTAAAGTAGAACAAACCTGACAATGCTTCAAGAAAAATAAGGCAAATCTTTTTTGAAAACATTTACCTTCTTCAGAGACCTCAGAAGTTTCCTTTTGGTATCATTCAACAAATATGAGTTCACAGTTGAAACATACATGGCAAAACTAGGTTTCAAGACCAAGAGCCGGCAGAAAAAGCTGTAGAGTCAATATAAATATATTAAAGATGTTTAAAGATATTAAATAGATAATTGAAAAACATGAAAAAGAACTAAGAAACTATTAAAAAAAGAGCAGGATAATTCTATCAACAGCAGCTTGTTGCAGACTGATCTTCCCACTGTAAATATATCAGGAAATTTGTTTGAACGCACTGGAGATCTACCAAGTCAATGTGAAATCACATGGCAAATATATGTACAGAAGGGAGGTCCAGAGAAGTGAGCCTAGCATTTGAGGTTGATTCTCCCCTCAAGGCAATTACCAAATTCAAAAGCAGTGGATAAGAAATGCCTTAGTTTTGAACAGTTTGACAGTTTCTAGGAACAGGAGCTGCTCAAGAAGAGGTATTTTCCTAGCCTTTCACTTAGGATTTGGAAGGGCTAGGATTGAATTGGGAAGGGCTGTCAGATGGAAGTACTGTTAGGAGTCTGAGTGAGTAAGTTGAGGGGATTGAAAAGTACAAATTCACAGTTATAAAATACTCATGGGGTTATAAAATACAAATGGGGAATATATTCAATAATTTTTAATAACTCTATATGGTGCCAAATGAGTTCTAGAATTATTGGGAGACCACTTTGTTAGTTGAAATTAATTTAATATTATATGTCAGCTGTAATTTAAAAGTAACTAATTACATAAATAAGAATGAAAAATAATAAAGATTAAAACAGAATTTACTGAAATAGAAACACAAAGCCATATAGTACAACAGAGAACATTAATGAAGCCAAAAGTTGATTTTTTGAAAATAATAATAAAATTTACAAATTTTTGAGACTCATGAAGCAAAAAGAGAGAAGGCACAAATAAACAGCATCAAACATGGAAAAGAGAAAGAATTCTAGATTCAAAGTAACTCAAAGTACAATAGAATTAATAAGCAAAATTATAAACATAACCATTTCTTTTTTTTCTAACATTTTAGGGGGGAAAACTGAAAACATTTCCAGAATTAGAAATAATCATATAATTTCCAGTCAAGATGGCGGCATAGACAGACATGGCTCACCTCTTCGTACCACCACAACAAAATTACAAGTCAAATATAGAACAATCATTGCTCAGAACCAACAAAAATCAAGTTGAATGGAAATCTCACAGCTACCATATTAAAGAAATCACATCCATCCACACTGGTAGGAGGGGCACAGATGCAGAACAGGCTGATCCTACAACATGTGGTAGATAAAAATTCAAGAGGGATATCTTAGGAGTGAGAAGTCCCAGCCCCACACCAGGACCCCTAGCTCAGGTTCCAGTGTCAGGAAGATAAGTCCCCACAACTATTGGCTGCAAAAACCAGCAGAGACTGAGTCAGTGGAAGAAATTTCTGTAGCCCCAAGCAGCTCTTAAAGAACCCACACAAGGACTCACCTACTCAGACTTACTCCCTCTGGGCTCTGGCACTGGAGAGGTGGTGCAAGGTGCACCAGTGGTGTGCAGGAAGAGGCTGAGGTCTCTGGCATCAAGGTGAGCAGAGGCCATTGTCCCTTCTCTGGGCCCTCCCCCCACACAGACCCGGTAGACTGGTGTCATACTAATATTCCATCCACCTAATATTCCATCAACTGGGTTAACACTGTGTGACCCACCTAGGAGATCCCCAGAGACTCTGCCCCACCCAACTTGGCCCAACTAAGCTGCCTTCCCATATGAATGGTTAGTCTTGGCTGGTGGACACAAAGAGATCCATCCCAAGACACATCATAATTAAAATGTCACAAAGTTAAAGATAAAGAGGTGGGAGGCGGATGTTTCAGAATGGGTGAGAGGTGAGGGGATTAAGAAGTACAAGTAGTTACAGAATAACCATTCAGCTGTAGGGTACAGTATAGGAAAGGGAGTAGCCAAAGAACTTACATGAATGACTCTTTGACAGGAACAAGGGTGGGAGTATTGCCTGAGGGAATGGGGGGTACTGGGTGGAAGGGAGTAAAGAGGGAAAAATCAGGACAACCGTAATAGCAAAATCAATAAAATATATTTTTTTAAGAAAGAAAGAATCAGAGTAAAATCCCATGTACACAATCTTTAGCACCAACAATTTCAACTCATATAGACAATCTCTTTTATCTATATGCTATATCTTTACCACTTCTTCATCTCCATCATTTTGAAGCAAAATCCAGACACCATATATTTTTTGTGAATAATTTATTATTAACCATATTCATATTTGACCATATAGTTTAAATTATTAAACTATAATCATTTTATGTCCATTTTTCATCTGTATATCACGTTTATTTAAGACATTCCAAAATTATCTGTAAAAATAAAATTTATCATGTATATTTGAAACTTTGTTCCAAGGTATCAGAAAAAAATGTAAAACATACCATTACCTATTTATACAAATACTTTTAAACCTGGTTTCATTAACTAGCTGTGTTTAAGGGAAACAGTTAAAGATACAGATATTAGATAGGTAGAATGGACAGATAGATAGATGATAGATAGATACATAGATAGATAGATAACAAAAAAATAAAGGGAGAGTCACAAAAAGGCAGCTTGATTTTTAAAATTATTTTATTGTTGTTCAAGTATAGTTGTCTGCATCTACCCCCTACTGCAGTCATTCCTGCCTCCCTCCCCTGATTCCACCTCCCCTTGGTTTTATCCAGGTGTCCTTTATAGTTGTTCCTGAAAAACCCTTCTCCTCTTTACACCCATTATCTCCTCCCACCTCCCCTCTAGTTACTGTCAGGTTATTCTTAATTTCAATTTCCTTGGTTATACTTTCCTTCTTTGTTTGTTTTGTTGATTAGGTTCCTGTTAAAGGTGAGATCATATGGTATTTGTCTTTCACCACCTGGCTTACTTCATTTAGCATAATTCTCTCCAGTTTCATCCATGATGTCACAAAGGGTAGGAGATCCTTCTTTCTGCTGCATAGTATTCCATTGTATAAATGTACCATAGTTTTTTTATCCATTAATTTACTGATGGGCACTTAGGTTGCTTTCACCACTTGGCTATTGTAAATTGTGCTGCTGTAAACATTGGGGCGCATAGGTTCTTATGGACTGGTGTTTCAGGATTCTTAGGATATAATTCAGCAGTGGAATTACCGGGTCAAAAAGCAGTTCCATTTTTAATTTTCTGAGGAAATTCCATACTGTTTTCTACAGTGGCTGCACCAATCTGCATTTCCATCAACAGTGCACTAGGGTGCCCTTTTCTACACAACCTTTCCAAAACTTGTTTGTTGCTTTGTTTAGGATGACCATTCTGACCTGTGTGAAGTGGTATCTCATTGTGTTTTTAATTTGCATCTCTCTGATGGCCAGTGAGGCCAAGCGAGTTTTCATATGTCTCTGGGCCCCCTGTATGTCCTCCTTGGAGAAGTGTCTGTTCAGGTCTTTTGCTCATTTTTCAACTGGGTCGTTTGTCTTCCTGGAGTGGACTCATATGCATTCTTTATATATTTTGGAGATCAAACCCTTGTCTGAGATATCATTTGGAAATATGTTTTCCCATACAGTTGGTTCTCTTTTCATTTTAATACTGTTTTCTTTAGCTGTGCAGAAACTTTTTATTTTGATGAGGTCCCATTTGTATATTATTTCCTTTATCTAGGGGATATATCAGTGAAAATATTGCTGCATGGAATATCCGAGATTTTCCTGCCAATGTTTTCTTCTAGGACTTTTATAGTGTCATGACTTATATTTAAGTCTTTTCTCCACCTTGAATTTATTTTTGTGTATGGTGTAAGTTTGTGATTGAGTTTCGTTTTTTTTACATGTAGGTGTCCAGGTCTCCCAGCACAATTTGATGAAGACTATTTTTACTCCATTTTATGCTTCTTCCCCCTTTTTTAAAATATCAATTGACCACAGAGACTTGAGTTTATTTCTAGGCTCTTTATTCTATTCCATTGGTCTATGTGTCTGTTCTTATGCCAGTACCAGGCTGTTTTGATTACAGTGGATCTATAATACAGTTTGAGATCAGGTATTGTGATCCCTCCGACTTTGTTCTTCTTTCTCAGAATTTGGCAGCTATTCGGGGTCATTTATGATTCCATATAAATTTTTCAAATGTTTGTTCTGTATCTGTGAAATATGTCATTGGTACTTTAATAGGGATTGTGTTGAATCTATAAATTGCTTTGGGTAGTATAGACATTTTGATGATGTTAATTCTTCCAATCCATGAACATGGTATATATTTCCATTTGTTTGTGTCTTTCTTAATTTCTTTCTTCAGAGATGTGTAGTTTTCTGAGTGTAGGTCTTTTACCTCCTTGGTTAGGTATATTCCTAGATACTTTATTTTTCTTGTTTTATCAAATGGGTTTTTTTCCTGATTACTGTTTCTGATATTTCATTGCTGGTACATAAAAATAACTTTGATTTCTGAATATTGACTTTGTATCCCACAGTTTTGCAAAATTGTCTTATGAGGTTGAGCGGATTTTGGTGGATTCTATAGAGTTTTCTATGTACATGATCATGTCATCTGCAAACAATGGCCATTCTGCTCCCTCCTTTCCAATTTGGATGCCTTTTTTTCTTTTTCTTGTCTGATTGCTGTGGCTAGGACTTCCATTACTATGCTGCTGAACAGGAGTGGTGAAAGTGGACATCCTTGTCTTGTTGCTGATTTTAGTGGAAAAGATTTTAGTTTTTGCCCATTGAGTATAAAGTTGGCTGTAGGTCTCTCATTTATGGCCTTTATTAGGTTGAGGAATGCTCCCTCTATTCCACTTTGCTGAGTGTTTTCATCATAAGTGGGTACTGTACCTTATCGAGTGCTTTTTCTGCATCTATTGATACAACCTTGTGATTTTTGTGTTTCCTTTTGTTTATATGATGTATTACATTTACTGCTTTGTGAAAATTGTACCATCCTTGTATCTCTGGGATGAATCCCACTTGATCATGATGTGTGATCTGTTTAATGTACTGCTGAATGCGGTTTGCTAATATTTTGTTGAGGATTTTAGCGACTCTGTTCATCTGCAATACTGACCTGAACTTTTTTTTCTTTATGTCTTTATCCGGTTTTGGAATTAGGATGATGCTAGCTTCATAAAAAAATTGGTGAGTCTTCTGTCATCTTGGATTTTTTTGAATAGTCTGTGAACGGTAGGGGTTAGCTCTTCCTTAAATGCTTTGTAGAATTCTCCTGTGAAACCATCTGGTCCAGGGCTTTTGTGTGATGGGAGTTTTTGATTACTGCTTCAATTTCATTTGCTGTTATTGGTCTGGTCAGGCTTTCTGCTTCTTGTTCATTGAGTTTTGGAAGATTATATTTTTCTAGAAATTTGTCTATTTCACCTAGGTTTTCAAATTTCTTGGTATACAATTCTTTATAGTAATTTTTTATAATCCTTTATATTTCTGTGGTATCAGTTGTAAACTCTCCTCTCTCATTTCTGATTGTGTTTACTATGGTCTCTTCTCTTTTTTTCTTGGTGAGTCTGCTTAAAGCACAGGTATCAAACAAGGCCCATGGGCTGAATCCAGCCTTCTACCTTGTTTTATCCTGACTGTCACCTTGTTTCTATCCAGTGTCAGTGCCAAGCTTCTTGCCCCTAGTTAAGGAGTACTTACATTTATACAGTCCTGAAATTACATTCGTCCCTTTGAAAGCAACCGTGAGGCTGGTGTGACCCCCAGTGAAAATGAGTTTGACATCCCGGCTTAAAGACTCATCTTTTTTTTTTTTATCTTTTCAAAGAGCCAGCTACTGGATTTATTTATCCTTAAGATTGTGCTTTTAGACTCTATGTCATTTACTTCTGCTCTGATCTTGGTTATTTCCTCTACTCTCTCTCGGCTGTCTTTGTTGTTGTTTCTTGAGTTCTTGTAGGTACAGGGTTAGGTTGTTTATTTGAAATGTTTCTATCTTTTTTAGGTAGGCATGTATAGCTAGGAATTTCCCTCTCAGGACTGCCTGCCCTACGTCCCATAAGTTTTGGACCATTGTGAGTTCATTTTCATTTGTTTCCAGAAACTTTTTTATTTCTTCCTTAATCTCATTCTTGACCCATTCATTGTTTAATAGCATGCTATTCAATCTCCATGAGTTTGAAAGTTTTTGAGTTTTTTTCTTGAGGTTGGTTTCTAGTTTCAGTCCCTTGTGGTTGGAGAAAATGCTTGTTATGATTTCAATTTTCTTGCATTTGTTGAGGCTTATTTTGTGTCCTATTATGTGGTCTATCTTTGAGAATGTTCCATGTGCATTGGAAAAGAATGTGTATTTAGCTTCTTTGGGATGAAAGGCTCTATAAATAACAGTTAAGTCAATTTGATCTAGGACATTGTTTAATGTTGCAATATCTTTGTTGATATTTTGTTTAGAAGATCTAGCAATTGTTTACTGTGGGGTGTTAAAATCCCCTCCTATGATCACGTTGCTCTCAATATATTTCTTGAAGTCCTCCAAGATTTTCTTTATGTTTTTGGGTGCTCCTATTTGGGTGCATATATGTTCACAATGTTTATGTCTTCTTGATGGATTCTTCCCTTGAGTATCATGAAGTGACCTTCTAGGTCTCTTTTTATGGCTCTTGTTTTGAAGTCTATTTTGTCAGATATGAGTATTACTATCCCAGCTTTTTATTCCTGTCCATTTGTTTGGGATATTTTTTTTCAGCCCTTTACTTTCGGTATGTATAGGTCTTTTGTTCTGAGGTAGGTCTCTTGTAGACAGTGTATGTGTGGTTCATGATTTCTTATCCATTCAGCTATTCTATGTCTTTTGATTGGAGCATTCAGTCCATTTATGTTTAAGGTTATTATTGATAGATACTTATTCATTGCCATTTTTACTTCCTTTGTACCTGAGTTCCTCTCTCTCTCACTCTTCTTTTTTTGTCTTAAAACAGACCTGTTGGCCTCTTTTGCAGGGCTGGTTTGAAGAAGGTGTATTCTTTGAGGCTTCTTTTGTCTGGTAACCTCCTTATTTGCCTTCCATTTCAATTGAGAGCCTTGCTAGATAGAGTAGTCTTGGTTGTAGGCCTTTTTTTCCACTACTTGGAATATTCCTTGCCAATGCCTTCTGGTTTACAGTGTTTCCATTGAGAAATCAGCTGCTAGCCTTATTGGGGCTCCCTTGCTTCCTTTAAGATTATCTCTTTGTCTTGAAGTTTTGCCATTTTAATTATGATGTGTCTTATAGTGGGCCTCTTTGTGTTCCCCTTGATTGAGACCCTCTCTGCTTCCTGGATTTGTTTGACTTTTTCTCTCATCAAATTAGGAAAAATTTCCATCATTACTTTTTCAAATAGGTTTTCTATCCCTTGCTCTACTTCTTTTACTTCTGGTGTTGCTATTGTATAGATATTACTACATTTCACCTTGTCCTGCAGTTCCCTTACCACCTCTTTATTCTTTCTGGTCCTTCTTTTCTTGCTCTTTCTGGGTGTTTTTTTCTACCTTGTCCTGCAGCTCACTGATTCAATCCTCTGCTTCATCTAGCCTAGTTATGATTCCTTCTACTGTGTTCTTCAAATCAGAAATTGTATTCTTCATTTCCTCTTGGCTCTTTTTGATAGTTTCTATTTCTTTTTTTTATGTTGATACAGTTTGCAGTGAGTTCATTGTAGTTTCCCTGTAGTTTTCGTAATTCAGTGTGAGCTCATGGAGCTTCCTTATGACCATTGCTTTGAACTCACTATCTGATAGTTGACTTGCCTCTATTTCATTTAACATTCTTTCTGAAGCTTCCTCTTTTCTTTTCATTTGGGGTTTATTTATTTGTCTTCCCATTGTTTGTGAGACTCTTTTTGTAAGCCTCTGCTCTTAAATTTACCTCTTCTAATTCCCTGGGTTTGTGGTGTGAACTTCTATGGTAGAAGACCTGTGAGATTCAGTTGGGCAATTTCCTTGATCCCCTGAAATTGCTGCTCTTGGGCTATCATTTATGTTGGCTCTCTGGATGCCTTTGGGCTTTGATTGTTGTTGGGTCTTTCTTTGGTGGGTCCTTCCCTCCAGCTGGTTAACTGAGGGTCACTCTCCCCAACCCATCTTGTACACTGTTGTGCAGGTGTGGACAAGTTGTGTCAAAGCTGGTTCTTCTGTTTGTGGTTGTGAGACTTCTTTCTCACCATTGTTCAGTTGTTTGTTCTGGGTAACTTCTCCACCATTTAGTTGTAATTCCAGGTTGGTTCTGGGGGTAGAAGTTAGTGTGACTTCCACCCATTCCTTTCCTTATTATTTGTTGGTGGTTCCTTTGTTGGTGGGATCTCTCTTCCAGCAGGCATGCTTGTGTTCACAGCTCTCACCTGCTCTTTTATGTGGTCAGTTGGAGGGGGAAGGCATAATGGATTAAGAAAGGCGGAGTATATTCTATGGGATTTAAAGTACCAACTGGTAGAGAAGAGATAGGATATCCTTTGGATAAGTATAGTGTTAATCGTGATATTTTACTCAACTAGCCACTTTTTAGAAAGAGTGGAAAAAAGGCAAGATTCTTGTCATGGGTGAGGAAGAATTGTGAATTGGATTTATAAAGCAGTGAGCTTGTGGGAGGTCAGATTATGAGATACAATGAGAGTAAAGGATAGAAAATAGGCATAGTGTATGAAAGAATAGAGTTGATGACAATAGTAATAAAGTTCCAGAAGACAGTGAAATGGGTTAAGTTCCAGGAGGGGTGCTGTGTAGTATGGAGTAACAATTATTTACAGTAATACTGGAATAACAATCATATGACAGAATCTACATGATCTGAATAACAAGAATAGGAAGTACATGACCTAGATTAGCATGCTATTGGAACACAAGTGAAGTGAAAGTAAGAAGTTAAAAATACACTATGAAAGATAGAACAAGGAAAACCAGTCAAACAATATAATTAAACAAACAAATAGAATGAAGCAAACTAAACAGGAAGAAAAGAAATAAAAAATACTAGTAAAATAAAATAAGTTAAAATAATAAAATAATAATAATACAAATAAACAGTAACATGCAAGTTCTCTGGAATAGCAAAGTAAAATTTGTCTCAGTTTCTCAATTGTTGAGATTAGCCTTGTGATCCTTCTTTGGGTCTGACTCTGGTCCTTTCACAGCTCCAGGACTTACTGTCTCACTTGGGGAAAGGAAAGGAAAGGAGAGGAGAGGAGAGGGGAGGGGAGGGGAGGAGAGGGGAGGGGAGGGGAAGGGAAAGGGAAAGGAAAGAAAAGGGAAAGGAAAGGAAAGGGAAAGGAAAGGAAAGGAAAGGGACAGAAGAAAAGCTAACATAGAAAGAAAAGCCTCCTGCCAACTTTAAAGTGGCCACGCAAGTTCTGGTGGTCTTCCTGGCAGCAGCAGTCTGAGAGGGGGGTTGGGTTTGCTTTTCTCCCTTCATGTGGTGGCAGGTTTGGGTCACACTCTTTACAGTTCTCCAGCCTCCAGACCAGTTCCTCAGTTTGCTGCTGGGCCCCCAGTGCCCTTCTGCACCAGGTCTGCACCTTCAGTTCACTAGTTGTGCCATCCTTGAGGTGCACCAAGTAGGGGCAACTCAAACACAACCTTTTCTTTCTCTAATGTCCTAGGTGTTAGGCACTCTCAAAGTCTCTTCAGGGTAGTTCAGCAACCCCAGAGTTCATTCTTTCTGGGGATTTCTAACTCCCCAAACCCTGCTGTTCTCCTCTGCAGGGAGCACCTCCTCCTTCTTCTCAATAAGCCAGTCCAGCCATGCTGGGTAGGGTCACAGCCATGGTGACAGCAGGGGTGGCCTGCTGTGGTGGAAGCTGGTGGAAATGGCTGCTGCAGCAGAGGGGTCAGGTGTGCGGGCATGGCTGGGGCAGCAGGGTGACCGCTGTGGGAGAATTCCCTAATCAGCCACCAAGAGCCTCTTTTTTGAACAAAATCCTCCTGTTCAAGCAGGCTGCTCCCAACAAGCATCTGGCCTGTCACACAGCCCAACTTTCCAACCAGACCAGAGACTCTCCCGGTCAAAGTCCATCATGGCCCAACTCTTCTCCCTTCTCCAGGTATCAGCCAGCTCCCCTGGTAATTTCTCTGGTAATGACCCAGCTGGTGGTCATAGTCTCAGCAGGTGAATACTGCCCCTGTGTGGCTCCCACTTTGTCTTTATTCCCCCCAACTACTTCAAGCACATCCAGGTCCATCCTGGTACTGCTCTATCCTCACCGTTTGGCAGGGAAGGGAGCTACTGACCTGTCTCTCTTCCAAGACTCCTGTAGCAGGTGCTGGGCCTGGGGATGCAGCAGTCCTGGTTCCCACATTGGTCCCAGGGACCTTACTGTCCCAGAGCAATCTCCTTACCATCTGTTTTTTAATGTCTTATATAATTTTGGCCTCCAAACTTCATATATGTTGGGATACCCTTGGTTGTACACTCTGTTTCTCAGATCAACCAGGTGTTCCACCTGTGCACAGGGGGAAGTCAGGCAGATTTATTTTTAAAGAATTGGCCTATTCGGTCATGGTTTCTGACAAGTCTGAAATATGTAGTATGGGGTAGCAGGCTAGAGACTCAGGTAAGAGTTGATATTGAAGCCTTAAGTCCAAATTCCTTAGGGAAGGAGGAAGAAAACTCAGGTGAGTTTTCCATGTTCCAGTTTTGAGAATTCCATCTTTGTCAAGAAAGCTATCCTTGTTTTTAAGGCCAACTTATTAGATGAGGCTAACCTACATTTGTGGAGGGTTGTCTGCTTTATTCAAAGTCTACTTCTTCAAACGTTAATCACAGCTACAAATACCTTCAAAGCAACATTCAGACTGGTGGTGTTTGACCAAACAAGTTGGCACTGTAGCCCAGCCACATTTACACATGAAATTAATCATCCCATCAGTGGATACCCGAACTAACTGGCAGAGCAAAATTACTGTGTTGTCAAGAAGTATTTACTTGTTATATTTAATAATTGTCAAATTTAGGGCTATTTTATGATGTTTTCATAAATTAAGTTTTAATAATTGGAAAAAACACATTTTAATGTAAATCTTATTCTTACATAACATCTCAAAAAGTAATTTATAAATGTGGTTATTATAGAGGAACATAGAGAAAAGGATTAATAGAAGAGTTAATATAAAAACAAATTTATATTAACAAGCTTCTGAGAGGAAAAGTAGGATGTAAAATTTGCAACTCTATGACAGCTATTTATGTTTTTTAAAACCTGATAAACATAAACGTCATTGTAAAATTTAGAATACATTAGATAAATTTAAAGACTGATTAAACAATTATGTTTTTTTTTTATTTAACTCTTGTTCAAGTACAGTTTTCCTTCTTGTATTCCCAGCCCTGCCCCCACCCAGTGCTCCCCACCTCCCTCCCATCTCCGCCCCCCACCTTAGTTATTGTCTATGTGTCCTTTATACTTGTTCATGTGAGTCTTTCCCCTTTTCCCCTGTGATTCTCTCCCCTCTCCCCTCTGGACCCTGTCAGCCTGTTCCGTATTTGAGTGTCATTGGTCATATTTTGCTTGCTTGTTTGTTTTGTTGTTTAGATTCCTGTTAAAGGTGAGATCATATGGTATTTGTCTTTCACCGCCTGGCTTATTTTGCTCAGCATAATGCTTTCCAGTTCCATCCATGATGTTGCAAAGGGTAGGAGCTCCTGCTTCCTTTCTGCAGCATAGAATTCCATTGTGTAAATGTACCATAGCTTTTTGATCCAGTCATTTAGTGATGGGCACTTAGGTTGCTTCCAACTCTTGGCTATTGTAAATTGTGCTGCTATGAACATTGGGGTGCATAGGTTCTTTTGGATTGGTGTTTCAGGGTTCTTAGGACATACTTCTAGCAGTGGAATTGCTGGGCTAAAAGGCACGTCCATTTTTAGTTTTCTTAGAAAATTCCATACTGCTTTCCATAGTGGTTGTACCAGTCTGCAATCCCACCAGCAGTAAATTAGAGTCCCCTTTTCCCCACAACCTCTCCAACACTTGTTTGTTTCTTTGTTTATGGTAGCCATTCTGACTGGTGTTAACTGGTATCTCATTGTGGTTTTGATTTGCATCTCTCTGATAGCTAGTGATATCGAGCATCTTTTCATGTGTCTCTGGATCCTCTGTATGTTTTCCTTGGTGAAGTGTCTGTTCAAGTCCTTTGCCCATTTTTTAATTGGGTTGCTCATCTTCTTTGAGTCGAGTCGTGTGCGTTCTTTGTGTATTTTGGAGATTAAACCTTTGTCTGAGGTGTCATTGGCAAATATGTTTTGCCAAACTGTTCCTTCTCTTTTTATCTTGATACTGTTTTCCTTGGCCACGCAGAAGGTTTTAATTTTGATGAGATCCCATTTGTTTATTCTTTCCTTTATGTCCCTTGTTCTAGGGGACATATCAGTAAAAATATTGCTGCGTGGAATATCTGAGATTTTCCTGCCAATGCTCTCCTCTAGGGCTTTAATGGTTTCATGGCTCATATTTAAGTCTTTTATCCACCTTGAATTTCTTTTGGTGTATGGTGTAAGTTTCTGCTCGAGTTTCATTTTTTTGCATGTAGCTGTCCAGTTCTCCCAAAACCATTTGTTGAAAAGGCTGTCTTTACTCCATTTTATGTTACTGCCCTCTTTGTCGAATATTAATTGATTGTAGAGATTTGGGTTTATTTCCGGGCTCTCTGTTCTATTCCATTGGTCAATGTGCCTGTTTTTATGTGAGTGCCAGGCTGTTTTGATTACAGGGGCCTTGTAATACAGTTTGATATTAGGTATTGTGATCCCTCCTACTTTGTTCCTCTTTCTCAAAATTGCAGCTGCTATTTGGGGTCTTTTATGGTTCCATATAAATTTTTGAAGTGTTTGTTCTATGTCTGTGAAATATGCCATTGGAACTTTAATAAGTATTGCATCGAATCTGTAAATTGCTTTGGGTAGTATGGACATTTTGATGATGTTAATTCTTCCAACCCATGAACACGTTATATGTTTCCATTTGTTTGTGTCTTCCTTGATTTCTGTCTTCAGTGTTGTGTAGTTTTCTGCATACAGGTCTTTTACCTCTTTGGTTAGGTTTATTCCCAGATATTTTATTTTTCTTTTTGCTATATCGAATGAGATATTTTTCTTGATTTCTGCCTCTGCTGTTTCATTGTTGGTATAAAAAAATGCCTTTGATTTCTGGATATTGACTTTGTAACCTGCTGTTTTGCCAAATTCATTTATTAGTTCAAGCAGTTTTTTGGTAGAGGCTATAGGATTTTCCATGTACACTATCATGTAATCTGCAAGCAATGACAGTTTTATTTCCTCCTTTCTAATTTGGATGCCTTTTATTTCCTTTTCTTCTCTGATTGCTGTGGCTAGAACTTCCAATACTATATTGAATAGAACTGGTGAAAGTGGACAACCTTGTCTTGTTCCTGATCTTAGTGGAAAAGCTTTTAGTTTTTGTCCATTGAGTATGATGTTGGTTGTAGGTCTTTCGTATATGGCCTTTATTATATTGAGGAATGCTCCCTCTATTCCCACTTTGCTGAGTACCTTTATCATAAATGGGTGCTGTACCTTATCAAAAGCTTTTTCCGCATCTATTGATATGATCGTGTGGTTTTTGTTTCCTTTTGTTTATGTGGTGTATTACATTTACTGATTTACGAATATTGAACCATCCTTGCATCCCTGGGATGAATCCCACTTGGTCGTGGTGTATGATCTTTTTGATGTATTGTTGGATGCGATTTGCCAATATTTTATTGAGGATTTTAGCGTCTATGTTGATCAACGATATTGGCCTGAAGTTTTCTTTCTTTGTTTTGTCTCTATCTGGTTTTGGAATTAGGATGATGATGGCTTTATAAAAAGAGTTGGGGAGTTTTCCCTCTTTTGGGATTTTTTGGAATAGTCTGAAGAATCGGGGTTAGTTCTTCCTTAAAAGCTTTGTAGAATTCTCCTGTGAAACCATCTGGTCCAGGGCTTTTGTGTGATGAGAGTTTTTGATTAGTTCTTCAATTTCATCTGCTCTTATTTGCCTGTTCAGGTTTTCTGCTTCTTTTTCAATGAGCTTTGGAAGGTTACATTTTTCTAGAAATTTGTCCATTTCATCTAGGTTTTCAAATTTCCTGGCATAGAGCTCTGCATAGTAATTCTTTACAATCGCTTCTATTTCTGTGGTATCAGTTGTAATCTCTCCTCTTTCATTTCTGATTGTGTTTACTTGGGTCCTCTCTTTTCTTTTCTTGATGAGCCTACTTAAAGGTTCGCCTATTTTGTTTATCTTTTCAAAAAACCAACTCCTGGATTCATTGATCCTTAGAATTGTGCTTTTAGTCTCTATGTTGTTTAATTCTGCTCTGATCTTGGTTATTTCTTTCCTTCTACTTGCTCTGGGCTGTCATTGTTGTTGTTCCTCGAGTTCTTGGAGGCGTCGGGTTAGGTTGTTTGTTTGAAATGTTTCTATTTTCTTTAGGTAAGCCTGTATTGCTATGAACTTCCCTCTCAGGACTGCCTTCACTGTGTCCCATAAGTTTTGGCTTGTTGTGAGTTCATTTTCATTTGTTTCCAGAAGCTTTCTGATTTCTTCCCTGATATCTATCTTGACCCATTCCTTGTTTAATAGCATACCATTCAGTCTCCATGATTTTGGGTGTTTTTGGTTTATTCCTGTGGGGTTAGTTTCCAATTTCAGTCCCCTGTTATCAGAGAAAATGCTTGGTATGATTTCTATTTTCCTAAATTTGTTGAGTCTCATTTTGTGTCCTATCATGTGATCTATCTTGGAAAATGTTCCATGTGCATTTGAAAAGAATGTGTATTTAGCTCCTTTGGGATGGAGGGCTCTATATATATCAATTAGGTTCATTTCATCTAGAGTGTCATTTAATGCTGCAATATCTTTGTTGCTATTCCTTTTGGAAGATCTGCCCATTTTTGACAGGGGGTGTTAAAATCCCCTACTATAATTGTGTTGCTATCAATATCTTTTTTGAGGTCCTCTAGGATTTTCTTTATATATTTGGGTGCTCCTGAGTTGAGTGCATATATATTTACTATGTTAATGTCTTCTTGGTGGATTCTTCCCTTGAGTACTATGAAGTGACCTTCTGGGTCTCTCTTTATAGCCCTGTTTTTGAAGTCTATTTTGTCTGATATGAGAATTGCTACCTTGGCTTTTTTTTCTTGTCCATTTGCTTGGAAAATTTGTTTCCATCCTTTCACTTTTAGTCTGTGGTGGTCCTTTGACCTGAGGTGGGTCTCTTATAGGCAGCATAAATGTGGGTCATGCTTTCTTATCCATTCAGCTATTCTATGTCTTTTAATTGGTGCATTTAATCCATTTACATTTAAGGTTATTATTGAAAGGTACTTATTCATTGCTATTTGTGTACCTGTGTTCCTCTCTATCTCTCTCTTTTCCTTCCTTTCCTAAAGCAGTCCTTTTAGTAATTCTTGTAGAGCTGGTTTGGTGGAGGCGTATTCTTTTAGACTTCTTTTGTCTTGGAAGCTCTTTATTTGGCCTTCTCTTTTGATTGAGAGCCTTGCTGGGTACAATAGCCTTGGTTGTAGGCCTCTGTTTCTCATGACTTGGAATATTTCTTGCCATTCTCTTCTTGCTTGGAATGTTTCCAGTGAGAATTCAGTAGCCAGCCTTATTGGGACCCCCTTGTATGTTACTTCCTTTTCTTCCTTCCTGCCTTTAGGAGTTTCTCTTTGTCTTGGAGGTTTGCCATTTTAATGATGATGTGTCTTGCAGTAGGCTTCTTTGGGTTCCACCTAATTGGGACTCTCTGCGATTCCTGAATCCGTGTGCCTTTCTCTCTCCTCAACTTAGGAAAATTTTCCGTTATTACTCTTTCAAGTAGCTTTTCTATCCCTTGTTCCTCTTCCTCTCCTTCTGGTATTCCTAGTATTTGGATATTATTACGTTTCATGTTGTCTTGCATTTCTCTTAAATTCTGCTCATTTTTTCTGATTCTCTTTTCCATTATTTGGTCTGTCTGGGAGATTCTTTCTATCCTGTCTTCAATCTCACTTATGTGATCTTCTGCCATATCGATTCTATTCTTCATACCTTGTACTGTGTTCTTCAGTTCAGAAATTGTATTCTTCATTTCCTCTTGGCCTTTGCTGATGGTTTCTCTATCCTTTTTCATGTTGGTATAGTTTGCGGAGAGTTCATTGTAGCTCCCCTGTAGTTTCTGGTAGCTCATTGTAAGCTCTTTGAATTCCCTGATAACCAGTGCTTTGAATTCCACATCTGATAGTTGACTTGCCTCTATTTCATCTAACATTCTTTCTGAGGCTTCCTCCTTTTCTTTCATTTGGGCATTGTTTCTTTGTCTTCCCATTGTTTGTGATACTCTTCTTGTTGTCCTCCACTTCTTAAATTGATCTGTTCTGGGTCTCTGGGTTTATGGTGTGAACTTCTGTGGTAGGATACCGGTGAAATTCAGTGGTGCGGTCTCCTGGAGGTATCTTGGTGTTCTCTGCTTCCCCCTACTCCTTTCTTTATTGTGCGTGTGTGATCAGTTGGAGGGGGAGGCAAAATGGGTTATGATTGCAGAAGATTATTTTATGTTATTTACAGACACAGTCGGCAGAGAAGAAATAGACAATCATTAGGCTATGTATAGAGTTAACCGTGCTCTTTGACCCAGCTTGCCACTTTTAGGAAAGGGTAGATATAAGTTAAGTGTCTTGTTGAGAAGGAGGGGCTTGTGAGTTGTATCTAGAAAGCATTGTGGTTGCGGGTGGTCAGATTTGAGGTAAGGTGAGAGTACAGGTTAGTAACTGGGTGTAGTGTGTAAGTAAACAGAGTAATAGCATTCAGGCACCTGTAAGGTGGTCTAAGGTCCGAAGATGTGTTATGAAGTATTACTCTTGTATAGAACAGCTCTTATTTACAATAATGTTAGAGCAACACTCACGTGATAGATTCCATGTGATCTTTTCTAATGGGGGTTATAGAGCTTGGATGGTATAGCAAAGGAAAGCAAGTGAAGTATAGAAAATTAGCAATACACTGTGGAGGAAGGAGCAGTGGGAACCTGTCAGGTGGTACAATATACCCAGCCAGGACTAAGAAACCTGTACAGAAAGAGGAGGGATACAAAGATACTCTTAAAATTAAAAAAAGGAGTAAGAATAATGCAAAAAAATAATAATACACCTAAAAGAAAACTAAGCAACACACAAACAAACAATCCAACACACACACACACACACACACAAAAGTCAGGAGAAAGGGGGAATAAGCGGAAAATTTGGAAAGAATGGAAGGACTAAAACCAGACAAAAAGAAAAATAAATGAAGGACAGAGTATTGAAAGATAGGGCAACAATACAGTTTACAAGATATAAAATTAGTTACAAAAGCAGTTGAGAAAGAAAAAAAGGGGGGGAGGTGAACACACACACCCACACGGACACACACACACACACTAGAAAAGGAAAAAAAAAAGAAGCACCCTTCCTTCGTTGGTTTCAAATCGTCCAAACTTTTTTTCTGGTTGCGGAGTCTCTGAGGGCAGGTATCCAGGCCCACGGGAGCAGGCTGCCCATTGGGCTGTGGGCGCACACACCCCCGGGAGGCTGCCTGTGTCCTGAGGTATATGGCACCGTCCTCCTCAGTCCCGTGGCGGGACCCAGGTGTTCCCACCCCTCCTCTGGATGGCTGCTGGGTGGTTGGGCCGTGAGGCAAGCTGCTATTGCAGAGCCCCTCAGTTCACTTTCCAATAGAGACTTCTCCACAAAGCCTGCCTCTCAGCCCAGCCCAGTCCCAAAATACTGGCAATGACAGTGTCCTTCGTAAATCCCCAGGGCTGGTGGGCTGGCGGGCTGGCGACCACAGAGTCCACAGTTGCCACCCTTTACGTTAATTTAAGCCCACAGGTCTCTGCCCGATATTAACCTGCCTGCCTAGACGGGGAGCGGGGGAGTCAGTTCTCTCCCACAGAGTCTGTTGCCGGAGTCTCTTGCCAGCCCACCGGGTGCCGGGTCTCTGGAGTTCCCTCCGCCAGAGGCGCCCCGGCTCTGGATTCAGATGGGGCTTCTGTTTCCCACTGATGGTGCCGGCCCAGATTGGCGCGGCTTCTGGACCGTACTCACGCTCAGCCAGATGGTTGCCCGCCTTGGGTGCACCCAGGCGCAGCCCACAGCCTAGGAGGCCGCAGGGCACAGCCGCTTTTGTCCTCACTCGCCTTCTGGAGTCCTTGCCGACCTGCAGGTGTCTGGTTCCTCTGTCACACTCTGTGGTCTCTTATTTTCATAAATGTTGGGGAATTGTTGGTTGATTAAGCTGTTCTTCAATAGATCCGCCCGGATTTTCTACCAGATGCACGGGAGCTGGGTTCCCTCTGTGCTACTCTGTCGCCATCTTAACCCACATCTATCACAATTATGTTTTTAAATTATATATATATTGTGGTTGAAAAAGGGATTCTACAGAAAGTAACCCCAAGGGTGATCTGATCATCAATCCCTCACTGGTTATGTCATGATGGGTAGTTACACCTGAGGCCTATAACTTCTGCAGTGAAAGGTTTTTTCTTTGCTTTAATCAAGCCCTGTCCAATTGTTTCTGTGCATTTATGTTAACACACAGTTAAAATTCCTCTTTAAAAAAAAAAACACCCTCAATAGAGCACATAATCTTGTTAACCATCCTGTAACCCACTCCCCACCTTGCTTTCCCCCAACACCACATAATCTTCCTTAGGTTCCCTCCTTAATTCCAAAAGCATAAAGAATCTGCGAAACTCATTCTCCAGAGAGGTTGAGACATTCCTTCTTGGCATTCTTGTCAGTTTGGGCTCAAATAAACTCTAGAAATAATCTCTACTGATTTGGATGTTTCTTATAACAATAGTATGTATGCACAAGGGGGAGATGCCCAAAAAACAGAATTGACTTATAAGAAATTGTGTACTTATTCCTACATGTTTAAACTGCAATCGCCTTCAAAGTACTCTCCATTTGATGAAATATCCCTTTTGAGATATTTTTTCCACTGCTCAAAATAGTTTTTGAACTCATCAGTTTTGATGCCTATTAGAGCTTCTGCTATTTTTTGTTTCATCGCTTCCACATCAGCAAAACATTTCCCTTTGATGACTTTTTCATCCAGGGAAACAAACAAAAATAACTCACTTGGGGAAATATCAGGTGAATAAGGAGGGTGGGGCATGAAAATCATGCTGTCTTTGGTCAAAAACTACTGAACGGTCAGTGTGGTACAGGCAGGTGTGCTCATAAATCACCCATCATGAAATGGGCAAACACAGTGAAAGAGACTTCAAAAAAATTCACTGAACCTGAATGCAGCCTCTCACAACAATGTCAGTTGGTACACTGATACAGATGGATTCTGAGAACATTCACCTAGTGGAGAAAGCCTGTACTACAGTGGGCCTGCCCTCCAGAAAATAATTCCAGTTTTTTGGGTCCCCCCTCATATATTTATATGTACACATATTCATATATTGTATGTAAAAAAAGAAGTCACAGAACATTATAGAGCATGTGACCCCAATCATATGAACTAAACAAAGCCACAATATCCACATGACTATAGAAAAAATTCCAGATGTCTTGTACCAGGTATGAGAGGAGAGGGCAAGGACATTCTTATTGTGTATGGTTATCTTACAGCCATCTGTGCTCATGTCATAACTTAACATTCTATTAAATCTCTTAAATGTTGAAGTAAACTCGAGGAGAAAAAACTATCTACAAATAGGTATCATGCTAATAAAATATAATTTTTCAAGAAGTTAGCAAAAATTTGATGCAACTTCCCTGGCACCTTCTTTGAGCTGAGCAGTTAAGAGCCCAGTTGTTGCTTTGATGCTGGAACTGGCAGTCAGATGAATGCAACAGCCATGTGCAACAGCCTAGATGAATCTTACAATGTTGAGCAAAAGAAACCAGCCCAATATGTACTGTATTAATCCCTGTTTATATAAAGCTCAAAAACAGGCAAAACTAACTGTTGTGTTTAGGGATCCCTACTTAAGAATCGAAACTATAAAGAAAGCAAGGAAATAATTAGCATAAATATTAGGGATCCCTAATATTTATGGAATCTCCTCATAAAGGTGGCAACCCTGATATTTATGGGATCTCCTAGAGGTGGTAACCTTTAGGAGGAGTACAGAAAGGGGTTATGATCAGAAAGGGGCAGGATGGGGCTTCTGACAAAGTTTTATCTCTTTACATAACTGCGGATTTCAAGTGCTTCCTTTTAAATAATACCTTAAAATGTACATTTATATTTTACACACTTTTCTGTATATTTGCCATATTCATAATAAAAAATCTTTTAGAATATCTTTGGAATGCTTTTAGGTATAGATTCTTGGTTGAATCCACTAAGATCCTGTCTCAGAAAACAAATAACCCACAATGATTATACCAATAATTAGTCTGAATGTGCAAAATGAGCCTTGTTCCTGATTCAGTGTGGGTGATGGGGATTCCCAGTGCGCAGAAGAGGTGGAGAAGCTTCTCCCCTCAGATCACTGACAGGCAGTGAATCATGCCCTGTGCTATACTGCAGAGCCTCCTCCCATTTGGACAGGAGGAGCTTAACCCATGTTGTGGTGACCTCTAAATTTCTCTTACTAGAAACCTTTGTCCTGAAGGAATTTCAGTCTGGTTCTACCATTATGGGTTTTCCCCACCCCCTTTGCCTGCTCCCTCCCACTGCTTTTTCTTCTAATTTCTCTGAATTTCTTTTGTTAAGCTGACAGAAGCCATAATTGAATCCACTGACAAGAGCTGGACTGTGCTTCTTCTCCCTTTTCTCTTTTTGCAGTCTCCAATGAGCCTTCCAAGTTCATTACTGCAAATGGTCTTGGTCAGGACCCAGGAGCTGGGGGCAGAAGCCTATTATCCAGCCTCAGGGACAGTGAGAGCAGGCCTGCAGCACAGTCATTCTGAAGCAGTCATGTCCAATTAGAAGAAACATTAGTCACTTTCCTTCTGGAGCCCCATTAACAAATTAGTCCTACCTCAAACTGAGAGGGACCGGATGGGACCAAATACCTTTTGACCACAGGATAATTTGATAATTTAGAGAAGAAATAGTGCAGAACACTGGTGTGTGTGTGTGTGTGCATGAGCACACACACTCACAAACCAATTGTTGGAAGTAGCAGGTGACGGGTGGTTGGGGGAGAACTTGATTCTATATTCCTATACCACCTAAGAATGAAATCTTTCTGATACCAGGAAGCACCTGGTTTTGTATTAAATTAGTCAGGGAATTGGGAAGAATGACAGTCTTTTCTGAAGTCAGTATTTCAACCCTGGTTAATTTTGCTGGGTTGGAGGAGCTGTTCCGCATGCACTCAGCCAGGACATTGTATCCTTATGCATTTTTCTAAGTTTTTATTCTAGAAAATTCATGGAAAGAAAATCATGGAAACCTATACTTCATGCACCTGCTATTATAAAGTAATCTTATCTCACTATTTAAAAGTTAAGTTTTGTTAACTGATGGTCATTGGCACCAATTCAATGCCAACAGAAATCCCCAATTTGAGGTGTGGTGAAGGGGGAGATTTTATTCAATGAAGACAGTTCAACTGTTAAAGAGTACCGGCTGTGGAGTAGCAAGGGCTGTGAGGTTGCCCTAGGGCAAGTTGGCCCTGGGGAGAAATAACCTTGGTGTTGCAGCTCCAGCCAGAAAAATGCAGTCTTTGGTGGAAACCAAAAGTGTTCCTCAAGGCAGATTGCAGCTAACTTATATAGGGATATGTTCCTACTCTAGGCCCCTAAGTAATTCATTCTCATGCAAATAAGGACTATAAATCCTCACAGTTTCATTTGTCCAAAAAGCACTGTCCTGATTTGTTGAAATGGAACCACTCTGGTCATTGAAGATGCAAAAGAGGATATTGTTGCTTTAATTGGGTGAGGAAAATCTCAGTCCTATTTGTTGAAATATAATTCTAAAAATTTTTGTATAAGACTTAACTCAGACTGCAGGGACACTGCAGGCGGGCAGTTCTGTGCAGCCTGTCCCTGAAACCTGGCATGCAAGAGAGGCCCCTGTTCAGCAATGATTGGTAGGCTCTAATTTTAAATTTGAGCCTAATTAGCCACTAGAAGCCCATTTCAACAGATACCTTTATTCTCAGGGTCAACAGTTTTTAGAATATTGGTTATGAATGGCTAGCTCAGGGAATAGTAGTAATCAGACTTCTGAGATTTCAAAGTGTCTGAATCACTTTTTTTTTTGGCTTAGGAAACAACTACATTCAAATTACCATTGCAAATTTCCATTTTAGATTCATTTGTAATAGAACAAAATATTGAAGCAAGTCCTCTAAAATAACAACAGAAGAGGAAAATGAAGTAAAGGAGAAAGGATATTACAGAGGAGATTATTCCTGTTTTGATCTAGGGCTAAAGAACTAAGATATCTAGAAGCAGATGACCACAGAGAAGATTCTCATTTTCCAAGACACATTAGTATTCCTGGAATTGCCCACTATAAAAATTATTTTTTAAAAAGATTTTACTTATTTCTTTTTAGATAGAAGGGAAGGGAGGGAGAGAGAGGGAGAGAAACATCAATGTGTTGCCTCTCATGTGTCCCCTATTGGGGACCTGGCCTGCAACCCAAGCATGTGCCCTGACTGGAAATCAAACTAGCAACCCTTTCATTTGCAGGCCAGCACTCAACCCACTAAGCTATTCCAGCCAGGGCCCATTATAAAAATTCTTAGATTTTTTTTGCCAATTCCCACTCAAGGTATTGTTCTTTTTATTTATGATAGATTATATAGATATAGACAAATAATGTGAGGATCTTATAAACAACTTCATGCCAGTATAATCAAAAACATATATAATATAAATGGATAATTTCCTTCAACAACATAATTTATCAAAGCTGACACAAGAAAAAATAAAATAAAATTTCTCAATAGTTCCATACCTATTAAATATGCTGAATTTGTAATTAAAACTCACAAAGAAAGCTCTAGGCACATATGACATCACTGGTGAATTCTATCAAACATTAAAGAGATGCTCTGGCCGGGTGGCACAGTTGGTTGGAGAGTCATCATGTATATCAAAAGGTTGTGGGTTCAATCCCAAGTCAGGGCACCAGAGCACATACCTAAGTTGCAGGTCAATCTCAGTTGGGGTTCGTACAGGAAACAACCAATCTATGTTTTTTTTTTCTCTCTCTCCCTCCCTATCTCTCTCTCTTTCTCTAAAATCAATAAACATACCCTGGATTTAAAAAAATTAAAGAGAAATAATACCAGCCATATTCATCTCTTTTCAAAAAAACAAAGATGAAACTCTTCTAAGTTTGTCTTATGAGTCCATTATAACTTTGATAATAAAATGAATACAGAAAAAGCATTCAGCAAAATTTAGCAATCAAAGCTCTCAGTGAACTAAGAAAAGGAAACTTACTTAGTCTGATTAAGAGAACTACAAATGCTTACGGCTAATATCATAGTTAATGGTGAAAGAGTAAGCCATTTCTAAGTCTGAGAACAAGATGAAGATATCTGTTCTTACCCATTTTATTCAAAATTGAGGCACATGCAAAAGAAAAAAAGCAATAGGACTGGAAAGGGAAAGGTGAAACTGTCAATCTTTGTAGAAAACTTGATCGTGTATGTATAAAACCTTGTGGGAATCTGTAAAATAACTACTAGACCTTAAAAGAATTTAGCAAGATTGCACTATATAAGGTCAATCTACAAAAATTAATTGTGTACATTTACACAATTAAATTCTATGCAGCAGAAAGAAAGAAGGAGCTTTTACCCTTTACAAAAGCATGGATGCTGGAAAGTATTATGCTAAGTGAAGTAAGCCAGTGATCCATATGATCTCACCTTTAATAGGAACCTAATCAACAGAACAAATGGACAAGCAAAATATAACCAAAGACACTGAAAAAGAGAAGAGGCTGACAGTGACCAGAGGGAGAGGGGAGGGAATTTCAGGAGGAAAGGGGAAGGATTTACAGGAACTAGTATAAAAGACACGTGGACAACAAATAAGGGGGGGTGGAAATGGGAGGGAGGTGGGGAGGGCTGGGGGGATGAGCTGGGATGGGAGTAAAAAGCAGAAAAAATATACTTGAACACCAATTAAAATAAAAAAAAATTATTTTACTTTGCCTTAAAAAAATTAACTGTGTTTGTATATATTAGCAACAATAGGAAACTACTAATTTTAGAAGGACTTCCAGCCAAGATTGAGGCATAGATAGATACACTGTGCACTCCTCGCACAACCAAAAGAAGGACAACCACAAATTTAAAACTAAAAAACAACCAGAAGTGCCAGAAAATTGAATTGTATGGAAGTCCAACAACAAAGAAGTTAAAGAAGAAACATCCAGACCAGTAGAAGGGGTGGAGATGGGCAGCCAGGTTGGAAAGGACTCAATGCAAGGTAGTGGCTGGAGGACTAGGTGAGACAGCATCTGTCAGATCAGGCAAGGTAGCAGCTGGTGAACTGGGCAATCCCACATTTGCATGCAGGTAAACCAGGAGGAACAACAGGGCAGTGAGACAGACAGCACAACCCAGCGTTCCAGTGTAGGAAAAGAAAGCCTTGAAAACTCTAACTGAAAAATCCTGTGGGGGTTGAGGCAGCAGGAGAAACTCCCAGCCTCACAGGAGAGTTCACTGGAGAGACCCACAGGGTCCTAGAATGTACACCAGCCCGTCACCTAGGAATCAGCTCCAAAAGTGCCCAATTTTCTTATGAGTAGCAGGGGAAGTGACTGAAAGACAGCTAAGAGCTGAGAAAGTAGCCCTGTTCCCTCTCAGACCCCTCCCCTACAAACAGCTCCACAACATAGTGACTTGGTTTGCCCGGCCCAGCAAATACCTAAGACTCTACCCCTTACTACCTGACAGGCAAGACAAGACAGAAAAATGACCCAAATGAAAGAACAAATCAAAGCTCCCGAAAAAAATACAATTAAGCAATGAAGAGATAGCCAACCTATCAGATGCAGAATTCGAAATACTAGTAATCAAGATGATCACAGAATTGGTTGAGTATGATCGCAAAATAGAGGAAAAAGCGAAGGCTATGAAAAGTGAAATAAAGGAAAATATACAGGGAAACAGCAGTGACATAAAGGAAACTGGGACTCAAATCAATGGTTTGGAGCAGAAGGAAGAAATAAACATTTAACTGGAACAGAATGAAGAAACAAAAATTCAAAAACATGAGGAGAGGCTTAGGAACATCTGAGTCAACTTTAAACGTTCCAACATCTAAATCATAGGGGTGCCAGATAGGAGAAGGGGGAGAGCAAGAAATTGAAAACTTATTTGACCAAATAATGAAGGAGAACTTTCCTAATTTGGCAAAGGAAATACACTTCCAGGAAGTCCAGGAAGCTCAGAGAGTCCCCAAAAAGTTGGACCCAAGGAAGCACACACCAAGGCACATCATAATTCCATTTTCCAAGATTAAAGTAAGGAGAGAATCTTAAAAGCAGCAAGAGGAAATGAGAGAGTTACCTACAAAGGCATTCCTATAAAACTATCAGCTGACTTCTCAAAAGAAACCTTAAAGTCAAGAAGGGGTTGGAAAGAAGTATTCAAAGTCATGAATACTTGTAGGGCAAGGCCCTACATCCAAGATTACTATATCCAGCAAAGCTATCATTTAGAATAGGAGTGCAGATAAAGTGCTTCCTAGATGAGGTCAAGTTAAAGGAGTTCATCATCACCAGGCCATCATTATATAAAATGTTAAAGGGACTCATCTAAGAAAAAGAAGAACATCAAAAGCCTGAACAGTTCCCTGGCTGGTGTAGCTCAGTGGATTTAGCATGGGCCTACAAACCACACGATCGCAGTTCGATTCCCAGTCAGGGCACATGCTTGAGCTGCAGGCCAGTTCCTGGCAGGGGACACACAATACATTGTGTGTCCCTGGCAGAGGCAACTATACATTGGCATTTATCTCCCTCTCTCCTTCCCTTCCCCTCTAAAAATAAAGAAATAAAATCTAAAAAAAAAAGCCTGAACAGTAAAACGACAACAAACTCACAACTATCAACAACTGAGCCTAAAAAAACAAAAATAAACTAAGCAAGCAATTAGAATATAAACTTAATCACAGAAAGGGAGATCATGTGGAAGGTTATCAATGGGGAAGTAGATGGAGGAGAACAGGAAAAAAGGTACAAGGAATAAGTAGCATAAATGGTAGGTACAAAATAGACAGGGGTGGTTAAGAATAGCACGGGAAATGGAGCAGTCAAAGAACTTATATATACAACCTATGGACATGAACTAAGATGGGCGAATGATGGTGGAAGGGGAAGTGCGGGATGGAGGGTAATAAAAGGGTAAAAAATGAGACAACTGTAATAGCATAATCAATAAAATATATTAAAAATAAAAATTTTAAATGTACCATTTATAATAATATTAAAAGCAACTATCTAAAATAAAATTTAGCAAAATATGTGTAAGACTTATACACTGAATGCAACAAAATATTGCTGAAATTAAACAAAACCTACAAAATGAAGAGGTACACTATTTTCATTGATTAGAAACCTCAAATGTTATTAATATGTCCACTCTCCAAGTAAAACTGAATGGATAATCACCTATAAATGACCAACTAATTTTTAACCCAAATGCCAAGTCAATTCAATGGAGTAAGGAAAGCTTTTCTAAGAACTGGCACTGACACAACTGTATATTTTTAAGGGAAAAACAATGAATCCAACCTCAATCCCACTTTTTATGTAAAATTAATATGATACAGATCACAGATCAAACCTAAAAACCAAAACTATAAAGCTTCCACAGGAAAAAGAAACAAAGCAAGATTAGGTTGATGAAAAATATTAACTACTAAAGAAGAAAGAAATAAACTTGACTTCATCAATACTTCTTCTCTTTGAAGATCATAAAAAAGGTAGCCACAGACAGGAGAAAATGTTCACGAAGTAGATATATGATAAAGTATTGAATTCCAATATAAAAGGACTTCTGTAAGAAAAACAAGCCAATTTTTAAATAGTCAATTTCTTGACCAGAAATTTCATCAAAGAAAAAATACAAATGGCTAAAAGTACATCAAATTAAATTCAATGTCATGAATTACCAGGGAAATGCTATGAAAACCACAACAATAATAAAAATTTAAAAAGCTGATAATTACAAGAGTTGACAAGGAGGTAGAACTATCAGAACTTCTTAAAGATGTTTGAAGGGTAAAATTGTACAACCCCCTTTGGAAACTAGGTTGTGACTTTCTTATAAAAATTATAGGTTCACTGCTTCTAGACACATCAAATTCCATTTCTAAATAAAAATATATACACAAAATTGCTTTCATATAAATGTTCATAGTAGCTTTATTTGTAATAGCCAAAAACTGGAAATAGTCAAATGTCCATCATCAAAATACTTCAGCAATAAGTTACGATGAACTATTAACACATGAAATGACATGAATAAATCTCACAATTATCATGCTTTATGAGAAAAACCAGACAAAAATACACATTATATATTTCTTCTATATAAATTTTTAAAATACACAAAACTGATAGATGGTGACAGGAATCAGATCATGGTTAGCTAGGGTGGCAGTGACTACACAAGGTCTTTAGCCTCCAAGGTGGATTTTTGCTCCATATAGAATGAGTCCCCAGTGGGAGACTCTCAGGTAGTGTGACAGATCAAGGGAAAGATAGTTGGGCGCAGGGGGAGGGGAGGATAGGGAAGTAAAGTCTATTTAGGAGCCTCCAAATTATTTCCATATTCAAAAATTCCAAGTTTCCTTTCTTTATTCCTTCTCTTCCTTTTTTTCTTTCTTCTCCATCTCTTTCTTTTTCATCCAACTGAAACCTGTGGGAATTGCTGGTATCTTCCTGAGCCGAAACCTTTTAAAAAATATTTCATCTTATTTCAGAGAGGCATCTGTTGATCCCTTCATTGTCTGTGATGGAGCAAAATCTCAGACCCATAATTATCTCTTCTCCTGGCAGGCCTTAAGATGAAACACACAGGAAAACCTGAGCGGATTCTTCTCAGATGCCACCTCTTAGCACTGAGCTTTGCGAGCCTGTTATTTGGGGCACTGCAGAAGACAAGGCCCTATCCCTATCCCGCCAAGGATCAATGGGAAAATAAGCAGTTGCTCGTGAATACACTGTGGTCTCCTGCAGTTGTCAGGCCTCCGTGGTAATGGCTATTTATCCCCACTTAATTGCTATGTGGGATCCTCTTCATTCTGTGCTAGCAGGCACTTTCCACCACTGCCACCTGGCCAAATTCTGGTCAGCCTGCAGAATATGGCATGCCTGCCTGATGGCCTCCTTGGCCGGGTTTATAGTGATACCACTTACACAGACTCTTTCCTAGTGATCTCCAGTGCCTGGTGACAGCGGTACTGGCTTAGCTGTAGAATCTGCTTGCTTGCCATGCTGAGCATCCAGGCAGTTTGCTCCTGAGGAGCAGACAGTTCTCTTTGACAATGAACAGACAAGCTGAAAAGGGAAGTCTGTTATACTTTGAGAGTGGAAGAGCCCAGAGAACCTCGGGAAAAGGGAACCTCCAGTCCATCTACATCTGGACTTCTTATTCTATGGTAAGATAAGTGAATACTATTTTTAAAAAGAAACGCTTTATCATATAAACACATTATACCATGAACAAATTTGACAAGTGTAAACCAGCTTGAATTTGGAAAAATAAAATACTGTAATTCATAATTTCACCCAGTTTAAATAAAAGCTTAAGATAAAAACAAATCTTAATTCACTTGTTTGACTACTTATTTGGTGAGCTATGTAATCATATAACTTACCATATTTAATTTGGGAATCAGTCTCTGTGACTTGGCAGTTTTAGGCAAACATGTTTCGTTTTTGTCCCCATTTAGATTATGTGGCTGGTCTGCCTGGAGTCCCGTGTTGGGAAGATGGAAAGATCCTCTCCTGGCTTGGCAGGAAAGAGGTCCAGCACCTATTGGAAAGATGCGCTGGGGCTCTAGGAGCATATGGAATTGTGCCTGGGCCGTATATCTGCTCACCCTGGTAAAATCATCTGAACAGAGGAGAATAAAACCCTTTCTCAAAGTCCTCTTGGGAAAGAATCCTTTTGTAGCCCAATTCTGCACACCAGAAAGTGGACACCAAAACAAGTTAACCTCATTAGCTAAGCTATTCTCTGGAATTTCTGAGTAGATTTATCCAGCCTGGGAATAGATAGGAAACTTGTTGCAGAGTCATGTACTCAAACTCCTTAAAAAAAGGTTTACCCTCTTTGGACAAAGTCCTCTTTGAAAGTTTTAGCTCTTAGGTTAAAAAAAAGCATTAATTACTAAGAATTACACTTTAATTCAGCAAATATATTTGCTTACTTACCAGATACAAGGAGCTATGCTCAGTCTTATGAGGAATGAAAACTTAAACATCTAAAGCATGGTAGTGAGACCACTAAATGGGAAAAGAATAGTACTTCCAATTAATAATGCTGGGAGAACTGGATATCCACCTTCAAATAAATAAATTTGGACTCTATTCATACCATACACAAAAACTTATTTAAAATGAATTAAAGTCATAAAAATAAGAGGTAAAAAATAAAACTCTTACAAGAAAGCATGGGAATAATTCTTCATAACTTTGAATCAGGCACTAATGTCTTTGAGATGATGCCAAAAAAAGTAGGTAAATTGATGTTTATCTAAACTAAAAAGTTTTGTGCTTCTAAAGATACTATCAAGAAGAGATGACTCACAGAATGGGAGGAAATATTTGCATATTATATATATATATAATAATGATCCAGTGTACAGAGTATATAAAGAACAATTATAGCTTAACAATTAAAAGGCAAATAATGCAATTTCAAAAGATTTCAATAGAATTTTTCCAAATAAAATATACAAATGGTCTATTACCACATAAAAAGATGCTCAACATTATTAATTTTTAGGGAAATGCAAATCAAAATCACAAAATACCATTTATCTATTAGGATGGCTAGAATGAAACAGATAGACAATAACAAGGGTTGACAAGAACCTAGAAAATTGTAACCCTTATGCATTGCTGATGGAAATGTAAAATGGTGTAATCACCTTGAAAATCTCTAGCAGTTCCTCAATAATTTAAATACAGAATTACAAAATAACCCCCAAATTTCACTCTTAGGTATATACTCAAGAGAACTGAAAATGTATATCCACACACAAACTTGAACATGAATATTTATAGCTTCATTTTTTATAGTAGTCAAAAAGTAGAAACAACCCAAATATCCGTCAACTGATGAATGGATAAATAAAATGGAGTATATATAAAGAAGGGAATAATATATATCCATAAATGTAAATTTGGTAATGACATATACTACAACATGGGTGAACCTTAGAAACATTCTTTTTAACATTCATTTTAAGAAAAAGAAACAGATACAATAGAGCACAAGTTGTATGATTCCATATATATGAAGTGTCCAGAATAAGCAAATTCATAGAAACAAAAAGTAAGTTAGCGGTTGGCAGGGACTGGAGTAAAGAGGAACTAATGAGTAACTACTAATGGTTATAGGGTTTCTTTTTGGTGTGATGAAACTGTTTTGCATTTAGATTGTGTTGATGGTTGTACAACTTTGCAAATACACTAAAAGCTACTGATTTGTACGCATTATAAGAGTGAATTCTATGGTATGCAAATTATGCATTTTTTTAAAGTCTAAGGCATAGTCCTCACTTTCAAATAGCTGGCAACTTTGGTGTTCAGTTATAACTGTTTAACACCATCTAATTGTTCAACGTCATCTAATTAGCTATTCTACATGTTTTTATTTTCTGAGGTGGCCACAAATCACTTTATTTTTTATGAATTAATCAACTCATGACCTTTTAAAAATACAAATCAGTCTAGAAAATATATCAAAATTTTTCAAATTTCAATTAATGTGAATGTAGCATTTTACAATAAAATATTTTTCTAAAAAACAAGAAAAATAATAGCCATATTAGTGTATCTGGCTACACTTTCATTTGATGATATTTGATGTAACTTTAAGACTCAAGTAAAACGAGAAAAACTCCATATTTTGATTTGTTCATTCATTCCTCAAAACTCTGTTGGTTATCATTATCTGCTGAGCCCTGGGAAGAGACTGTGAGCCTTCTCAAGGACTTGGTTCAAGGAGCTCAATGACTAAGGTAAGAGAAAAACCTGTGAACAAATCCCTATAGGACTGACAATACTGGAAGGCCCTCACAGAGCTGTCTAGGCTCAGCTGTGGCTAACCCTATAGGAGAATGTTTTAAATATGGGTATGTGTAAGGGGCCCAGAATCAGCTCAGCATTTGACTGGCATTTCCGATCCCACTTCCATTATTTTCTCCAAGTATGTCATTACCAAAATCAGCAACTGGAAGCACAGTCTTAACTTCTACAATGTATGATAAATTTTTAACTAATTGGCAACACATAAAAATCAGGAGGTTTTAAATAAAAATTAAAATGTCTAGCTTCTTTTAAAAATCTGGCAGTGCTGGCCCCATATTCTGGCATATAACTGTCAGGTGAATTGGAATAGTGACTGCTCTTATTTTCCAGCTACAGAAATGGTCAATGACCTCCGTAACTCTCTAGGATTGATGAGTTGGGGGATGAGCTCGAGGTCTTCACTATACTATACTCTCTATTTTGTATTTTTAAAGGTTCATAATAGAAAGTTAAAAGCAAGCAAAAACTGGGAGTATGCATTCTCCACAGTCCCCACCCTGCTCTATTATTGAGGCAGAATATTATTCACTGAGTTTCACTAAGATTTTCTAACAATATTAAAAGTTAACTAAACTGTTTCTTACACCTCACCTCTTTGTTAAATCTTTGTCATCTGTGCAAGGACCCTCTGGCGTTTGAGTACAGTCTCTAAAAGAAGTCTTAAGCAAAGGGCACAGCCTGGTGGCCAATGGCCAAACTTGGCCCAGACAATGTTTTCTCTAATAAGAATTCTATGCCATAGATGGGCATCCTTTATGAGATTGTGCTGATGTTGAAGGATATATTTGGATAGAATTCATATATGTCTCATATTACTCCAAAAGTACTCAAACTGATTACCATTTTTCAATAGAACATTTTTGAGAGCAGACCTCCACGTCTATGTTTTATCCTGAAAAGAATAATCAAATATTGACCAGTAAGTACTACTTATTTGTTTAAAAAAATAATTAATGTTTAAAATGCATCTTTTTTTCTGTCTCAAAACCCTTTCTTCTTCTTTGTTTATAATGAGTTACCTCTATCCAATTCATCAGTTGAAATGGTATACATGTGTTTGAGACAGTGAAAAGGCAGTGAGTGATAAGCATTACTGTACCCAATGTCACAGTTGACAAGAGATCCAAATTTTGAACCCTGTTCAATCTGACTTAAATCACATAACAAGTTCCCTCTCTTGCTTTTTATTAATGCACTAGTAGACTCACTAAAAAGTGATGATGGCAAAGGCATGAGGGAATAGTGAGTTCTGACACTGGCTGGTGAATGCTAAAGAAAGGTCTCAGAACACTACTGAGAAGAGGTGACATTTGAACTGTGTCCTGGGTGAGCTGTAGTGTGTCTGTATGACCAAAGGAAAGGGTGATTTTAGTAGAGGAAGTTGCCTGGGTAAAGGTACAGAAATCTGGCATTTAGAAAGTGGTAATTCAGAAGTGAGTAGTTTGGAACAGCAGGTTATAACAAAAAAGTTTGCTGTACACCCACAATGTGCCCCCTCTAATACATTACTACTAGTACCCAGTAATACCAATCTAGGATAATAGTGATATAAATAAATATATAAAAGCTTGCACCATAACACCACCAACATGTAAAACAACTGCAAAATCTCTTTATTTGTTCTTTAATTATTTCTATGTGTATGTCTTATCAGCCCAACCCAGCTGTATACAGACTTCTAAGAAAGAGTGAATGGTGCTGCCATAGTTTCTGCAGTGCATAACCTACAAAGCTGTCCCTGCCCATTCTGATGATGCTGAGTGCTGTATGGGGAGGCTTTGTGATGCTCTGCTATAAAATTTCTGATGGAGTTCTCTAGTGTTTCTATTCCATTTCTCAGAACAATCTGAAGTTATACTAACCACACTCTAAGTAGACTGTTATTGATTATTTAATACACTAAGTAATTCATTTAATAAACACTATTTGAGTAACAACTACAGTCATGTGCCCCATTAAGATGTTTTGATCCATGAAAAATTGTATATAAGAAGGTGGTCCCATAAGATTATAAGGGAACTGAAAATTATTATCACCTAGTGACATTGTAACTGTCCTAACATTGTGGCACAACACACACCTCTCCAGTTCATGGAGACACTGGTTTAAACAAAGCTGCTGCATTGTCAGTTGTAATAAAATATAGCACATTCATGAATTGGTGCAGCCATTATGGAAAACAGTGTGGAGATTCCTCACAAAATTTAAAATAGACCTGCCAACAACTCCACTTCTGGGTATTCATCCAAAACAAACACACTAATTCAAAAAGACATATGCATTCCTCTGTTCACTGCAGCATTATTTACAATGGCCAAGATATGGGAACAACATAAGTGTTCATCAATAGACAGATGATAAACTGTGTGTGTATGTGTATGTGTGTGTCTCTCCAGAAGGTATCTAACCATGTAATATGAAAACTAGAGACATTTACTGAAGAAGATACAAGATACAAGAAACACTGTGCATCAGACAATGAGGCCTTTTCAAAGTAGGAACCTTGGGACCTCACACAGTTCTGCCAATTGCCATCAGCTGCCCCATTGTACTTCCTGAATCTCATTGATGGTCTAGAATCTCTTCCCTTTCAAAGGTGATTTTAGTTTTGGAAAAAAACAAAACTTGCAGGGCACCAAATCCAGGCTGTAGAGGGCTAAGTCACCTGGATGACTTGATGTTTCACCAAAAAATTCTGCACAGACATAATGCATGAGTAAGCATGTTGTCATGATGAAGTTGCCAACCACCAGTTGCCCATAGCTGCAGCCTTCTGAATCATGTGAATAGTTTCTGCAGAAAAATGTTCAAGCTTAATGCAAAATTTGATGCAGATCTGTTGCTCTACTTGCTCACCCATTTTGAATATGACAGACAGTTCACATGCTCACTCAACAGCATCTACTGTCCCCACTAACTAGTACAGTGAAGTCATCATTGTTCATTCAGGTACACTCCGGTCCACTCTCCTTGGCTGACAGATTACATCAATGCCGCACAAACTGTTCTCATTATATTAACAATGGATAGACTTTTTCTGGACAGACCTCATATATATGCAGTGTAGTACTACTCAGCCATAAGAAGAATGGAATCTTGCCAATTACAATGCCATGGATGGACCTAGAGGGTATTATGGTAAGTGAAAGAAGTCAGACAGAGAAAGATATGTGGCATATGATTTCACTTATATATGGAATCTATAAAAAACATGAACAGACAAAACAGAAACAGATCCAGAGATAGAGCCAGCTGATGGTTGCCAAAGTAAAGTGGTGAGGGAATGGGTTAAAAGAAAAAAAATGGTGACAAGGAAAAAATCTCCATCTTACAGATTTACACACACATCCACTTATTAAAAGTTCTGAAAAAGAGTTTTTTCACCTTTGGCTGATTCAGGGTTCCCAATCATTATTTTTATAGATTCTAACAATAATTAGGAAATATAGTTCTCAAAGTATGAGCAAGCCATAGACATTCTACATTGAGATCACCTCGGGGTACATTATCGACATCTTGCAAAGAGACTTTCAAGGGTTTAAGTTACATTTTAGAACATTAATGCTTTAAAGGCAATAGTGAGTTAATAGTTAATGACCAGCAGGACTGGTAACCAATCAGCAGAAATGAGCAGGGTTCACTATGGACAGTACACTAGGACAATTGGGGTTGGCGACAATAGGACTGAATTAGGAGTTCAGCACCTATGTCTTGAACTGAATTGCGAACTGCAAATAAATGGTTTAATATGCACTGAAATTTCCAGAAATGCAACTGCACTGTGAATCAAGAGAAGATTGTATGTTATATACTCAGAATTTTACCAAGGACTGACTAATTTTTTGGAAAATCACATCACCAATGATAACATTACACATAGGTTGTAATTAAATTGCCACATTCATGCTGAGTCTACGTATGGCTTCAAGCATCTGACTACTTAATTATGTTGTGTAGAGCAGGAGTCCCTTGGACAGGTACCAGTCTGGACCTCTTTAAAACCAGGCCATGCAGCAGGAGGTGAGCTTGAATGTAATTTACTTGAATCATCCAGAAACCATTCCTCTTCTCTACCCTCCATCCCCATCTGTGGAAAAATTGACTTCCACGAAACTAGTCTCTGGTGTCAAAAAGGTTGGGGACCAGTGGTCCGGAGCAACCCTATTTGAAATGCCATTGTACTACGAGACAAGGAGTTTGTGCCAGAGTGTATATCGCATCTTGCTTCCTTCATTGGGGAAGTATTGCTGTGAAAAAAAAAGTCAACTAAACTAAATAATGTACTAAGTGATAGAGAGATTATTTTCATTTCTGGTATAAGCGCTTTACTTCATTGCACATCACTAATAGTTTATGGTATATGGTCTTTTTATAGTCATGTATATAAGGGGCTTTGTTATCAATGTATTTCTGTAAAAGAAAGCAGGCATAATTATTGATTATTATAAAATTGAGTCCAATATATTTGATGATCTTTGGGTCAAATGATTGCCAAGGGCAACGTTGAGTGATGAGTTTTAGTTTGCCCAGAGTATCATCAGCTGCCTCACCCAGTTTTCTGATAAGAATTGAGACTTCTTAATCTTTCAATTGACCACTGGGACACCTCTTTCAACCAGAACACAGTCCCCAAGTCCCACCTATATAGAAAGTCTGGAGCATCCTGTAATGTTCTCTAAGGTCTTTTTCAGACTTTTTAAATAAATATATTTTATTGATTATACCATTACGGTTGTTCTATTCCCCCTTTTCATTCCCCTCCACCCTGCACACCCCCTCCCCCACCATTCCCCCTTTAGTATATGACCACATGTCTCAAGTTCTTTAGATTCTATATTTCCCCTACTATTCTTGCACTCCCCCCTATCTATTTTTTATCTACCGTCTATGCTACTTATTTTCAGTATCTTCTCCCCCCTTCTCATCCTCCCACTCCCCTGTTGATAACCCTCCATGTGTTCATTTCTATGGTTCCACTCCTGATCTAACTGTCCTCTTGGTTTGCTTTTGTTTTAGGTATGATTGTTAATAACTGTGAGTTTGCTGTCCTTTCATTGTTCATATTTTTTATCTTCTTTTTCTTAGATAAGTCCCTTTAACATTTTATATAATAAGGGTTTGGTGATGATGAACTCCTTCAACTTGACCTTATCTGAGAAGCACTTTATCTGCCCTTCCATTCTAAATGAAAGTTTTGCTGGATAGAGCAGTCTTGGTTGTAGGTCTTTGGATTTCATGAGTTGGAATACTTCCTTCCAGGCCCTCCTTGCCTGTAAGGTGTCTTTTGAGAAATCAGCTGACAATGTGATGGGAACTCCTTTGTAGGTGACTGTCCCCTTATCTCTTGCTGCTTCTAGGATTCTCTCCTTCATTTTTATCTTGGGTAATGTAATTTTGATATGCCTTGGAGTGTTCCTTCTTGGGTCCAAGTTCTTTGGCACTCTCTGAGCTTCCTGGATTTCCTGGAAGTCTATTTCCTTTTCCAGACTGGGGAGGTTCTCCTTTATTATTTGTTCAAATAAGTTTTCCACTCATGGCTGTTCCTTTTCCCCTTCTGGTACCCTTATAATTCGGATGTTGGAACGTTTCAAGATGTCCTGGAGGTTCCTAAGCCTCTCCTCATTTTTCTGAATTCTTGTAACTTCACTTTTTTCTGTTTGGTCATTTCTTCCTCCTTCTGGTCCACCCCCTTGATTTGAGTCCCAGTTTCCTTTCCATCACTATTGGTTTCCGGTGCATTTCCCTTCATTTCAATTAGTTTAGCCTTCATTTGTTTATCTAATTTGTGACTATAATCAACCAATTCTGTGAGCATCCTGATCACCAGTATTTTGAACTGTGCATCTGAGAGGTTCGCTATTTCTTTTTCACTTAGAGTTATTGGCTCTGGGGCTTTGAGTTCTTCTTGAGCCATACTTTGGACTGTTCATGCCTGTTACGTATGAGGAGCGGAGACCTAGGTGTTCACCAGGGTGGGGCAACCCAGTCACTGGGTTGTGATGCTGTATGTGGGGGTGGGGGTCAAAGGAAAGCAATGGCAGCCCCCTCTGCTGCCCTGCCACCGCCGGGGCCACGCAGTCCTTCCACTGCGTGCGAATGTGTGACAACAGCCAGCCTGCCGCCCTGCACCCTCACTGGGTCCACCTGACGTGGGGCTGCCTGGGTGCCTGGGGTCGGGGGATCTTTCTCGCCTGTCCCCTCTCTGCAGCTGGCTCAGCCCCTCTTACCAGCCAGGTTGAACAGTTGGTTGTTGTCGGACTTCCGTATAGTTCAATTTTCTGTTGTTCACCAAACCTTTGTTGTATTCAAACTTGGTTGTGGGAGAAGGCACAGTGTTTCCACCTATGCCTCCATCTTGGCGGAAGTCCAGACTTTTTTTTAAGCTTATTTCTTTATCTTTCAAGCTTTGCATCTCTGTGCCTTGACACAGCTGTTTGGCTTGCCAGAGTGACAGAGAGAATTGATGCTGTTCTATCTAGGGAGCAGCAATTTAATGCCTTCTTCACTGCAAACAAGGATAATTACCTCCTTCACTACTCTGTACCCTAAACGTGTACTAGATAATTGATGAAAGTAAAACTCTTTGCTCCACACAGTCAATACAATTCAGTCCAGCAGGGGTTAAACCTAGCTTCTTGTCTCTGCTGGGGAGCCAGGCAGATGGGGTTCCTCCTGTCATGGGCACAGATGCAGCCATGCTTTGTTGATTACAATCTCCCACACCATGGAAGCTTTGACTAGGTTTGACATAATCAGCCCACAGCCTCTGCCTGCACTCTTTCACAAACAGGCCATTTTCACATCTTTTTCATGGAATCCGACAAGCGGAAAAATAATTAATGTTACCTCAGCTCAACATTGACCTTGGTTCTGATTCAGAAAGAAGGCATGTTGCATAAACTGCCCTTTAATTAATCGAGGGTTAGGGGCAGACCCCACATACTCCTATATCAGTTCTGCCTCCCTGGCCAAGGCTGATTAGGGCTTTCCTAAGATTGAGAACACATGGCCACTGACTACTACTAAGTTTCAGGTTCAAAGTGCTTCTGTGAAAGAATTCTGTTCATGGTATTTACCAAGCACAGACCTGTTGTGTCTGGCAGAGAACTCTAGATGGAACTACTGGCTATTCCCATTTTATTGATAAAGAAAGAGTGACTTTCTCTTTGCAGAAGACACAAAATTAGAACCCATAATTATTTTTCATTATGTTTCTTTTCTTTCTTTGAAAAAGAAAATGCAAATGTATTTTATTATAGAAGTTTATGTGGTCATCTACAGAGTTCTTGTGAGCAATTCAGCCATTCAGGTGACAAATGATGCAGTCATTCTAAAAAATAATCTTGCAGTTTCCCAAATGGTCCAATGTACAGTTATCTTTTGACCTAGCAATTTCACTCCTGGGAATTCTCCCAAGAGAATTCAAAATATATACCTACATGAACACTTACACACAAACATTTATAGAAACATTATTAATAACAGAAAGTAGAAACATCCGAGATACCTCTCAGCTGACAAACAGATAAACAAAAGTTGTATATCCATATAATGGAATATTACTTGGTCATAAAAAAGAAGTATACACTAGGAATGAAGATACATCACAGATAAATATTGAAAGCATCATGCTAACAAGCTAGTCACACACAAAAAATATTTAATATTTACATGAATGTCCAGAATGAAAAAATATAAAGAGATAGAAAGTATATTAGTGATAGCTTAGGGTTGGAGAGAATGAAGACCTGGGGGGTAGATAGCCTAGGCTGCAGAGTTTCTTTTTGAGATGATGAAATAGTCTAAAATGGAGTGTGATGTTGGTGGCACAGCACTATAAATATACTAAAAATCATTGAATTGTATGCTTTTTAAAAAGTTTTATTTATTTTTTTAAAATTTTATTTATTTATTTATTTTTAGAGACAGGGGAGGAAAGGAAAAAGAAAGAAAGAGAAACATTGATGTGTGAGAGATATATCAATAGGTTGCCTCTCGTGCACCCCCAACTGCAGACCTGGCCCACAACCTAAGCATGTGCCCTGACTGGGAATCAAACTGGTGACCTTTCAGTTTGCAGGCCAGCACTCAATACACTGAGCCACACCAGCCAGGGCCTTCTTTTTTTCCCAATTTTATTTACTGATTTTCAGAGAGAGAGAGAGAGACAAATGGGGGTAGAGGGAGAGAGAAACATCAATTTGTTATTCCACTTATTTATACATTCATTGATTGACTCCTGTATGTGGCCTGACCAGGGAATAAAATACTGTTGTCAGGATGACATTCTAACCAACTGAGTTACCCAGAGAGGGCAAATTCCATACTTTTTTAAAAAGTAAATGATACACTAACATCTCTCCAGAAAAATGATTGTCAGTTGTGGGTCAAGGACCCTAGCAATTCCCAATATCTTTCTGGGGTGTCTGTGAGTAGCTTTCCAACCATATATCCATATAAGGCTAGCTTATATATAATTTGGTAAAACAATATAATTCAACAGACTGGAAAAGCAGATGTAAGAATTGAGCTATTGCCCTGGTTGGCTCAGTGGATTGAGCACCTGCCTGCAAACCAAAGAGTCGCTGGTTTGATTCCCAGTCATGGCACATGCCTGGGTTGCAGGTCAGGGTCATGTGAGAGGCAACCACACATTGATATTTCTCTCCCTCTCTTTCTCCCTCCCTTCCCCTCTCTAAAAATAAATATAATCTTTTTAAAAATTGAGCTATTTTTGACACATCCATAAAAATATTTTTTTCTGGGACAACTGTAATAGCATAAGCAATAAAATATTTAAAGTATGTCCGATTTTTTAAAAAGATTTTATTGCCGTGGCTGGTGTAGCTCAGTGGATTGAGCGTGGGCCTGCAAACCACACGATCGAGGTTCGATTCCCAGTCAGGGCACATGCCTGGGTTGCAGGCCAGTTCCCGGCAGGGGACACACCAGAGGCAACCATACATTGATATTTCTCTCTCCTTCCTTTCCCCTCTAAAAATAAATAAATAAAATCTTTAAAAAAAGATTTTATTTATTTGCTTTTAGAGGGAGGGGAAAGAAGGGAGAAAGAGAGGGAGAAAAATATCAATGTGTGAAACATCAATTGGTTATCTTTTTTCTTTTTAAAATACATCTTATTGATTATGCTATCACAGTTCTTCCAATTTTCCCCATTTTACTCCTCCAGTCAATATCCCCATTCCCTTCAGCAATCTCCATCTTAGTTCATGTCTATAGGTCATGCATATAAGTTTTGGGGCTACTCCATTTCTTATACTGTTCTTAACATCCTCCTGTCTATTTTGTACCTACCAATTTTTACTTATTTTTGAAACTATATTTTATTAATTATGCTATTACAGTTGTCCCATTTTCTCTCCTTCACTCCTCTCCACCCTGCACACCCCCTCCCACCAAAATTTCCCCCCTTTAGTTCATGTCCATGGGTCATACTTATAAGTTTTTGGCTCCTACATTTCCTATACTATTCTTAACCTCCCCCTGTCTATTTTCTACCTACCATCTATGCTACTTACTCTCTGCACCTTCTCCCATCTCTCTCTTCCTCCCACTCCCCTGTTGATAACCCTCTATGTGATCTCCACTTCTGTGGTTCTGTTCCTGTTCTAGTTGTTTGCTTAGTTTGCTTTTGTTTTAGATGTGGTTGTTAATTATTAGAAGTTTGCTGTCATTTTACTGTACATGTTTTTTATCTTCTTTTTCTTAAATAAGTTCCTTTAACATTTTATATAATAAGGGTTTGGTGATGATGAACTCCTTCAACTTGACCTTATCTGAGAAGCACTTTATCTGCCCTTCCATTCTAAATGAAAGCTTTACTGGATAGAGTAGTCTTGGTTGTAGGTCTTTGGATTTCATGAGTTGGAATACTTCCTTCCAGGCCCTCCTTGCCTGTAAGGTGTCTTTTGAGAAATCAGCTGACAATGTGATGGGAACTCCTTTGTAGGTGACTGTCCCCTTATCTCTTGCTGCTTCTAGGATTCTCTCCTTCATTTTTATCTTGGGTAATGTAATTTTGATATGCCTTGGAGTGTTCCTTCTTGGGTCCAAGTTCTTTGGCACTCTCTGAGCTTCCTGGATTTCCTGGAAGTCTATTTCCTTTTCCAGACTGGGGAGGTTCTCCTTTCTTATTTGTTCAAATAAGTTTTCCACTCATGGCTGTTCCTTTTCCCCTTCTGGTACCCTTATAATTCAGATGTTGGAACGTTTCAAGATGTCCTGGAGGTTCCTAAGCCTCTCCTCATTTTTTTGAATTCTTGTTTCTTCCTTCTTTTCTGATTGGATGTTTTTCTCTTTATTTTGATGCACTCCATTTATTTGAGTCCCAGTTTTCTTCCCATCAGTATTGGTTCCCTGTGCATTTTCCTTAATTTCACTTACAGTAGCCTTCATTTGTTTATCTAATTTGTGACCAAAATCAACCAATTATGTGAGCATCCTGATCACCAGGTCTTTGAACTGTGCATCTGATAGGTTGGCTATCTCTTGGTCACTTAGATATATTGGCTCTGGGGCTTTGATTTGTTCTTCTGTTTGAGCCATTTTTTCTGGGGGGGTTCTGGTCATTCCTGTTACATATGAGGGGTGGAGCCTTAGGTGTTTACCAGGGTGGGGCAACCCAGTCCCTGGGTTGTGATGCTATATGTAGGAGTGGGTGCAAGAGGGAACAATGGCACTTGTTCTGTTCACTGATGGATTTCAGTCCCTTCTGCCACTTCCCACAAGCAAACTGGGCCCTTCTGGTGCTGGTTCCTGGGTGGGTGGGCTTGTATACTTTCTAGGACCCTGTGGGTCTCTCCAACAAACTCTCCTGTGAGGCTGGGAGTCTCTCCTGGAACCTCAACCCCCACAAATGTTTTTAATCGGTGCTTTTAGGGTTTATTTCCCAGCGCTGGGGCCCTGGGTTGTGCAGTCTGTCTCTCTCCCCACTTTCGCATGGTTTATCTGCGCACGGATGTGTGACCTCAGTCTGCCAGCCGCCTTGTGTGCCTCACTGGGTCTGCTTGTTGCCTCCCTATGCCCAGGGTCTCTTAGCCATCACCTGCACACCCAGGTTCACCAGCCACTGCTTTTTCCTTCCCAGATCCCTCTCCACCAGCCCCTGACTCAGCCCTTCTTAGCCGGGTCTGGAAGAATGGTTGTCGGACTTCCATACACTTCAATTTTCTGTCAGTTCTGGTTGTTTCTTTGTTTCTAAATTTTTGTTGTCCTTAATTTTGGTTGTTCGAGGAGGCACAATGTGTCTACCTACACCTCCACCTTGGCCGGAAGCCCTATAACTTTCTAAATAAACTTTATTTCAGAAAAATTATGATAAATAAAAATAAATAAATACTACAAAATTGTGATTAAAATGAAAGGGCTAAATAATGTGAAGATATGCCATGTTCATTAATTAAAAGGCCCAACATAGAAAAAATGTCAATTATCCCTAGAGTGATCTATCAAAGTTCCAGGAGAATTCTTTGTAGATGTACAGAAACTGATTCTGAAATTTATATAAGAAGCAAAGGAACTGGATTAGCCAAAACAATTTTGAAAGGAAGGAATCACACCTGATTTTGAGACTTATTTAGGTTGGTATACAAGAGAGTGTCGTGTGGGCAGAGGGATGAACACTAAGATCATACAATGGAAGAGTCCAGAAATCAACCTGTACAAAGTCTTACCCACTGATTTCTCATTAAGGGACCAAAGCAATTTCAATGGAAGTAGAATAATCTTTATAACAAATGGCATTGAAAATACTGGATATTCATAGGTGAAAAAGATCCTTCACCTAAAACTCACACCTTATACAAAAATTAGCTCAAAATAGATTTTAGACCTAAAAGCCAAGCTTGAAACTATAAAAATTTTAAAAGAAAACAAGAAAGTCTTCTTTATCTAGGTTTAGGTTAAGACTTTTTAGATACAACATGAAGACATGACCCACAAGAGAAGAATGTTAATAGATTGCTCTCTTCATCAAAATTAGAAACTGTTGTTCTGTGAAAGATTATTAAGAGGATAAAAGAGAAGCCAGACTATCATAAAATGTTTGAAAATCACACACCCAAGAAAGAACTTGTATTCAGAATGTATAAAGAACTCTCCAAGCTCAACAGTAAGGGAGAAAAATCTAGTTAGAAAACAGGCAAAACACTTGAAAAGACACTTTACCAAAGAGTACATATGGATGGCAAATTAGCATACAAAAAAAGTGTTTAACAGTATTACCAATTAGGGGAATACAAATTAATTCTATTTATTACTCCACACTTATTAGAATGGTTTAAAGAAAAAATACTATACCAAGTGCTGATGAAGATGTGAGGCAGCTGGATGTCTTATACATTGCTAGTAGAGATGGAAAATGGTTCAATCACTCCAAAAAACAGTTTAGCTGTCTCTGATAAAAAGTGAACATACACTTACCTTACTCAACAATGGCAGTCCAAGGTATTTATTCCAGAGAAATTAAAACTTACATCATACACACACAAGGAATAAACTATTGATACATACAACAACTTGTTGCATGTATCTCAAGGGCGTTATACTAAATGAAAAAAGTCAATCTCAAAGGGTTATACATTGCATGATTCCATTTACATAACATTCTTGAAGTGACAGAACTACAAGGGAAAAGATCAGTGGTTGCTAGAGTTGTGATGAAACAGTTCTATCTCCTAGTTGTGCTGATGGCATGATAAAATTTCATCTAACTATTAACACACACACACACACACAAAGGTACTGACAAAACTGGTGAGATCCAAATAAGGTCTGTCCTGAATTTATTTTATTACACCAACCTTAACTTTCTGGTTTGGGCAATGTACTGTGCTTAAGGAAGATGAGGAGAAGGTAGATGCATGGTACACTGAAACTCTCTGTATTATTTTTGTACCTTCTTCTGAGTCTTAAATTATTTAAAAACTTTTTAAATTTTTAAAAAAATAAAACAATGAAATGATAATTGCAAAAATTCAGAAAGTGGTTACCTAAGGAGAGATGCAGAAGAATAGAATAGTTAAAAGAACAGGCTGAAACAGTAAGCATAACAAATAAGTTACATAAGGTGTTAAGTAAATAAAACAAGGATCAGGAGGATGGAGTAGGAACCACAATTTCATAAAAGGTAGTCAGAGCCTTATCCTCACAAGCCCCCTCTCTTCTAACTCTGGAATGTTCACATCTTCTGTCCTCAAAAGGTCAACAGAAGATTGAATCAACAAAATCTCTCCAATTGCATGATCTTACAGTGTAAATTTTTCCTTCACTCACTGTCTTATCGTTGTCTGTTCCTGATGTCAAAGCTCCCTAGTTCTTATAGTAATGTCAACATATAGTCAGTAGATCATGCTAACTGCCATCACAGAGGAACATACAAAGCACAACGAAAGGGCAAAAAGACCTAAGAGATCAACAATTTTGGTGACAGGGAGTTAGAAACAGCATCTTTCAGGAAGCGCTTGTGCTGGATATGGAAAGTTGAGTAGGAATCTTGTAGCGGGAAACAAGAAAAATAAATTTTTGAGCTCTAGGCCCTGTCAAGGTAGCTCCTTTTGTTAGAGCATCATTCCAGTAGAACAAGTTTATAGATTCCATCCCTGATCAGGGCACATACAGGACCCAAACAATGTGGAACAACAGGTTGATCTCTCTTTTTGTTTCTCTGTCTCTCTCCCTCTCTGTCTTCCTTCCTCTCTCTCTAAAAGTAATAAATACAATTTTAAAAAAAGAATTTATTTTAAAAAAGAACAGATTGACAGCTGTCAGAAGGGAGGAGGTTAGGGGACTGGGATAAAAAGGTGAAGGCAATAAGCAAGTTACAAACAAACACACAGACACAGACAAAAGTATGGTGATTACCATAAAGGGGTGGGGGGAGGTAAAAGAGGGTATGGGGAAGATAACAGATGATGGAAGGATACCTGACTTTGGGTGGTAAACACAATACAATATACAGATGATGTATTATAGAATTGTACCCCTAAAACCTATATAATTTTATTAACCAATATAATGCCAATAAATTGTATATATCTGTGTGTGTATAAAATATAAGTTACTAGTTACAGTTATTGTTCTGGGTTCACTGGTACATTCATGATTATTCATTGTCTTACAATGCTTTCTATGGATCAATGTGGATGTAGATATTGATAGAAATGTGGACGTAGGCATAGTTGTAGGTGTAGATGTAGCCATAGACCTGGCTAGGTTATGTCCATAGACACAGACGTAGACATGGCTATAGATGTAGATACAGAAAGACAGATCTCACACACATAAACGTTCCTACACTTGAAAACAATATTTTAGTAGTTGAAAAATGTTTTTAATTTTAATAGAAAGTTTTAAAACAATATGTGTAATAGGAGTCTATTCAGATTTAAAGAAAAATGAAAGCTCCCTTTAGATATGAACATATATGTGTACGAATGCACAGAAAAAATAAGCAGAGCAAATACAAGTCAAAAGATTAACAGTCAAAAAGTTCTGGTGAAAGTATTGGGATTGTGCATACACAGGGAAGGGCAAAAGTAAAGGAGGAGAGTGAATTGGAATTTTCTCCTTTTTACTCTCTCTATTTTGTATTTAAAATTTTTATTTTATTGCACCACTGCTATTGTATGTTCTTTCTGAAACAGACACTTATTCTACATATGGATGTAGAATCCATATGTAGAATGGATTCTTGCTCACAATGCTTCTGCTAAAACCATCACCTGTAGATTTAAGAATGCATTATTCACCTTTAGTCACATAGCTTTGCTTCTGACCAGAGAATGTGTTTTACAGAAAATGAGGACCGCAATAGGGTTGTGATCACAGAACTGTCTTATGTTCCCTCTCATACTAAAGGAGAGGCTTCATATAACAGATGATGGTATTTGGAGGACTCAGTTTTGTCATCAACTAACTGACAGCACCTGATGAGGCTAGAGCAATGTGTGCTCTAATCAGTGACCCATATGCTGCTGTGCCTCCCTTGGCCAGGATGTCACAGGCTGGGGATTAAGGAAAGGACCTGAGAGTAGCTCCTCTTACTATTTTCCCTGGATCCCTGCCCAGAATCTTGCTTCCCACCCCCACAAGCTTGGACCCTGCTGGTCAAGAGGTCTTAGTCCCCAAGTGGGAACACTTCCACATGGAGTACAGCAGGGTTCCACTGAACTGGAAGTTGGCACTGCCATCTGGCACCTGTGGCTTCTCTCTCCAGGGAATCACCAGGCAATGGGGTCACTGTATTGTTTGGAGTGATTGATCCTGCCTCTCGAAAGAAAATTGGGCTGCAAGCACACGGTGGAGCTCAGGATGAGTATGTCTGGAATGCAGGGGCTTCCTGGGAGTATCTCAGCACTCCCATATGCCATATTAAAATTCAGTGGAAAGCTACAACAGCCCAAATCAACCAGGATTGCTAATGGCTGAGTCTCTTCAGGAAGAAAGGTTCAGGTTACCCACCAAGCAAGGAACCCAGGCCAGCCAAGGTATGTGCTGAGGGCAGATGGAATATGCGGTGGGCAGTGGACAAACTGGCACACTACCTGACACGGAATTAAGAGAAGCTAGAGGATATCTGGAGGGAGCTGACCCAGCTGTGGGCCCTGATGCTGCCAGGTTCTTATAGAAAAAGAAACAATGAAATCCACTAGGACAGTCGTTCTCAAATTTCGGCATGCATCCAAAAATCACTGACAAAAACCTTACTAAAATTGTGGATCTAGAGACCTTTCCTAGGCTTTCTGCTAAAAAAATTCCCAGGTACGGTCAAGACATTTTGTATGAAGTGCTCGGACATTTCTAACACATTAACAGCCAAAAACATTGTGCTGGAAGGTGGATACCTGGGGAACCATTCCTGCAGGGCCACCTTGTTCCACAGATGTTACTGATTTATTATATATGCCATATGAAGTATATCTGAAAGCATAAATCCATAGATGTTAACATATACAGTAGTCCCCCCTTTTTCACAGGAAATAGGTTCTAAGATTGCCCAGTGAATGCCTGAAAATACAGGTACTACTTAACCTTGTATATATGTTTTTTCTTCTTTTTAAAAATGTTTATCCATTGGTTTTCTTTCTTTTTTAATTTAATTTTTATTCAAGTACAGTTTTCTGTTTTATATTCCCTGCCCTGCCCCCCCCCAAGTGCTCCCCACCTCACTCCTATTTCCGCCTCCCACCTTAATTATTGTCCATGTGTCCTTTATTCTTATTCATGTGAGTCCCTCCCCTTTTCCCCTATGATTCTCTCCCCTCTCCTCTCTGGACCCTGACAGCCTGTTCCGTATTTGAGTGTCATTGATCATATTTTGCTTGCTTGTTTGTTTTGATGTTTAGATTCCTGTTAAAGGTGAGATCATATGGTATTTGTCTTTCACCACCTGGCTTATTTCACTCAACATCATGTTCTCCAGTTCCATCCATGATGCTGCAAAAGGTAGGAGCTCCTTCTTCCTTTCTGCAGCATAGAATTCCATTGTGTAAATGTACCATAGTTTTTTGATCCAGTCATTTACTGATGGGCATCTAGGTTGCTTCCAACTCTTGGCTATCGTAAATTGTGCTGCTATGAACATCAGGGTGCATAGGTTCTTTTGGGTTGGTGTTTCAGGGTTCTTAGGATATACTCCTAATAGTGGAATTGCTGGGTCAAAAGGCATGTTCATTTTTAGTTTTCTTAGAAAGTTCCATACTGTTTTCCATAGTGATTGTACCAGTCTGCAATTCCACCAAAAGTGAACTAGGGTCCCCCTTTCCCCACAACCTCTCCAGCACTTGTTGTTTGTTTCTTTGTTTATCATAGCCATTCTGCCTGGTGTAAAGTGGTATCTCATTGTGGTTTTAATTTGCATCTCTCTGATAGCTAGTGATATCCAGCATCTTTTCATGTGTCTCTGGATCCTCTGTATGTTCTCCCTGGAGAAATGTCTGTTCAAGTCCTTTGCCCATTTTTGAACTGGATTGCTCGTCTTCTTTGAGTGGAGTCGACTGAGTTCTTTGTATATTTTGGAGATTAAACCTTTGTCTGAAGTACCATTGGCAAATATGTTTCGCCTCTCTTTTAAACTTGATACTGTTTTCCTTAGCCATGCAGAAGCTTTTTATTTTGATGAGATCCCATTTGTTTATTCTTTCCTTTATGTCCCTTGCTCTAGGGGACATATCAGTAAAAATCTTGCTGCGTGGAATATCTGAGATTTTGCTGCCAATGTTCTCCTCTAGTGCTTTAATGGTTTCATGGCTTACATTTACTTGTTTTGTCCACCTTGAATTTATTTTGGTGTATGGTGTAAGTTGGTGTTCAAGTTTCATTTTTTTGCATGTAGCTGTCCAGTTCTCCCAACACCATTTGTTGAAGAGGCTATCTTTACTCCATTTTATGTTAACGCCCCCTTTGTCGAATATTAATTGACCGTAAAGAGTTGGGTTTATTTCTGGGCTCTCTGTTCTATTCCATTGGTCTATGTGCCTGTTTTTATGCCAGTACCAGGCTGTTTTGATTACAGTGGCCTTGTAATACCGTTTGATATCAGGTAGTGTGATCCTTCCTACTTTGTTCCTCTTTCTCAAAATTGCAGCTGCTATTTGGGCTCATTTACGGTTCCATATAAATTTTTGAACTGTTTGTTTTATGTCTGTGAAATATGCCATTGGAACTTTAATATGTATTGCATTGAATCTATAAATTGCTTTGGGTAGTATGGACATTTTGATGATGTTAATTCTTCCAATACATGAGCATAGTATATGTTTCCATTTGTTTGTGTCTTCCTTGATTTCTTTCTTCAGTGTTGTGTAGTTTTTTGCATACAGGTCTTTTACCTCCTTGGTTAGGTTTATTCCCAAATATTTTATTTTTGTTTTTGCTATATCGAATGAGATTTTCTTTCTTGATTTCTGCTTCTGCTGATTCATTGTTGGTATACAAAAATGCCTTTCATTTCTGGATATTGACTTTGTAACCCGCTGTTTTGCCAAATTCATTTATTAGTTCGTGCAGTTTTTGGTAGAGGCTATAGGATTTTCCGTGTACACTATCATGTCATCTGCAAACAATGCCAGTTTTGTTTCCTCCTTTCTATTTTGGATGCCTTTTATTTCCTTTTCTTGTCTGATCGGTGTGGCTAGAACTTCTACTACTATATTGAATAGAAGTGGTGAAAGTGGGCAACCTTGTCTTGTTCCTGATCTTAGTGGAAAAGCTTTTAGTTTTTGCCCATTGAGTATGATGTTGGCTATAGATCTTTCATATATGGCCTTTATTATATTGAGGAATGTTCCCTCTATTCCCACTTTGCTGAGTACCTTTATCATAAATGGGTGTTGTACCTTATCAAAAGCTTTTTCTGCATCTATTGATATGATCATGTGGTTTTTTCCTTTGGTTATGTTTATGTGATGTATGACATTTACTGATTTACGAATACTGAACCATCCTTGCATCCCTGGGATGAATCCCACTTAGTCGTGGTGTATGATCTTTTGATGTATTGTTGGATGCGATTTGCCAATATTTTATTGAGAATTTTAGTGTCTATGTTGATCAGCGATATTCGCCTGAAGTTTTCTTTCTTTGTTGTGTCTCTATCTGGCTTTAGAATTAGGATGATGCTGGCTTCATAAAAAGAGTTGGGCAGTTTTCCCTCTTTTTGGATTTTTTGGAACAGTCTGTGTAGAATAGGGGTTAGTTCTTCCTTAAAAGCTTTGTAGAATTCTCCTGTGAAACCGTCTGGTCCAAGGCTTTTGTGTGATGAGAGTTTTTTTTGTTACTTCTTCAATTTCATCTGCTCTTATTTGCCTGTTCAGGTTTTCTGCTTCTTTTTCATTGAGTTTTGGAAGATTATATTTTTCTAGAAATTTGTCCATTTCACCTAGGTTTTCAAATTCCTTGGCATACAGTTCTTCATAGTAATTTCTTACAATCCCTTCTATTTCTGTGGTATCAGTTGTAATCTCTACTCTTTCATTTCTGGTTGTGTTTACTTCGGTCCTCTCTTTTCTTGATGAACCTACTTAAAGGTTCGCCTATTTTGTTTATCTTTTCAAAAAACCAACTCCTAGATTCATTGATCCTTAGAATAGTGCTTTTACTCTCTATGTCATTTAGTTCTGCTCTAATCTTGGTTATTTCCTTCCTTCTACTTGCTCTGGGCTGTCTTTGTTGTTGTTCCTCAAGTTCTTGGAGGTGTCGGGTTAGGTTGTTTGTTTGAAATCTTTCTATCTTCTTTAGGTAAGCCTGTGTTGCTATGAACTTCCCTCTCAGGACTGCCTTCACTGTGTCCCATAAGTTTTGGGTTGTTGTGAGTTCATTTTCATTTGTTTCGAGAAGTTTTTTGATTTCTTCCCTAATTTCAATCTTGACTTATTAGTTGTTTAATAGTATACCATTCAACCTCCATACTTTTGGGTGTTTTGGGTTTTTTCCTGTGCGGTTGTTTTCCTATTTCAGTCCCTTATGATCAGAGAAGATGCTTGGTATGATTTCTGTTTTCCTGAAGTTGTTGAGACTCATTTTGTGTCCTATCATGTGCTCTATCTTTGAAAATATTCCATGTGCACTTGAAAAGAATGTGTATTTAGCTTCTTTGGGATGGAGGGCTCTTTTTTTTAAAATATAATTTTTATTTAATTCTTGTTCACATACAGCTTTCTGTCTTATATTCCCAACCCTGCCCGCCCCCCGCCCCATGCTCCCCGCCTCCCTCCCCTTGGAGGGCTCTATATATATATCAATTAGATCCATTTCATCTAGGGTATTGTTTAATGCTGCTTTATCTTTGTTGAAATTGTGTTTGGAAAATCTGTCCATTTTTGACAGTGGGGTGTTAAAATCCCTTACTATAATTGTGTTCCTGTCAATATCTTTCTTGAGGTCCTCTAGAATTTTCTTTATATATTTGGGTGCTCCTATGTTGGGTGCATATATATTTATGACGTTAATGTCTTCTTGTTGGATTCTTCCCTTGAGTACTATGAAGTGATCTTCTGGGTCTCTCTTTATGGCCCTTTTTTTGAAGTCTATTTTGTCTGATATGAGGATTGCTACCCTGGCTTTTTTTTTCTTGTCCTCTTGCTTGGAAAATTTGTTTCCATCCTTTCACTTTTAGTCTGTGGTGTTCTTTTGACCTGAGATGGGTCTCTTGTAGGCAGCATATGTGTGGATCATGCTTTCTTATCCATTCAGCTATTCTATGTCTTTTAATTGGTGCATTTGATCCATTTATGTTTAAGGTTATTATTGAAAGGTACTTATTCATTGTCATTTGTGAACCTGTGTTCCTCTCTGTCTCTCTCTTTTCTTTCCTTTCCTTCAAGCAGCCCGTTTAGTCATTCTTGTAGAGCTGGTTTGGTGGAAGCGTATTCTTTTAGACTTCTTTTGTCTTGGAAGCTCTTTATTTGGCCTTCTATTTTGATTGAGAGCCTTGCTGGGTACAGTAACCTTGGTTGTAGGCCTCTGTTTCTCATTACTTGGAATATTTCCTTCTATTCTCTTCTTGCTTGGAATGTTTCCATTGAGAAGTCAATAGCCAACCTTATTGGGACCCCCTTGTTTGTTACTTCCTTTTTCTCCCTTACTGCCTTTAGGATTCTCTCTTTGTCTTGGAGGTTTGCCATTTTAATGATGATGTGTCTTGCAGTAGGCCTCTTTGGGTTCCTCTTGATTGGGACTCTCTGAGATTCCTGGATCCATGTGACTTTATCTCTCCTCAACTTAGGAAACTTTTCCATTATTACTCTTTCAAATAGGTTTTCTATCCCTTGTTCTTCTTCTTCTCCTTCTGGTATTCCTATTATTCGGATAGTATTACATTTCATATTGTCTTGCATTTCTCTTAGACTTTCCTCATTTTTCCTGATTCTCTTTTCCCTTACCTGGTCCATCTGGGAGATTCTTTCCACCCTGTCTTTGAGCTTGCTTATGTGGTCTTCTGCCTCATCAATCCTACTATTCATACTTCTACTGTGTTCTTCAGTTCAGAAATTGTATTATTCATTTCCTCTTGTTCTTTGCTGATGGTTTCTATTTCCTTTTTCATGTTGATACAGTTTGCGGTGAATTCATTGTAGCTCCCCTGTAGTTTCTGGTAACTCGTTGTAAGCTCTTTGAATTTCCTGATAACCAGTGCTTTGAATTCAATATCTGATAGTTGACTTGCCTCTATTTCATCTAACATTCTTTCTTAGGCTTCCTCCTTTTCTTTCATTTGGGCATTGTTTCTTTGTCTTCCCATTGTTTGTGATGCTCTTCTTCTTGGCCTCAGCTTCTTAAATTGATCTGTTCTGGTTCCCTGAGTTTATGGTGTGAACTTCTGTGGTAGGATACCTGTGATATTCAGTGGTGCAGTCTCCTGTAGGTATCTTGATGTTCTCTGCTTCCACTACTCCTCTGGTTGGTTTCTAGCTAGTCAAACCTTTTCTTCCGGTCTCACTAGCTGCAGCAGCCTGAGGGGCTGTTAGTGTGGCCTTTCTCATGCCTCAGTGAGCTCAACTGGTCTCGCCAGTGCCCCCCTAAGATCCATAGTGGCACCGCTCTCCTGTGCCCTACTGAGAGCGGATTTTCTCCCAGGCTTTCCGGCCCTGGTCTGGCATGATGGCGCATGCTCCCAGCCAGGCTTTCCTCTTCTTGTAGGCTTGGGTGCAGACCTTTCCCTGTGCTGTGGTTGAACACACAGGGCAACTCACAATTCTCCCAAACCAACAGCCACAGCCTGACTCCCTGGTTTCCCTGTCTGCACCGGCTGAGTAGGGATGGACCTGGTGACTGGCTCTCTTCCCGGGGCCCAGCCAGCAGCCCGAGAGTCCCTGAGACTGTTCAAGAGCAGAAGCAGGTCCCACGCCACATGGCTCGCCCAGGCGACTCTCAATTCCCCAAGCCGAGAGCTAGCCCAGACCCTGTGCAGCCGGGAAGGCAGGGGTGACTCGAGGTTACCCAAGCCAACAGCCAAGGCTTGACTCCCAGTGCTTCCCAGTCTGCGCCGGCTGAGTAGGGATGGAGCTGGCAACTGACTCACTTCCAGAGGTCCTGCCAGTAGCCCGAGACTCCCCGAGACTGTTCGAGAGCCGGCACAGGCCCTGAAAGCAGGGAATGCTAGGGCAAGGGAATGCTTGGGCAACTCTCGGTTCTCCCAAGCCAGCAACCTGACTCCATAGGTTATCAGAGCTTTCTGGTTTGCTTCCGAATGCTCACTCCTCTCTCTGCCACTACTGGAAGACCCATCTCTTATGGTGTTTTCCAATCTGCACCCTGCCAGATGGGAGGGTGCTGGTGACCAGTTCTCTCCCAGAGTCGGCGTTACCCACCCTTGGCTCTCAGAGACCAGGGCAGCCAGCCAGGGCCCTGGCATGGCCTGGGGGAGGGCCTTCGGCTGCCTCGGCGCTGCTCCCTCATACCTTGTTGATCCGAGGTCATCTCCTCTCCTCAACCTCTGGTCATTCAGTATCCGCTACACTCTCTGGAATCCTGCCTTCTTATATGCTGGGTCCCCGTTGGCATCTGCTGCGCTCCTCCGCAGATCAGCCAGGTCCTTCTCCGGTGCGTGGAGGGAAGCGAAATCATTTGTTCTACTCCGCCACCATCTTCCTCGAGACCCTGTTTTTTCTTATACACATATACCTACGATAAAGGTGAATTTATAAATTAGACACATTAAAGCTTTACAACACTAGTAATAAATTAGAACAATTATAGTTACACACTGCAGCAAAAGTTATGTGAATGTGGTCTTTCAGCAAACCAGCATGAATTTCTTTTTTCTTTCTTCACAGTTTTACACATAGAAGATTCATTCTTGCCAGACTCAGGATACAATTTTTTCTTTCTTTATTAAGTTAAGAACTTTCACCTTTTCATTTAAATGAAGTGCCTGACAACTTCTCTGTGGCATACCCAAATTGTCAGTTGCACTGTTCTTGGGCTTTGAAGCCGTTGTGAAGTAAAACAAAGCTGCCTGGAACCCACGCACTGTGATACCATGCCAGTCAATCTGATGACTGAGAGGGATACAAGGCACTAGCTGCGTAGGGCATGTCTACAGGGGGAGACACTGAGCAAAGGAGTGATTTACATCTGGTCGAGATTTCACCACCTCACACAGAACAGCATGCAGTTTAAAACTTGTGAATTGTTTATTTATAGAATTTTTCATTTAATATTTTTGGACTTCAGTTGACAGTGAGTAACTGAAACCATGGAAAGTGAAACCACTGGTAAGAGGGGTAACTACTGTATGGAGCATCAAAACTTTGGAACTCATTCATTTTCCCAATTCGGGTCTCATGAGTTTTGCATCATTTAGTAAAATTAAAAACTCTTTTTAATTATATACAAGTAGTTTCCACTAGTAAAGGTACTTTTTACCCTACTTCTGATATTAAAGCTTTAAATGGCCATTAAACTATCTCTTTACCTTGGCTGAATGACTCATCTCCAGGAAGACTCTTTGAGAGGATAAGAGATCTCTGCCACAGATGTGCAGACTGAAATGTGATTAAGAGGGTCACTCTGTTAATGCTCATTTGATAGCTCTGAGGATGTCATGTGCTGTATCCCGTCAAGGCCTGTAGGGTGAGACCCACTGCTGGAGGCAGGAGGCTGGGTCTCCTCTGAAATGCAGAAATCTTTCAGCAATAGGAAGCTGCTGAAAAACTGGGTCCTTTTATGAAAAGGTATCAGTACTCCAAAGTTAGTGAGCTTGTTCTGTTCAAGTCTTTCTTTCAATACTTCTGCTTTTCCATGGGACAAATTTTCACCTGTCCAATACCCTCCCTCGTGTCTTCCAGTCTCTAGAAAACTTCCTGTACTTTATCAAAATTGACTACACTATTGAAATTCTCCACCACCCAAGGTAGTCACTTAGCTGATAATTTGACCCCATTTATGTGGTAGTGAATGGTAAATTAATATCAACAATTCATGTACAAAGTACAATGCTTCCTAGGACATTAATGCTAATCCTCACAGCACCCTGTGAGACGGGTTTTATTTTGTCCATTTTAAAGATAAGAAAAATGAGACCAAAGGACCACAAAATGTGAAAGCAAAACACAAAAACAAAAACAGGATTAGAATAAAAGACTGTCTACTCCCATGCCCTCTCCTGTTTGACTGTCCCCAATGATGTATTTATTCCTTGCTGCAAACTTCCCCATCACCTCCTCCATATGCTTTATTTAGATACCTCTGGAAAATATGATCTTGAGTTACTGTTTCCCAAATTTAGCAAGCAATAAAAACTTCTAAACTTTGTGAGTTTAGACAAATTATCTAACCTTTCTGTATTCCCATCTCTATTGGGATAATAATCATAACTACCACCTAAGTATGCTATCAGAAATAAATAATATAACACTTAAAATACTGTCAGTAGATAATAAGTATTTAGCAAATATTAGTTATTATGGTGTTAGATAATGGCATCAGGTAGTATTAATAATAACACTAAAGCTTAAGTTTATGCAATGCTTATAGCACAAAAAACCTTTTATCTATTTATTTATTTATTTGTTTATTTATTTAAGTCTAGCCTAAATGGACTTTTAAAATATGTTAGGCATTGTGTCCAGTGCTCTACATATAATTTTAAAATTTATTTTGGAATAATTTAGACTCACAGAAAGTTGCAAAAAGTAGTAAAGATATGCCCAGATACTCTTCCCCCACCTTCCTCTGAGGATAACATCTTATATACCTATATACATATTATTTCTTAATATGAAACTTTCCAGCCCTGGAAGGTGTAGCTCAGTTCTTGGGCACAGGTCTGTGAACTGAAAGGTCGCTGGTTTGATTCCCAGTCATGGCATATCCCTGGGTTGGGGGTCAGGTTCCCAGTTGGAGAAGCAACGAAGTGATATTTCTCTCTCATATTGATGTTTCCCTTCCTCTCCTTCTGCCCCCCCTAAAAATAAATAAATAAAATATATATTTTTAGAAATTGAAACTTTTCTGATGTAGAAACTGAATCTGACAAGTCAAACAATTTGTACAGATAACTCAAAGTCTCCAGCTAAGGAAAATAAATCCTTAATTTGGGGGGGGGGGTGGAGAGCATAGGAGACAGAGGAGGTACAATTGGAAAATAGGAAATTTTCCCTTTCAAGAGGGATGAACTCTCTCACAAAATTCTCTCCCTTTTTAAGAGATGCTACATATTTTATTGCATTTAAGTTCTGAAAACAACCTTATGAAATAGCAGAGCAGAATAATGTATTATTCCAACTTCACATAGGAGTAAAGTGATGTTGAAATAATGTGTTTAAGGTCCCATGGCAGACTCAGATAGAGTCGCCTTTTAAAATGTCCAAAAAAATGGTTACAAAAACAAATACCACATCTATCTTTTCATTCTGTGCCCTCAATACCACCAGGAAATAAATAAACAAGTTGTCATCTCAATGAACAGTTTGTTTGTGGGAAGAGCAGAAGCTCCAGTGTGCTGAATATTTGGAAACTTTCACCTATTTCCTTCTAAAAAGTCTTCCGAAATGATGGAAACTTTGTAATAAGACAGCAGACATGTGAACTCATGCTTTCAAGCCTGGAAGGCATAGCACATGGACCACAGGAAAGAGAAAAATCCTGCCAGCATTTGAGGTGCCCAGACACTGCTCCAAAGAAGCCTTCATGCTGCAAAGTGTAAAAATGAATTTGGCTCCCTCTTTAACTCCCATGGACCAAACTGGATTTACTGTTTGAGTGCAGGAAACTTTACCAAGATTATGGAAACAGAAAAGAATTCAAGATTAACACATACTGTACATTTCAGTACAGGTGGCAGGACAATTAGAAATCTAGTTAAGCTATGGAAAATCTCCCTAAATCTGGGAGGGATTTGTGTCTTGGTGTGCTTTGGTGTAACCCATCATCAGATGCACACTGCTCTGGGTCTCAGTGCATCCAGACTCCCCAGGTGCAGGGGAGATGATGTAAAGGGGAAGAATAAAGAAGTAATTTTTCTCTGATCCACCTTTTGTGTGGAGCAAACAATTAGGTGGCACTGGTGCCTACAAGGGGAACTGAGCAAGCCCCTGAATGCTGCCTCTCAGCACTGTTTTACAAGTTTCACATATTTCTTTTTAAAGTGACTAAAAACATTCCCACAAAATTTTAAAAACAGCTAAGAGAAAAAAAATGCTCAAAAGCAGAGATGACCCTTGTTTGTGGCTACCTCACTGGCATATTCTCCAAAATAAAATGTTTTTAATTAACCAAGAATTGAACAAAGGTCTGCCTACCTGTAAAACCTAATCTTCTTCAACTATGTTAGATAAAGAACTTTGTTATATCTCTGATCTTGACCAATGGCACACTTTGCCTATAAATGGAAGACAGTAAACATTTTAGACTTTGGGGTCACATGGTCTGTGTCTACTAATCAGCTGTGTAGTGGGTGCTCCAACACAGCATTGGATAATATGCAAAAAAAATGAGAAAGTGTGTATTCCACTAAAATGTCAATTATTTATACTGAAATTTGAATTTCATATAACATTCATGTGTCATGAAAGAATATTCTTCTGATTTTTCCCAACATTTAATAGTGCAAAAACCATTCTGTACAAAACAGGCCTAGTGTGGAATTTGGCCCGAGGGCTACAACTTGCTAACACGTGGTCTAGATCTACTCTGCCTCTTAAATCTCCTCTTGGAGAGATCTTATTAGATTGAGAAGAATTGGGGCTCCCCAGGTCTGGAGTGAGGGTCTGCTTTCCAACTTACTGGGGCCAGATTCTTTCTTTGATACTCTGACCTCCTCCTGTACCACCCCTCAAGCTCTAACAGTAAGACGCTTCCTTCCTGTGTCACTTGAACTTTTTGGATAGAATTTTCTTTACACTCAGTGATTACTGTTCCCAAGCAGGATTAAAACATAATAGAACACACACTTAAGGGTAGCTTACAAAGCAGTTCCAAAGTCTGGATGTTGAAATGGCTTCCCACCTCCGGGTCTCTCAACAGGTCATTTGTTGTTCTGCACTGGTTATTGCCAACTGCAATTTATAGGGGGTGAGGATGTCTGTCCAAAAACAGGCTCAGAGAGGCTAGCTCAGGATGAGAGAAGTCCTTTCACCCAACCAGGGGAACTGAGGAAAGAAAGCCTCTTGCCCTCTTTATCAGAGATTCCTATGGGTGGAATGAAAGACCTCTTTGGGGTACTCTAGTAATAGATTTTTATCTGTCTGGGCCTAAATGAAAGGCTGGAAAACACACCTTGAATGTCAGAGAATGGAGTTTCCTCCAGGAAGAGCTTTGCAAATCTTCTGAAATCCCAACCAAGCCCTGGAGATTCAGCCCTATGTCTTAGAGCAAAAATATTCCTAACCCTGAGGAGTCTGGGCTAGGAGCAGCCTTCCCCATACTTCCCAAGGTCAAAGCTAAGAAAAAAGAGAGGGTTTTGCCTTGTCTGGGATTGAACCACCGATGAAAGGAAGGCCTTGCAGGAAATGAATGAAAAGGGCTTCCAAGATACTGCCTAGGTACCTGCAGTACCCTAGGAACCCTAAGGTACTCAGTGCAGAGAGGGGGAAAATGCACTAGTCATAGGGCCTCCTCCCGACCTGCAAGAGCACAAACTTACTGGGAGTAGCTTCCAGAGTAACAAGTCCAAATCCATGTGCAGTAAGGTGGAGCTCAAGGTCACATTCTCTCTCTATCTGTAGGCCAAGACACTTGTGCCTCCTATCTAAACAGAGGATGAGAGCAAGGAGAAGGAAGGTCAAGGTAGGCTCTGCACTGCCAGAAGAACTGAAGTGTAGGGCTGAGCCTTGCAAAGAAGCTCTTACACTGTTCTGAGCAGCCCTGAGCCCTTCTCAGCACATATTCGCCAGAAGTTAGAGGATTTTATTTGGTTGGTTAATTGGGTGTTTTCTAGTTATTCCAGTTGTAGAAAATGTTTACAGCCTCAAAAGCAAGGCTAACTGTGCCATCCTTCCCCACCCACCCCCCAAAAAAGCTGGGCAGGGAACCAATTAAACAGCAGAGGGCAGGCAGAAGCCCATAAGGAAAAAGGTACTCTGCTCCCTTGAGAGCTGAAGAAACTGAATTCAAGAACAGAGAAAGAATTTAGCCTAGTAGGGGTTCCTAAAGAGCTGACAGGAGCAAAGATGAGAGCCTGCAGATAGTAAATAAATATTATGCTTTTCATTTTGCAGGAGATGAAATAAAGACCTAGAGTTCAAGCAGTGGAATCAAATTGGGATCAATAAGCAGAGGAAGACAAAAAAAAAAAAAAAGAAATTGCAGTCCTTACAGTAACATGTAAAAATGAAACAAAAAACAAAACAAAATAGCAAAGAAAACGAATTTACTAAGATGACAGAAGTTAGATCAAACCTACCTGTGTGACAATAGAAGTGGATGTGATCAGCTCACCTATGAAAGAACCAGATTTTCAGAATGCCTCAAGTACAAAGTCCCATAATATACTGTGTGAAAGAAATACAACTAAAATAAACTGACTTCAAAAGATTACAGTTTAGGTTTAGAAGGCAGGTAAACAGACACTATATGAATGCTACTAAGAAACTGAAAGGTTATATGTGAATATATACATACTTGTATATATTTGTGCAGATTTTAGAGTGACTTGAAATAATTTGCTAGAAGTGGAATTTCTGGGTCAAAATAAATGTACTTTAAATTTTGATATAGACAGTGCTGTCAAAATTGCTAGGTAGTACAAGTAATTTATATTAGCACCAAAAAACATTATCACCTACCCTCAAAATTATTAATCTTGTTCCATTTGTTATATAAGAAGTTTAAAAAGTATTTTTTTTCATTTACATTTCCCTGACTACTTACAAAGCTGAGCATCTTAATGTGTATAATGGCATCTAATATTGCTCCTATGACTATCCTGTTCTCTGTTAGTGTTTTTTAAGGGTTTGTAGCTGAAATATGTGGAGAGAATTATTTACCTTTCTTTTTTTACTGTCATTTACCCTTCATATGAAAATATTTCTAAAATTACAAAAATGTTCTTCTAGCCCTGGCTGGTTTAGCTCAGTGGATTGAGCACAGGACTGCAAAACAAATGATTGTGGTTCAATTCCCAGTCAGGGCACATGCCTGGGTTGCAGGCCAGTTCCTGGCAGGGGACACACAAGAGGCAACCACACATTGATGTTTCTCTCCCTCTCTCCTTCCCTTTCCCTCTAAAGATAAATAAAATCTTTTACAAAAATATTCCTCTAATATCCTTCTTATAATAATTTTATACTTTTGTGTTTGTTTTCAAATATATCTCTTAACTCATCAGGAATTTATTCTGTGTATGGTGTACATAGAAATTAAATTGATATTTTCTTTATGAATGTGAATTGCCCTAATTCTGTTTTGGGTATTTTTTTCCTAATTGTTTTGAGTATTTTTCCTCATTATTTTGAAATGCCACTTTGATATTATTTTAAATTGCAATTTGTAAATATACCTATGTCTCTTTGACTCATTTGTATTTTCTTACAGTGATACCTAATGTTTAGATTTTGTAAATATTATATCTTAATAGCTGATAAAGGATGGGGAGGAGAATATACATTTATATGTTTATATTATATAAGGTATAGTACATATATAATATATTTATAAATATGTATTTACATTATATATAGTATATTCATTTTTAATATATTTATGTTATATAAATTTATATTCAGGGTCAGATAGAAGTAATGCCTGCTTGCATGTGGTTGGTATGGTAATAATATAGGTGTAACAATTTATAGTTTTAATTTGAACATTTCACCTAAAATGTCATATGGTGTGCTTGAGTGTGATATTGTTATGTTACAGAATTACATGCTCATGATTTTCTAATAAAATAGTTTGTAATAAAAAAAAGGAGGGGCATTATTTGTTCCAGACCGTGTACATACACATATGGTTATACATACCCACATATATTCTTTTAAAAAATTGTCTCATACATTTTCTATTTCAGATAAGCATTGGGAGTCCTTGGTTACATTAAAAAATTATGTTGGTATTTCAATTGGTATTACATGAAATTTATTAATGGCTTGGGAGAACAGTGACATTTGATATATTGAACTTACCTATTCAAGAACATGGCTTTTTTTTGGTTCATTCAGTAAATGTAATTTACTAATTGATTATTGATTCTATATAGGGAAGGCATGAATTTTATGTGTAAATCTTGTATTTAATAGAATTATATCACTGAACTATCTCATTAGTTTCAAATTTTTTTAGATCATTCTCCTGTATTTTTTAAAGGAAAATATTGATTTCTCTCTCTCTTTCTCTCCCTCCTTTTTCAATATTTGTGTTTCCTGTTTATTGTTCTTACTGATTAGTTAACTCCAGTTCAGTATTGAATAGCATAAGTAATAGTGTGAAATTTTGCCTTGTTCCTGTCTTTAATGGGCATGCTTTAAAGCATTGTTGTTGGTTGCTGGTGAAAATATTTTCCTAAATCAAGGAATGTTTCTTTTATTTCTAGCTTATTAAGAAGTAGTTTTGGTGATGGTCATTGTTTAATTAAAAAATAGGTGATAAATATAAAATAATTTTCATCATGTTTTATTTTCTTGATCTTTTAATACAATTACATTAACAGATTTTTGATGACCAATCATCTTTGAATAATTAGAATAAGTTCTATTTTGCCATGATATGTGATTGCTTGATACATTACTAAATCCAATCTGATAACAGTTTATTTAAGACTTTATCGAGAACTGTGAAGTGTCAGAGCTTTTTTTTCCCCTTGCTTGGAAGCTAGCAAGCTAGCCTGCCACAGTGTCATATATTGGGACAGAATACACAAGACCCCTAGGTCAGAGATGAAGGACTTGCTAGCAAAACAGAAAGCATATGTATCATATTCCTCTTGGTTTCCATTGCCCCCCAAGTCCCACAGGGACAACACAGTTGGATTCTTTATCTCCAGTGGGCATGCATCACATGCATGGAAATCCAAGCTTAGGAAACCTGAATCTTTTATAAAGACAAATAAGCAAAGCTACTGGAGAGAGAAATTATTTTTATTATACTGGACAGTAAACAAACCTTGTCAATATTCTAGATGGAGTTTCTGTCACTATCTCCCAAGGTTATTCACTATATAATATCCTTGAAAATATAGTCTGAATCAAAAGGACAGTTAGTACCTGTTTACAAGACGTGCAGAAACATGAATCCCATAGAGTCTGTCTCCCAATGGACTTTTGTATATATTAATATATATTTGTAAGTAATATTTTTCTACAGTTTTATTTTGGAGAGCTGTCCAGTTTATGAGATATCAGGATTTTGTTGGCTTCATAGAAGAAACCAATAAATTTTCAGACTTTCACATGTTTAAAAGTAACATTGGATAATGTAGTCTTTGAAACATTGGTATAACTTGCTCATAAATCTGTCTTGGACTAGTGCCTTTCTTAGGTGTAGAGCTTTTACTACTATTTGAATTTCTCCTATAGTTATTGATCTGTTTGGGGCTTCTGCCTTTTCTGTGTAAGCTTTATGAATGATATAACTCTAGGAATTTTCCATTTAATCAAGATTTAATTATGTACTATTATATAGCATTCAATAGGCCAGACTTAACTAATTTATGTTCATTTTTAATAGAGAACAGTGTAGAATTTTATTTTCTGAGCAGGATGTAATTTTAGGTCTCACTTAATTTACTGATAAGGATTCAGTTATAGAAAAATTTTCATTCGGTACAGTATTAGCTTGACTAGCTGTCTAACACTAATAATTTACTAGGTAGACTGATGCAAACCTGGATCTAATTCTAATTCACACTAAATAATAATGTTATATTAGAAAAGTCACATTAGAAATGAAATATTGAGCATTTCTTTTATATTTAAATTTAGTTTTTTAGTTAGGCAAATATAAAAAGTGAAGGGCTTAAATAATAGCAGTATATTATTACAAGCTGAATCTAATAATAACTCCAAAAATGGTTATTACTTATTCTAGATGTGGTCTCTCTACCAGAGAAAAGGACTATAGGCACACCTCAGAGATATTGTGGTTCAGTTCCAAACCACCACAATGAAGTGAATATCTTAATAAATCCAGTTGCACAAATTTTGCAATTTCCCAGTGCACATAAAAGTTGTGTTTACACTATACAGTAGTCTGTTAAGTATGCAATAACATTATGTCTAAAAATCTACACCCCTTAGTTTAAAAAACACTTTACTGCTAAAAAATGCTAACCAACATCTTTGCCCTCAGTGAGTCATAATCTTTTTGCTGGTGGAGGGTCCTGCCTCAGTGTTGATGACTACTGACTGATCAGAGTGGTGGCTACTGAAGGTTGGGGTGGCTGTGCCAATTTCTTAAAATAAGACAATAGTGAAGGTTGCCACAATTGTCTCTTCCTTTCAAGAACAATTTCTCTGTAGTGTGTGATGCTCTTTGATGACATTTTACCCGCAGCAGAACTTCTTTCAAAATTGGAGTCAGTCCTCTCAAACCCTGCTGCTGCTGTATTGAATAAATTTATGTAATATTCTAAATTCTTTCTTGTCATTTCAACAACCTTCACAGCATCTTCACCGGAAGCAGATTCCATCTCAAGAAACCACTCCATTAGAAGCGACTCCTCATTTATTAAAGTTTTATCAGTCACTTCTTCAGTCTCCACTTATAATTCCATTTCTCTTGCTATTTCCACTACATCTGCAGTTACTTTCTTCAGTAAAGTCTTGACCTCCTCAAATTCATCCATGAAGGTTGGAATCAGCTTCTTCCAAACTCTTATAAATCTTGATATTTTGACCTCTTCCCATAAATTATGAATGTTCTTAATGGCATTTAGAATGGTGAATCCTTTCCAGAAAGTTTTCAATTTACTCAGATCCTTCAGAGGAATGAGTATGTATGGCAGCTGTACACTTAAAAATACATTTTTTAAATATTTTAAATGTGACATCACTGTCATTTACTCTGTATTTATTATATATTTTTGATTATGCTATTACACAGTTTTCCCAATTTTCCCCCTTTGTCTCCCCTCTGCCCTGCACCAACAACCCTCTAGCATTTTCCCCACGCTTAGTTCATGTCCATGGGTTGTACATATAAGATCTTTGACTTCTCTTTTTCCTACACCATTCTTAACCCCTTCCCATCTATTTTAGCCTACAAGTTATGCTTCTTATCCCTGTTCCTTTAACCACATTCTTCCCCTCCCCCTTCCAATGAAAACCCTCCATGTGACATTCATTTCTCTGATTCTGTTCCTATTCTAGTTATTTGCTTAGTTTTTGTTTTCATTTATTTTAGGTTCAGTTGTTGATAGTCGTAAGTTTGTTCTCATTTTACTGTTCATAGTTTTTTATTCTTCTTATCCTTAGATAAGCCCTTTAACATTTCATATAATAGGACCTTGGTAATGATGGATTCCTTCAACTTGGACTTATCTGGGAAGCACTTCATCTGCCCTGCCATTCTAAATGAAAGCTTTGCTGGAGAGAGCAATCTTGGATGTAGGTCCTTGCCTTTCATGACTTGGAATACTTCTTTCCAGTCCCTTCTTGCCTGTAAGTTTTCTTCTGAGAAAACAGCTGGTAGTGTTATGGGAATTCCTTTGTAAGTAACTCTCTCATTTCCTATTGCTGTTTTTAAGATTCTCTCCTTATCTTTAATTTTGGGTAACTTAATGATGATGTGTCTTGGTGTGTTCCTCTTCAGGTACAATTTCTTTGGATCTCTCCAAGCTTCCTGGACTTTCTGGAAATCTACTTCCTTCACTAATTGGGAAAGTTCTCCTTCATTATTTGGTCAAATAAGTTTTCAAATTCTTCCTCTTGTTCTTCTCCTTCTGGCACTCCTATGAATCTGATCTTATAGTGTTTAAAGTTGTCCCAGAGTTTCCTAAACCTCTTCTCATTTTTTAAATTTAATTCTTGTTCAAGTACAGTTTTCTCTCTTATATTCCCAGCCCTGGCCCCCCACAGTGCTCCTCACCTACCTCCTATTTCGGCCCCCCACCTTAGTTATTGTCCATGTGTCCTTTATACTTGTTCATGTGAGTCCTTCCCCTTTTCCCCTATGATTCTCTCCCCTCTCCCCTCTGGACCCTGACAGCCTGTTCCGTACTTAAGTGTCATTGGTCATATTTTGCTTGCTTGTTTATTTTGTTGTTTAGATTCCTGTTAAAGGTAAGATCATATGGTATTTGTCTTTCACCACCTGGCTTATTTCGCTCAGCATAATGCTTTCCAGTTCCATCCATGATGTTGCAAAGGGTAGGAGCTCCTTCTTCCTTTCTGCAGCATAGAATTCCATTGTGTAAATGTACCATAGTTTTTTGATCCAGTCATTTACTGATGGACATCTAGGTTGCTTCCAACTCTTGGCTATCGTAAACTGTGCTGCTATGAAAATCGGGGTGCATAGGTTCTTTTGGATTGGTGTTTCAGGGTTCTTAGGATATACTCCTAATAGTGGAATTGCTGGGTCAAAAGCCACGTTCATTTTTAGTTTTCTTAGAAAGTTCCATACTGTTTTCCATAGTGATTGTACCAGTCTGCAATTCCACCAAAAGTGAACTAGGGTCCCCCTTTCCCCACAACCTCTCCAGCACTTGTTGTTTGTTTCTTTGTTTATCATAGCCATTCTGCCTGGTGTAAAGTGGTATCTCATTGTGGTTTTAATTTGCATCTCTCTGATAGCTAGCGATATTGAGCATCTTTTCATGTGTCTCTGGATCCTCTGTATGTCCTCCTTGGAGAAGTATCAGTTAAAATCTTTTGCCCATTTTTTGATTGGGTTGCTCGTCTTCTTTGAGTGGAGTTGTGTAAGTTCTTTGTATATTTGGGAGATTAAACCTTTGTCTGAGGTGTCATTGGCAAATATGTTTTCCCAAACAGTTGCTTCTCTCTTTATCTTGATACTGTTTTCCTTAGCCATGCAGAAGGTTTTAATTTTGATGAGATCCCATTTATTTATTCTTTCCTTTATGTCCCTTGCTCTAAGGGATGTATCAGTAAAAATGTTGCTGCGTGAAATATCTGAGATTTTCCTGCAAATGCACTCCTCTACGCTTTAATGGTTTCATGGCTTATATTTAAGTCTTTTATCCACCTTGAATTAATTTTGGTGTATGGTGTAAGTTGGTGCTCAAGTTTCATTTTTTTGCATGTAGCTGTCCAGTTCTCCCAACACCATTTGTTGAAGAGGCTATCTTTACCCCATTTTATGTTACTGCCCCCTTTGTCAAATATTAATTGACCGTAGAGAGTTGGGTTTATTTCTGGGCTCTCTGTTCTATTCCCTTGGTCTATGTGCCTGTTTTTATGCCAGTTGATTTGATTACAGTGGCCTTGTAATACAGTTTGATATCAGGTATTGTGATCCCTCCTACTTTGTTCTTCTTTCTCAAAATTGCAGCTGCTATTTGGGGTCTTTTATGGTTCCATATAAATTTTTGAAGTGTTTGTTCTATGTCTGTGAAATATGCCATTGGTACTTTAATAGGTATTACATTGAATCTGTAAATTGCTTTGGATAGTATGGACATTTTGATGATGTTAATTATTCCAGTCCATGAACACGGTATATGTTTCCATTTGTTTGTGTCTTCCTTGATTTCTGTCTTCAGTGTTGTGTAGTTTTCTGCATACAGGTCTTTTACCTCCTTGGTTAGGTTTATCCCAGATATTTTATTTTTGTTTTTGCTATATCGAATGAGATTTTCTTTCTTGATTTCTGCTTCTGCTTTTTCATTGTTGGTATACAAAAATGCCTTTGATTTCTGGATATTGACTTTGTATCCCGCTGTTTTGCCAAATTCATTTATTAGTTTGAGCAGTTTTTTGGTAGAGTCTATAGGATTTTCCATGTACACTATCATGTCACCTGCAAACACTGTGTCCCATAAGTTTTGGGTTGTTGTGAGTTCATTTTCATTTGTTTCCAGAAACTTTTTGATTTCTTCCCTAATTTCAATCTTGACCCATTAGTTGTTTAATAGCATACCATTCAGTCTCCATGATTTTCGGTGTTTTGGGTTTTTTTCCTGTGGCGTTAGTTTCCAATTTCAGTTCCTTGTGCTCAGAGAAAATGCTTGGTATGATTTACATTTTCCTGAATTTGTTGAGACTCGGTTTGTGTCCTATCATATGGTCTATCTTTGAAAATGTTCCATGTGCATTTGAAAAGAATGTGTATTTAGCTTCTTTGGGATGAATGGCTCTCTATATATATCAGTTAGGTCCATTTCATCTAGAGTGTCATTTAATGCTGCAATATCTTTGTTGATATTTTGTTTGGAAGATCTATCCATTTTTGACAGTGGGGTGTTAAAATCCCCTACTATAATTGTGTTGCTATCAATATCTTTCTTGAGGTCCTCTAGAATTTCCTTTATATATTTGGGTGCTCCTATGTTGGGTGCATATATATTTACGATGTTAATGTCTTCTTGTTGGATTCTTCCCTTGAGTACTATGAAATGACCTTCTGGGTCTTTCTTTATAGCCCTGTTTTTGAAGTCTATTTTGTCTGATATGAGAATTGCTACCCCGGCTTTTTTTTTTATTGTCCATTTGCTTGGAAAATTTGTTTCCATCCTTTCACTTTTAGTTTGTGATGGTCTTTTGACTTGAGGTGGGTCTCTTGTAGGCAGCATATGCGTGGATCATGCTTTCTTATCCATTCAGCTATTCTATGTCTTTTAATTGGTGCATTTGATCCATTTATGTTTAAGGTTATTATTGAAAGGTACTTATTCATTGTCATTTGTGAACCTGTGTTCCTCTCTGTCTCTCTCTTTTCTTTCCTTTCCTTCAAGCAGCCCGTTTAGTCATTCTTGTAGAGCTGGTTTGGTGGAAGCGTATTCTTTTAGACTTCTTTTGTCTTGGAAGCTCTTTATTTGGCCTTCTATCTTGATTGAGAGCCTTGCTGGGTACAATAGCCTTGGTTGTAGGCCTCTGTTTCTCATTACTTGAAATATTTCTTGCCATTCTCTTCTTGCTTGGAATGTTTCCATAGAGAAATCAGTAGCCAGCCTTATTGGGACCTCCTTGTATGTAACTTCCTTTTTCTCCCTTGCTGCCTTTAGAATTTTCTCTTTGTCTTGGAGGTTTGCCATTCTAATGATGATGTGTCTTGCAGTAGGCCTCTTTGGGTTCCTCTTGATTGGGACTCTCTGCAATTCCTGGATCCATGTGACTTTATCTCTCCTCAACTTAGGAAAATTTTTCGTTATTACTCTTTCAAGTAGCTTTTCTATCCCTTGTTCCTCTTCCTCTCTTTCTGGTATTCCTATTATTTGGATATTATTACATTTCATGTTGTCTTGCATTTCTCTTAAATTCTCCTCATTTTTTTTTATTCTTTTTTCCCTTACTTGGTCCATCTGGGAGAATCTTTCTATCCTGTCTTCAATCTCACTTATGCGATCTTCTGCCATATTGATTCTATTTTTCATATCTTCTACTGTGTTCTTCAGTTCAGAAATTGTATTCTTCATTTCCTCTTGGCCTTTGCTGATGGTTTCTATTTCCTTTTTCATGTTGATATAGCTTTTGGTGAGTTCATTGTAGCTTCCCTGTAGTTTCTGGTAACTCGTTGTAAACTCTTTGAATTTCCTGATAACCAGTGCTTTGAATTCAATATCTGATAGTTAACTTGCCTCTATTTCATCTAACATTCTTTCTGAGACTTCCTCCTTTTCTTTCATTTGGGAATGTTTCTTTGTCTTCCCATTGTTTGTGATACTCTTCTTGTTGGCTTCAGCTTCTTAAATTGATCTGTTCTGTTTCCTTGGGTTTATGGTGTGAACTTTTGTGGGTAGGATACCTGTGAAATTCAGTGATGCAGTCTCCTGCAGGTTTCCTGGTGTTCTCTGCTTCCACCTACTCCTCTTGTTGGTTTCCAGCTGGTCAAACCTTTTCTTCTGGCCACACTGGCTGCAGCAGCCTGAGGGGCTATTAGTGTGGCCTTCATCACTTCTCGATGAACTCAACCAGTCTCACCAGTGCCCTCCCAAGATCCAGACTGGCACCGCTCTCCAGCGCCCCATTGAGAGCAGATTTTTCCCCAGGATTCACAGTCCTGGCTTGGCGTGAGAGTGCGCACTCCCAGCCAGGCTTTCCTGGTCTCGCAGGCTTGGGCGAGGACTTTTCCCAGTGCTGTGGCAGAATGCACAGGTCAACTCTCAATTCCCCCAAGCCGGCAACCACAGCCCGGCTCCACGGGTTATCAGAGCTCTCTAGTTTGCTTCCTAATACCCACTCCTCTCTCTGCCACTACAAGCAAACCAATCTCTCCTGGTGTTTTCCAATCTGTGCCCTGTCGGTTAGGGAAGGTGCTGATGACTGGCTCTCTCCGAGGGTTGTTGTTGCCTGCCCTCAGCTCCCAGAGACCAAGACGGACCAGCCGGGGCCCTGGTGCAGCCCAGCTGAGGGCTTGCAGCCTCTGTGCTGTTCCCTGGTACCTTGTTGACCTGCGGTCATCTCCTCTCCTCAACCTCTGGTCATTCAGTGTCCGCTACACTTTCTGAAGTCCTACCTTCCTATGTGCTGGGTCCCTGTTGGCTATCTGCTGCACTCCTCCGCAGATCAGCCCATTTTTTGCCAGCACATGGGGGGAAGCAAAATCCTTTGTCCTACTCCGCCGCCATGTTAAAACCCTCTTCTCATTTTTTTTGAATTCTTATTTCTTCATTCTCTTTTGTTTGGATGTTTACTTCTTCCTTTTTTTTCCAAATCATTGATTTGTGTCCTGGTTTCTTTTCCTTCACTGTTGGTTCCCTATGTATATTTTGCTTTATTTCACGTTGGGTAACCTTCATTTGTCCCTTCATTTTGCAACTGAGCTCAATCAGTTCTGTGAGCATCTTGATTACCAGTATTTTAAAATCTTCACCAGACAGATTGACTATTTCCTTGTTGCTTACCTCTTTTTCTGGAGTTTTGAACTGTTCTTTCATTTGGGCCATATTTCTTTTTCTCAGTGCACCTATTATGTTGTAACAGGTTGCAGCCTTAGGTATTTACCCAGGCAAGGCAACCTTCTTTGCTGCATTGTGGCACTATCTGTGGGGAGGGGTTGGAGAGAAAACAATGCTACTCATTGGCTCTACTCTAGCCCCACTTTCCAACAAACTCTCATGTGAGACTGGGAGTTTCCCCCACGTGGCAACACCTGCATTAATTTACCGCTAAATTTGAGTCTTTAGTTTATCATTCAGCCAGCCCTGCTCTGCTGTGCTTCCACTCTGCTGGGTTGCCTGTCTCCACCCCACCTACCAGTCTGAGTGGATGTTTCTTTAACTCCTTAGTTGTTGGAGTTCCATGCAGTTTGATTTCCTGGCACTTCTGATTGTTTATTGTTTTTAGATTGGTTGTTATCCTTCTTTCGGTTGTGTGAAGAAGTGAAGCATTTCTACCTACACCTCTAACTTGGCTGGAACTCACAAATGCATTTTTAAATAATAAAACTTGAAAGTTGAAACTATTCTGGGATCTGTGGGCTACAGAGTGGATGTTCTGTTAGCAGGCACAAAAACAACATTAATCTCATTGTACATTTCCATCAGAGTTCTTGGATGATCAGGTACATTGTCAATGAACAGTAATATTTTGAAGGAAATCTTTTTTTCAGAGCAGTAGTTCTCAACAGTGGGCTTAAAATATTTAGTAAACCATGTCGTAAGCAGATGTAATGTCATCCAGCCTTTGTTGTTCTACTTATAGAACACATGTAGAATAGATTTAGCATAATTCTTAAGGGCTCTAAAATTTTCAGAATGTTAAATGATCCTTGGCTTTCACCTGAAGTCACAAGCTGCATTAGCCTCTAACAAGAGAGTCAACCTGTCCTTTGAAAGTATGAAAGCAGGCATTGACTATTCTCTAGCAATAAAAGTTCCAGATGGTATCTTCTTCCAATATTAGACTCCTTTACCTACATTAAAACTCTGTTATTTAGTGTAGTCACCTTCATTAATTATCTCAGCCAGATCTTCTAAATTACTTGCTCTAGCTTCTTTATCAACACCTGCTGCTTCAGCTTGCACTTTTATGTTATAAAAATGGCTTCTTTCCTCAAACTTCATGAACCAACGTCTGCTAGCTTTTGCTTTTCATCTGAAGCTTCCTCACCTCTCTCGGCCTTTGTAGCATTGAAGAGAGTTATATTCTGGCTCTGGATTAGGCTTTGGCTTAATGGAATATTGTGGCTGGTTTTCTCTTTAATCCAAAGCACTGAAAGTTTTTGCATATTAGCAAGCAATAAGTCTGTTTCACATTCTCATCATTCATGTGTTCACAGGAGTAGCACCTTTAATTTCTTTCAAGAACTTTTTCTTTGCATTCACAACTTGGCTGTTTGGTACAAGACGCTTAGCTTTTAGTGTATGGTGGCTCTCAACTTGCCTTTCTAATTAAGCTTACTCATTTCTATCTTTTGATTTAAAGTAGGAGACTATGGACTCTTCTTTTCACTTGAATACTTAGAAGCCATTGTAGGGTTATAAATTGGCCTAATTTAAATACTCCCTACTTTAATATTGTTGTGCCCATGGAGAAGGAGAGAGACAGAGGAAGGAATGACTGGTCAGTGGAACAGTCAGAGCACACACAACATTTATCAATTACATTCACCATCTTACAGGAATGTGGTTCATAGCACCCCAAAACAATTACAATAGTTTAACACCAAAGATTACTTACTGATTGTAAATCATAACAACAAATATAATAATTTTAAAAGCTTGAAATATTGTGAGAATTACCAAAATGTGACATAAAGAGACAAAGTGAAGAAATGCTGCTGGGAGAAAAAATGGTAACAATAGACTTGCTTAATGCAGGGTGGCCATAAACTTTCAATTTGGAAACAAAACAAAACAAAACAAAACACTATCTATAAAGCAGAATAAAATGAAGTATGCCTGTATGGCCTTTGGTACTTGATATGAATGTATTTATCGAATAACTTATTGCTTTATTTTTCTTGATTCAGTAAACAGAAAATTATAAGTAATTTGCTTTCATCTGGTAGGGGTAGCTATATAGACCTTTACAATTCAGCCTAGAGGATATATTAATTCTGTAAGTGCATTTCACAGGTTTTTGTCTGCTAATCACTTTACCATTTTTACCATCCCATAGAATGTCATGCCAGTACTCTCCCTTAGTGACAAAAATGAATAAGAATAAGAATAATAAAAAGCAAGAAATAGCTATCCATACATGTCTTTATAAGATATACATATTTAAAAATCTTCAAAAACAGATAAGACTGCTACCTAGTGAAGTTTCTGTAGGTCACATAATCTGGAGCATGACAAAATATTCTCTGCAAAGGGACAAATTCCAAAAGTCTGCACTGCCTATAACTAAGGAAGAAGCACAATGCTTGATGCTTATATCAACATATTGTACATGTGTGTGTCCTGCTCCACAGGTGAAACTTCAATCTCATGTCATTGAATAGAGCCCAGAGTAAGGGAAAGTTTCTCTGGTTTACCCCAAAGTACATCATCATAAGTAGCTCCACCACCCTATCTCAATATATATGTGGTGCTTGATGTGTCAAAAAAAAATTTAGAATGCTTCATGGAGCCTATGGCAAGCTTTAGCAGAATGATTGTGGAAGTTACTAAAATTTTAGAACATTCAGTATGCAATACTTTTTTTAAAAAGATGCAGTGCCTGTCTTAAAGATAGAATTTAGTAAGAATCAAACATCCAACTGTGGATTATCTATTGAGTGTGGGACCTTAGTTACTTATCATTGATTGTGTGCTACCAGATCTACCTAACCTAAGTGTTAGACTTGGTCAGAAGCAACCCTTCACCAAGTTGCAATGAGAGAGAGAGAGAGAGAGAGAGAGAGAGAGAGAGATCGCGTTTGAGCACACCAATTTGGTAAAATGTTAATTGGGAAATCTGGGTAAAGAGTATATGGGTCTTTTGTACTATTCTTGTAACTCTTCTATACATATGAAATTACTTCAAAATAAAGTTAAAAACAATCAAAAGATGAACTGAAATCAGATTAGCAAACAGTAAGCAAGTAAGTGCAAAAAAAGGAATTTGACCAGAGAGCAAATACTGAAATTGACGCTACATATTTAGCTAGGCACTGGACTATACAGTCAGCAGCAGGTGAGGATGCTGACTGCAGGAAGTCCTGATGTAAGCTGGGACCTTCAAAAAGGGTTAAAACTCTCACATGTTGATAGCACCCCCACCTGGTAGCAGAAGCTCACATAAACCCTCTTTGGCAGAAAGCCAGAATTCCCACAGGTTAAGGTCAAACAAATATAAATTTACAATAAAGAAAATTGGCATGTAAAGATACATCATAATTAACGAGAGTAAGGCTGAAGTGATCAACAGATTTAGACTTCTAAAGATTTCATTTATGGGAATTATCAGATATAGAATATAAAATATGTACAACATGTTTACAAAATAAAGGATGGCTATAAGAGACTATCTAAAATGCTAAGGTCGCTTTGAAAAAGAAATATATCAAATTTTTAGAAACCAAAAATATTGTTCAAATTTAAAAATTAGTAGTGGAAAAGTTAAACAAAGTACAGAGAGAGATGAAAAGGAAATTAGTGACCTGGATGATGGAGCTGATAACATTATGGAGGATGCACTCAGAGAGACAAGGTGATGAAACATGCTAAACAGGTTAAGAATGATAAATGTGATATACATTTAATCAAGTCCCAGAGACAGAAAATAGAGGAGAAGTATTTAAAGAAATAATGGCTGTGCACTGTGGAAAACAGTATGGAGTTTCCTCAAAAATGAAACTGCCTTTGACCCAGCAATCTTACTTCTGGGTATATACCTCAAGAATCCCAAAACACTAATTCCGAAGAACATATGCACCCACATACGTTCATGACAGTGTTATTTACAATAGCCAAGATCTGGAAACAGCCTAAGTACCCATCAGTAGATGAGTGGATAAAAAGCTGTGGTGCATTTACACAGTGGAATTCTACATTGCCATAAAAAAGAAGGAAATTTTATCCTTTGCAAAAGCATGGATGGACCTGGAGAATATTATGCTGAGTGAAATAAGCCAGTCAGAGAAAGACAAATACCATGTGATCTCATTCATATGTAGAATCTAACGAACAAGATAAACTGATGAACAAAATAAACCCAGAGTCATTAACACATGGAACAGATGTTGGAGCTCATAGGGAGGGGGTTGGGGGTACTGGAAGAGGTTAGCCAAAAAACATATATGCATATATGCAAAGCCCATGGATACAGACAACATTGTGGTGAAGAAAGGATGGAGTTTGGTGGAGGGCAGGAAATAGGGGACATCTGTAAAAGTGTCAACAATAAAAAAAATTTTAAGCATAAACAACTTAAAAGAAAAAAAAGGTAATGGTTGTGAATTTCGCTGAACATATAAAAGGCAAGATCCACAAACACAAAAGGACAACATACACCAAACAGGGTAAACAGAAATAAACCTATACCTATACATATTTTCGTGAAACTGTAGAATACCAAAGGCAAAGAAAACATATTACAAGCAGCCAGAGAGAGAAGACAAACCTTCTTCATAGGAATGACAATTATTCTGACAGCTGTTAACAGAAGCCAGAAGAGAAGAAATAGCACCTTTAAAGGGTTGAGAGAAACAAATGTCAACCTAGATTTCTATGTCTTGAAAACATACCATTTTTTCAAGTAAAGGCAAAATGAAGCATTTCTATGTAAACAAAACTGGAGGAGTATAAGGCCAAAAGAACTTACTAAAAGAAAAGTCTGCATGATTTATTTCAGCAAGAAGGAAAATGTCTTTGAAGAAATGTGGAAAAAGATGGTGAGCAAAGAAAGTTATAAACATTTAGGTAATAAATCTAAACAAATATGATACAAATAATAAAAGTACTGTTTAAGGACAAAGACACTACTTCTTTCCCTCCCTGCCCATGCACAGCACTTATGGATTCACTACCAAAATCTGCATTGGTAGATCCCCCAAATTTGCCAGATTTCTTCAGAATCCCGAATCATGTAGACCTCACCTGGACATTTCAGAATCTACAGTTTCTCTTATCTGATCTTATCCTCCTTTCTCAGACCACAGCATGTCCTCCACCATTCTTATTTGTATTCCCTGCTTTCAGTTAGTGATGTGAAAAGTTCTATCTTTTTCTCATATTCCACTTCTAATGAATCAGTAAGTATACTGGTTCTTCCCTCCAAAATGTATCCAAATCCTCCTGGATATAGACTGCTTTTCCCTTTGACTGCTGCCACCCTGACCCAAACCACTGCTACCTCCCAACAGCTTCCTAAGTATCACTTCCCCTATGTCAGCCCTCACTCCAAACTGTCCATTCTCATCATAGACCTCATAAGCCTGATTTATTCTTCTAAAATTTTAGTCTCCCATTAAGAAACATCCTACTGTCAAGTTTCAGCTCAGAGTAAAAGCCATTGTCCTTATATCACCTATCCTCCCCTACTGCCTCTCAGATCTCATCTGTTCCATGTGTTCACCTTGCCCCATCCAGTCCTGTAGTCTAAAGACACTTTCGTCTCAGGGCCTTTGTGCTTTTTCTACCTTCTGCCTGAAATATTCTTCCCCCAAGTGTCCACATGAATTTCTCTCTTGCTTCCTTCAGTTTTCTGTGTTCAAATTGTCATCGAGGCCCTCCCTGACCACACCATATAAAATGAAAACATCCTCCCATGTTTTTCATATATCCATTCTCAACACTAACTAGCCATCTGTGCTTCTTTTTTTCCTCCATAGCCAGCACCAAGAGTGTAGACAAGACCAGGACCCCCAGTTCTCACAAAAACCAAGGCACTCTCCCTTAGCACAAATGCAGTCCACCAGTGGTTCAGGGGCAGCATCCTGCAATCGCATCCATTAATACTTGTGATGTCAAATAGGAAAGTATTTTCACTAGTTGGGATGGATAAATACTCAAATGCTCAAATGTTTCACATTCATTCAGATCAGGATTTTCTGCCAAGTCTGTTCATATCAAACCCATTCTCTCCCCCAAAATGTTTGGTTTTCAGAACTCTTACAATTTCATCCTGGAGATAAAGGATTATAGAGCTGTGATTATTTTCTGTCAAAACTCCATTGGAATGTACAGTCCATGAGAACAGGGTCTTTGGTTGGTTCACTGATTATCTGTGCCCAGAAATGCCTGGCACATGGAAGGCCTCAATGAACATGCATTGACTCATCAACTTCATGTATTGTTTATCTACAAAATTCATCCCCAACGTAACTGTCAGTTCAGATATCCCACCCTCCTTCCTCCCAGTTCAGAAGTCAATTAGACACTTCCCCCATGGAATCTGCATCTTCAGAGTGGCACAGACACTATATGTGGCTACAGCCTCTTCATCCCAGTGATGTGCCCAGAGGATACCTGTTTCTGAGAACTTCAGAGCTCATGTGAATCCCCTGCAACCAACAGACCAAGTTCTTTAGGCTTTCCTTGATTCTGTGAGCTGCTGCATACTTTCCTAATAAATTCCTTTTTTTTTTTTTTTGCCTAAGTTAGCTGGAGTCAGTCTAGCTTGTTTACCATGAAGAAGCCCTCAGAGGATCCAGTATTATTGAGAAGTCTGCTGCTCATCTGATTCCCCTTCTTTAGTATTATCAGTGAGGTTTTAGACTTTTAAGAGAATGTCCATATGTAAATCTTAAAAAAAAATCCTACTTAGCCCTGGCTGGTGTGGCTCAGTGGATTGAGTGCAGGCCTGTGAAGCAAAGGGTCATGGGTTCGATTCCCAGTCAGGGCACATGCCTGAGTTGCAGGCCTGGTCCCCAGTAGGGGACACATGAGAGGCAACCACACACTGATGTTTCTTTCCCACTCTTTCTCCTTCCCTTCCCCTCTCTCTAAAAATAAATAAATAAAATATTTTTAAAAAAGATTGGCAAAACTAAGAAAAATTTTATACCACACGTTGTTGGTGAGGGGATACAGGCATTTACATAGATGGCTAGCAAATTTTTAGAAAATTGTTTGGCATTCTTTTTTTAAATTAAGATGAAATATATGGAGTTCCATTTGAAGCACTGGCAATAACTGACCATCTTTTCTTTGTTTTCATCCAGTGCCTATGGTCTCTGGGACAAATCAATTTCCTCTGCTTCCCTTTTGCTCATTCCTTCTGTGACACTTTGGTGGAGTCATCCTCCTCTACCAGTAAGTCATGGAAGTATTCCATGCAGCTGTGATACTCTCTTCTCTCCTCATTCCACACTCCACTTGCTGATTTCATCTACTTCTACTGTATAAGTTATTTCTTTGATTTTGGAAATTTCTTAGCCATCAGTACTTTAAATAGCTTTTCTGTTTCTCACTTTCTTTTCTTTCTGGTATTCCTGTCACATGTATGTTACACCTTTTGTAATTATCCCATAGTTTCTGGATAATCTGTTCAGTCTTTGTTATCCTTCTTCTTTTTAAAAAAAGATTTTATTTATTTATTTTTAGAGAGAGGAAGGGAGAAAGAAAGAGAGGGACAGAAACATCAATGTATGCTATATACATTAATACATTGCTTTCTGCATATCCCCAACCAGGGACCTGGCCAGAACCTAGTCATGTGCCCTAACTGGGAATCAAACCAGCAACCTTCTAGTTTACAGGCTGACACTCAATCCACTGAGCTACGCCAGCCAGGGTTGTTATTTTTTCTTCGTTTTTCTTTGCATTCCAGCTTTGGAAGTTTCTATTCTAAATATCTTCAAACTCACCTGTTCTTTCCTTGCCTGTGTCCAGTCTACTGATGAGCTCATCTCATCACAATCTTTTTACATTTATGTTACAGCATCTTCGACTTCTAGCATTTCCCTTTGATTCTTTCTTAGTTTGCATCTCTCTGCTTACATTACTCATCTGTTCTTGCATGATGTCTATTCTTTCCAACAGGGCCCTAAGCATATTAATCATAGTTATTTTAAATCCCTAGTTAAATTGCAATATCCCTGCCATACCAGTCTGGTTCTAAAGCTTGCTTTGTCTCTTCAAACTGTGGTTTTGGCCTGTTAGCATGCCTTCCAATTTTTTGTTTTTGTTTTTTGTAAACCAGATATGATGTATTGTGTTAAAGGAACTGAGCTAGGCCTTTTGTATGAGGTTTTATATTTATTTGGGTAGCAGTTAGACTATGTTTACTGTTTGCTATTGCTGTATGTGTCAAAGAGTAACATTTCCTTTAATGTCCTCATATTTTTTATCTTCTGTTGTCTTTGGGGTTCCCTAGAGACTCCTTCTGAAAACAGAGTCTGATCCTTGCAGTTCTTTAAGCTGTAATTCACTGTTACTGTGCAGGAGCCTGATTGATGTGGTGAGGTGTGGGGGAAGGGAATAATTCCAGGTTTAGGATCCTGTTTCAGTCTTTCAGTCAGCCTGTGCTCCTAGCCTGTGACCTTAGCAAATGCTTCTAAGCTTTTTTTCCCCATTTAGATGAGACAGGAAGACTAGAGAGGACTGGAGTTGGGTATTGCACTTTCTCCAAGTTAATTAGGTTATCCGCGCCCCCCCCTGCCCCTCAAAAAAGGCCAGGCTGTTGTTATGGCAAAAAGAATACTCTGGTTTATTTCAAAATGGTTACTCCCCCAACTCCACCACCCCCACTACCCCCACCACCCCTGTGAGAAGCAGGAGAGGATTTTTTCCCCCAATCTGGACCTTGAGAACTTGAAAGGGCTCCTAGAGGTAAAACTCAGGACACTGTGAGACCTCCTGAGCTCCCAATGTGGGTTTTTTTGTTTTTCTTTTTCTTTTTCTTTTTAAAAATTTATCTAATTATTGTTCAAGTACAGTTTTCTGTCCTTTACTTCCACCCCAGCCCACCCTCCCAGGGCTCCCAACCTTCCTCCCATTTCCACCCCCCTTAGTTTTTATCCATGTGCCCTTTATACTTGTCCCTATGAATCCTTCCCCTTTTCCCCTGAAATTTTCTTCCCTCTCCCCTCTGGTCCCTGTCAGCCTGTTCTGAATTTCAGTGTCTTTGGTGATATTTTGCTTGCTTGTTTTGTTGTTTAGGCTCCTGTAAAAGGTGAGATCATATGGTATTTGTCTTTCACCACCTGGCTTATTTCGCTCAGCATATTGCTTTCCAGTTCCATCCATGCTGGTGCAAAGGGTAGGAGCTCCTTTTTTTCTTTCTGCTGCATAGAATTCCATTGTGTAAATGTACCATAGTTTTTTGATCCAGTCATTTACTGATGGGCACCTAGGTTGCTTCCAACTCTTAGCTATTGTAAATTGTGCTGCTATGAACATTGGGGTGCATAGGTTCTTTTGGATTCCAAAACCAGATAAAGACACAACAAAGAAAGAAAACTTCAGGCCAATATTGCCGATGAACATAGACGCTAAAATCCTCAACAACATATCAGCAAATCACACCCAACAACACATTCAAAAGATCATACACCATGACCAAGTGAGATTCATCCCAGGGATTCAAGGATGGTTCAATATTCACAAATCAGTAAATGTAATATATGATATAAACAAAAGCAAAGACAAAAATCACATGATCATATCAATAGATGCAGAAAAACTTTTGATAAAGTACAACACCCATTTATAATAAAAGCACTCAGCTAAGTGGGAATAGAGGGAGTATTCCTCAATATAATAAAGGCCATATATGAAAGACCTACAGCCAACATCATATTCAATGGGCAAAAACTAAAATCTTTTCCACTAAGATCAGGAACAAGACAAGGTTGTCCACTTCCACCATTTCTATTTAATATACTATTGGAAGTCCTAGCCACAGCAATCAGACAAGAAAATAAAATAAAAGGCATTCAAATTGGAAAGGAGGAAACAAAACTGTCATTGTTTGCAGATGACATGATAGTGTACATGGAAAATCCTATAGACTCTACCCCAAAACTGCTCGACCTAATAAATGAATTAGGCAAAAACAGCGGGATACAAAGTCAATATTCATAAATCAAAGGCATGTTTTTGTTTTTTTTAAATAGAGCATGGAAGGGGGAGGGGAGAGAGAGAGAGAAAGAGAAACATCAATTCGTTGTTCCACCCAACCCATAACTTTGGCATAAAAGACAATGCTCTAACCAAATGAGCTACCCAGCCAGGGTGGAGGCTCCCACCCCTGCCATGTTTTTAACTCTCAAGCTTTGTTCTCACTGATCCTCCAGCAATTTGTCAATTACATCTCAAATTTTTCTACCAGCCCTAGCTCAAGTAACAGGCTTCTGCTCCCAATAAACTGTGATCCTCGGTATTCACTTATCTTCTCAGTTTTAGGGGGCAGTGGTTTGACTCCTGATTAATCTAAGAAAAGTTGATTTTTAGTGTTTCAGCTTTTTTTTAATGGGAGCATGGAGGTACATGCTAGAAACAAGAAGTCTCTCAATTAATATTTCCATACCAATGATGTATAATTTAAATTTCTAGCCTAGATTTCTCTTCTGAGTTCCAGAATAATCTACTATATTTTGTTGTATATAATGCAACAAATTGATGCAACTCAATTTTTTGCCCACATTTTTTAGCAAAAAATAAGGACACATGTTATAAATAATTCCATATGATTTTCATTCTTTTATTTATGCTTATGCTTTAAAAGCATAACTCTAGAAAGTAATAACAAAATCTGTATGTAAAATAAAACCCCTTATAATACAAAAACGAAGTATCTAAAATTAATAAATAAATAATTGAATTTAAAAATTAAAATAAAAGGCTTTTTTTCTTAAAGTTTGGGCCAAAAATGAGTATGCTCATTATACATGGCAAAATATGGTATATTTCCATTTAAATATTTCCAGGGCACCTCACCTCAATGTATCTGGGACCAAATTTATGATCCTCTCCACTCCACCCTTCCAAACAACAACCAATATTTTAAAATTTTTTCTCACCTCAGAAATGGCACCCCTCCATTTCTCAGGCAGCAGACCTAACACTCATCCTGGAGACTTTCTTTTTTTACACCTCTGTATCCAATTTTTCACCAAGTCTTGCTCATTTTACTCCCTTGATACCTTTCAAAGGAATCCATATCTCTTTATTTATTGTCACTATTCTGGTCCAGGGTCACTTACCTGAACAATTGAAATAATATCCTACTCTTGTCTACCTCATTCTTTAGGACTCACTCAACCATTTACAGTGATCCCTCATCTATCACGGGAGTTACATTACAGAGACCCTACAGATAGGTGGAAATCCGAGAAGTAGCAGCATTATATTTATTTTATTATTTATATATATTTTAAGGCTTTATAAACCCTTCCCACACCTATTAACCTTTCCCACTCACTTATTAAACTTTCCCACATTCTTATAAACACTTCATATGCTCTTAACCACTTTCTACCCTCTTAAATCTACATAATTTTAACAACATACAAAATTCTATATGCTTCATCAGGTGGTACAGTATCTTCGCCCTGGGCTGTAACTTCTATTTCCACTAAAGGCATAGCCATAACTGATCTCTTCATTTGAGTGATGAACATAGCTATAGGGAATTGCTGGCACTGCCTTTTATCCGCAGAGGCAGCTTCTCCACGTAGAGAAATGCTCTTAACTCCAAAGTATCTCTGAAATTTGTTAAACCAGCCCTTGCTGGCAATGAATGGGGTTGGTCTGGTGGGAGAAGCACTTGACAGTCCCGCTTCTGCATCGTCGTCCTCGTCTTCATCCTCATCATTCTTGTGAATATCTGTGCTTTCCACAAAACTATCATAAAGTTTCTTGGCCTTCATTGGATGGTGCTGGTATCCAGCTGGATATTCTTCTTCCTGCAGTTATTTATCCACAGGGCCAATGCAGTCTCCATCCTCACAATGGCCTTATTGTGGAAGTGACCACCCTCTTTGCAGTCTTGTTGAAAGTCATTGTTGCTGTAGACCTAGTATTCTTCTCGTCTTTCTTTACGTATTGAGCAGTAGATTCATTGGTCCTGTAATGGCGGCCTACAGCTGCGTAGCTTCTGCTTTCCTTTAACATGTCTAGAAATTCCACCTTTTCTTTGATGGTAAGTATATTCCTCTGGTGCTTGGGTTCACTGCAAGAAGCCCTAGAAGGTGCAGAACGTTTGGGTGGCATTATAGGGCTTGAAATAAATTCAAACTTTTACGAAAATTTCACAAAACACAACACTGCAGAGCAACGCTACACGCAGTGATCAGGCGTCAATATGAAGTGGACAAGGAGAGATGCTGAACATATGGGCACAGTGTCAGAAAGCAAACAGACAGATGCTAGGTCACTCCGCCAATCAGCGCCCAGGATACAGAACACAGTGCTGAGGTTGGTCACCTTCCATTCCATCAGCCAATAGTGTGTTGTGTACAATCTCACATTGGCAAACTTGCGCAGCGGTAGTGACGTATTGCCTTTCCATTGTGTACAGTATGGTATTCATCCACTGATGAAATACATCTGTATTTTATTTCAGTTTAATATTCTTTTAATATGTTTGAATTAGCTTTTTAATATATTTTTTAATTTAGGCAAAAAATAATTAAAATGATAAATATTATATAAATACCTATGTACTGCAAAATCCCATGATATAGCGAAAACTCCACGATACAGAATTAGGTATATATATTTTTAAAAAACCTGTGATACAGTGAAGCTGCAGTAAGTGAACTGCAATATAGGGAGGGATGACGGTAAATTGTTAATCTGATTTTGTCCCATCATACTGATCCACATCTCCCAGGTCTCTGTGCACTGTTCAGCCCTCCAGGGTGCTGGGCCTTTTCACCACAGGGAGTTTCTGCCTGGAATGTGCTTCCCTTCCTTTCATCTGGTCCATACCTGCCCTCTTTTTCAGTCTCAAGTCATGGCCTGTGCCCTGAAGGAAAACCTTTTCTGACTCCTCAAGCTGGATTACTGTCCTTCCTTTTATGAGTTTACAGAACCCTCACCTGCCCCTTCACAGTGCTCTGGCCACTTTTCAATAACTTTCTTTGGTGAGATTATGTCCAGTTTATACTAGAGTATAAACTCCAAGAGAGAAGAGAACAAGTCTATTTTACTTGCCATTGTACCTCTGGCACAGGGCCTAGCAAATAAGTGCTAAGAGTGTTATCAACTGACTGAATTAAATGTCTCATCCACATTCTGTTATCTCCCAGGTTTACACAGCCAGTCTTGTCCTCCCTTTTAACCTCAATCTACTCCCGCTCTCGCTGGAAATTTCCTCCTGAATGACTCCACTTCTGGAGGGCCCTGACCTGGTGAACAGAACCACCCTAACTCCAGCAGTCATCCCGGGGTCTTTCCATTCTCTGAATCACCACTTCCAGATCACTAAGTCTGCCCTTCCTGCCTCCTGAATGTCTGTCACACTTCCCATGTGTTCTTCCCCAGCATCCCTACCCTACTCAGACTTCCATTATCTCTTGCTTGTATTTCTACAGTGGTTTCCAGAAAGGCCTTTCTTAGATCTTGTCCTTCCAAAGGATTTCCCACAAAGTACTCTATTTAATATATAAATTTCATTCTTAAAATAAAATTGAATTCACTTGTATTGTTTTATTCTGCCCAATTCTATTCTATTGATGGGATTTATCACACTACAGATTCACCTTCCCCCTCCTTTACTGCCCTTTCCTACCTAAAAATGTTATATGTGACCTGCCACTATGCACAGCTATTCTGTTTCCCATAAGTGCCCTGGTCTCTCAATTCTAGGCTTCCATTCTTTTTCCACACATAGACTCCCTCCCTTCCTGCCTCTTCATCTGGCTAACTCCTACTCCAGTCAGGTATGGGGCCTCTCCTGGAGAGCCCCATCATACCCCATATTTCTCTGGTCAAAGCGCTTTGTCACCCTGCTGTTATCTATCCCTTCTTTGCTTCTTCTCCTCCACTAGAAAGTAAGTGCCATCCTTACAGGGGCTTTGATTTTAGTTGTGTCTCCTAATAGGTATACAAAGTGGATGCTAAAGACCGCCGAGCAAATAGAGGGATACTAAATTTGGAAGCACCAGAATGAATTGTGACACTGCTCTTTTAGAGGACTCCCACCATTGCCACACTATTGTTGGCCTCACTACATTAGCAGTGGCAACATTCCTGCAGTGATAGGACATGTCCATCCTCAGTAATTCCTGAAGCAAGAAACACAATGTAGTAGGACACCTGGCTCATCCTCTGAGCAGGCAATGGTAGAGACAGGCGTTCTGGGCTGACAGCACTCTGATGTGTGGTGGGAGTCCTTGGCTGCACAGCAGTTAACCTCATTGAAGGAAGGTTTGAAAAACCTTTGCCAAAGTAGCAATTCTTTGGCTCTTATCACCAGTATGCAAAGAAAAGTGCAGTACAGCAGCTGCTATTCTGTTTTCTTCCTTTCCCAAAACTTAGAGGGAGAACTTGAAAGTCTTCTGGCTGAGCGCTGGGAGGCAGCTGATGGGTTGATGATCAAAGACTCCAGGTGTTTGGCTGAGCAGTTTAGTTTCCAGGAGAACTCAGAGGAGGTATGAGTGTGGAAAGGGGGAGTGATGTGTGGGGAAATAGGGACAGCTGAGTTTTAAATCCAGGCTAAACATAGCAGAAATTCTTGGAGTTTTGCCCACTTAAAACTGAAAGAGAAACATACCTTTTTGTGTTTTATGTACCTAGTGATGGCACATTTAGTATATCACAAATGAAGTATATCATAAATAAAAGTCTTTGGAAAAATGTATACCCTGTGCCTCAGCTTTCCCATACAGGGAGGAAGAACAATGCACCTTTTTCTTACGATCGGTCAGACAATTATTTTAGTTGCACATAGGCTTTCTTATGGAATCAGAGGAGATGGATGGCATAAATGGGGTCACCTGAGTGTGCAGCCAAATGACTCATACCCACCCCACTCTGGCCCTGTTAAGCTGGCTCATTCCTCACCCTCAGAAATTATCCCACTAAAATAGATTATTTGTTTTCATCTAAGTCAGAGATGTAGTTAAGGTGGGAAAAAGTTTCCAAAAGGCAGTTTGAGGGGCACTGGTGGAAGTGGGAGGGGTTGGGCTGGTCAAGGATGGCTACTTCAAAGAGCGGCTTCAAGCAGAAGCCTGGGAAATTCAGGGACTAACCTCTTGCAGCAAGATGGTAACTGCAAAGATGCTAGAATTGAAGGGTTTGGAACATTTGAGGGGGTACAGGATGGAGAGTGGCTGGAGCCAAGCAAAGGAAAGTTAGGGGTGTTGGAGGCAGGACCGAGTTCATGCAGGGCCACAGAAGCACTTTGTCATTTGTTGGTAATAGAATTACCAAAATGTTAAGCTAAGCTGAAAAGCTATATAGTTCCAAGTACTGTTTAAAAGATTGCTCTGGCTTCCAGCTATCCAGTGAGTGCAGGACAGCAGGGAAGAATGCCATATGGACAGCAGGAAGCCAAGAGCTGAGGCTGTGGCCCTACTGGCAGAGGTGTGGTGATCACAGTTGCACTGGTGAGATGTCAGGGGTTGGAGACCAATTTTTGGTGCTAGAGTCAACATTTTTTGTTTTGGGCTTGGATGTGAGGTGGGAGGGAAACAAAGGAAGCAAAAATAAGAGTTAGTAGGTGTTTGTACTCTCCTGCTAACTGGATGGATGAGTGAGTGAGCCCCTCTTTCCTGTGGGACTTCCAGGGGTCCCTGGTGGTTGGATGGCTAACTGTTTGCCAAGGCTCCTACTCTGTTTCTACTTTTCTGTAATAGAAGGACAAAGTACCCACCCCCTAAGGCTGTTGGGAAAACAAAGTGGATAATATCGATATCAGACTTTCTGAAGAGTCAAGTGAAGGCTCTGTGAGCAGATGCAGAGCCCTCCTCAAAGTTACCATTGGGTAAACACATGCATTCAACATAAAATAGATACATTAACCTTCTCAACAGTCTTGTGAGGTAGATATTTCCATGATCCATTTACTGAGGAGATACTGAGACCTTCGGAGTCTGTAAAACTGGGCCATAGTCCCAGCACCTGTGTATCACCCAGGTGCGGAGAGTTGGAGTTGAGCAGTTACAGAATGGGGTCAGGTGGCATCATTCTTGGAGCTGAGAGGAAAGAGAGGTGTTCATGGTTGTTAATACTCAGCCTTATGTTCGGCAACATGGAGCAGAGGTTTCCCTCCAATGTCGTTTACTTAATGCATTTCAAGAGTGTAAACTGGGAAAGAGAAAATCCCAACACACTTGTAGCCTCAAACCTCCTCTGAAGTGCAATACAAAGAGGTAGTCTCCTTGGGCAGGGACTGGAAGCTGACAGCCAGGTTGCTGATGTGCCTTCACTGTGGCTGCGCCCAGCCAGAGCTGGAGGGGACAAGGACTCCACTTACGCACCAAGGACCTAGGCCTCGAAGAGACCTCCACTAAACCTCTGGTACTTTATCATGTCTGTCATTCCAGCTTTGAGTAATGTCAGTCCAGGTCCTTGCATTCTGCCAACACCAGACACAAGAAAGAGGAGTGAAGATACAAAGAGGGGTGGGGCTGCCTGCCACTCTTCCAGGTGAAACCAGCCTATTTCCCTCACCAGAGGCTGGCAGCCAGTTGGGGGATGCCCACTTTAACCCTATGGATTCTCCCTACCCTATGCATAGTTGTTCCAGGCCTCAGATTATCTCGATACCCCCAGCACAGGGCCTAATGGGTGGAAGGGATTTGCTGAGCAAATGATAAATTTCCTATGGAAGTACAAGGTTCCAAGCCAGTGTCCCCAAACTCTCGCTTCCCTCAGTAACTTCCAAGCCTTAGATCTGACCCCTGACCTGAGTGCAGGCTGATCCTCTCTCTGGAAGAGAACATTTCAAAGAAAAGTAACAGTCCTCCCCACCGCTTACCTTTCTGTGTCCTGGAAAAGGAGCCCCAGACACAGAGACATCAGGGAGTATACAAAGAAAATGCCTGAAGGAACACTGTAGGGGAACAGCGGGGCAGCAGCTGGGATCTAGGCCCAAATCTACAACCAGCAAGCTGTGTGGCCTTGGACAGGTCACATAACCTCTCTGTGCCTCTCCTTTCATCTCCACAATGGAGAGGCAGTATTGTAAATACAGGGCAGTCAGCTTCTATTATTGGATAGCCTGATTTTGAATCCTAGTTGTACCATTTACTTGCAACAACCACTTCGATTTTTGTCAAGGGCTTGGTTACACAAATGCCCCAGGCTGCAGCATTCTCTTTGGTAAAATGAATAAAAACAGTATATACTTAGCCAAGGGTGTTTTATATAGCTATTTTACTTACTTTAGGATAGTGCCCGGCAGCCAAGAAGTGATTGTTATTTTAATGTTCCCCTTTTTAAATGATAAAGGGCTACTCTCTAGGCCTCCAGGGGCTTTGGTGGTGATACCCTGACCTCATGAATAAGAAAGCTCAGAGGAATTCAATAGCTACCTGGTCTTTTTTGTTTTCAAGTCTGACTGGAAACTCCTCCTCTCTTCAGTGCTGATAGCCGCCTAGCCACCCGCCCTGGCTGACTGCTTTCCATAACAAAAGGCAAGGCCATGTTGGCCCACCGGGTCTCTACCCAGAAATCAGCAAATCCCTAGAAACCACCACAAACTTTTTTTCACTAGCAACCTGTTGGTTTCAGCTACTAGAGCATCTAAAGAAAACAAGACCCAGTTAAACCCTAAAGACTTAAGACTCTTTCCAGTTCTAGGGATCTCAGAGAAGAAGGGAATGAAGCACACTTTTGGAGTTTCTCCCAAAGTTTAGTGACATTCCTTGTGGCCAAAGCTTGGCCCTGTTTGCCCTGGGAGGAACTTGTAAGTGCTGTTGGGGCCTCAGGGATGAGTTGGGGTACAAAAGCACAGTTTTCAAAGCCTTTTTCCATCCAGTTCAAGAATGGGATGAAAGGATCTAAAAGTATTAAAAAGAAAACCTGAAAACTGCTTATTAATTTTTCAAATTATCCTTTGCCCCTTACTCTGATGGTACGCTAGGCCCTAGAAGTGTGGAAGACAGGCACTTTAAGTTATAAATGTGCCTACTGGCCTCAGCCTAAGGCTGCAATTTGACTTCAGGCTTTAGTGCCCAGGGAAACCCAGAGCAAGAATGCTTAACAATATGCCAGGGTCCACATCTTTTCCTCCGCACTGTTGCGAATAATGCAAAGTGAAATTTAGCCTAGGTCCATAATTTTTGACTTGGTTCCCAGTTGGAAAGCAGGTGCAGACTTTGACCTGAGAATACCACAGGCACAGGCAGCTTAGTCCCTTTCCCTTTAATCCTATGCCCAGCAGGAGGCAGTTCTCTATGAAGTCTTGCCCTGGGGACTGCTTCTTCAGTCTCAGGAGTGTGGTCCAAGCCACCCTGCTGCCCTTTGCAGTTGTTGTTCAGACCAGAAGCAGATTATTTTCATTGTCTCTGTTCTCATAAATACCAATATTCTGGCACTTAATATCCATTAACTCCTGGGATCTAGATACTTACAAATACAGGTTAATCATGTTCTTTTACTGTATCTTCCCTATGCCTGTATCCCTCCCTACCCACTTCAGCCCCCAAATAACAACACAGATAGTAGATACCAGTTCTGAGAAATACCTATTACTGGATATTATTACTACTGGGTTGTACCTGCTCACAACTGGTTCTTCTTAGGAGAAAAGGCACCTCATGGAACACTGTCCTATACACACCCAGAGGTCTAATTCATTCAGGGCTCACCTACTAGCCTGAAGACTTAGGACTTTTTATGGGGAAGGTAGCTTTCTTTCCACACTGGCAAATTGTGGGTATTGGTTTAGATCAGTGGTTCTCAACCAGGGCTACTTTTGTCCCCCAGGGGATCTCTGGCAATGTTTGGAGATAGTCTTGGTTGTCACATATGGCTAGGGCCAAGGGTACAGAGTTGCTGTTAAACATCCTGTGATGCAAAGGGACACCCCTTCAACAAAATTATGTAGCCCCAAATATCAATAGTGCTGATGCTCAGAAACCCTAGCCCAAAAACCTCACCTCTCAGGTTTCTTCCAGATGAGGCCACATTCAAGTTTTCTAGCTATTTGCTTGGAGACGATGGGCTGCCTGTGGCCCCTGGAGGACCCAGGGCTCCACCTGAGGAGTGTTGCCAGCTGGTGAAACTTTTCCAGCACATTTCTTCCTACAACAGACATCATCTGATGCACTGAATCTCACTTTAAGTGACAGAAAATATCACTCAGTAATAAAATGCTCATAGGCCTGTAGACCCTCTCCAAAGAGTAATTGCTTCATTCAAGCCCTTTCAAATGTGGGTGGGTGGAACACATAAAATCTATACCTCCCCCTCAACACAAAGTCCCTGGAGTGGCACTGATGTCGTGCCATTCACATGTCTGTCCTTTTAGGAGAAACTGGAGACAGAAAAACAGTAATGCTAAAAAATGGCCAGAAGTCATCCCAATTTGGGTTTATTTCATGTGATTCTCACATGAAAGAACACAGTGTACTCTCTTTGGGGAAATTTTTGTCTCAGTTCACATTATAAATTATTTTACAAATATAGAACTGTGTTAGAAATAATACTTATAAAAGTTAGTGATTTCTCACATGGAATATCCACTGAAACTGGGTTTTTGTACACACAGTAGGGGAGTAGGTAGTCTCTTTGGTTATCTTTCTATAGGCACACTTTGGCCATATTGCAGGTTCAGTGCTAGACCATCCCCATAAAGCAAGTATCACAACAAAGCAAGTCACCATCCTTTTTGCTAATGGAGGGTTTTGCCCACAATTTGTAAAAAATGCAACCTCTGTAAAGCACAATAAAACCATCTATGCCTGTTTGTTCATAATATTTAAACAACAATGGTGATGTTACTTATACCTCAACAAACTGTTTTAAAAATAGTTTTCTGTATTTCAAAATTTGCTGTCAGTTCCAAAAAATACATAGAAAAAGTGAAACATTTTTTTACAATGTACTTGTGTTTCTTTAAAAAAAAATTAAAACCCCAAACCAACAATATGGTACAAAGGCAATTCATAGGACATTGTCTTCATCTTAAAATAACATTGTTCCAATAAAATCAGCTCGAGTTAAGCAGTAATTCAGTATGTGCCTTGTACCTGGCACTCTGCTGGGTACTGGGAGGGTGGCCACGACAATTATTCAGATGAAAATACCTCTTGAGAAGTAAAAGGGAGTGCTAAAAATAAATTATATATTTTTTAAAAATTACTACAATTTTTAAAAAATTATAAAAATTCCATTTAAAAACTACTTTTAATAAAAATTCTAATGCTTTGTTAAAAAAACATCCAGCACACATGCTAGAAGGGATAGAATGTCAAGTTAACTAGGGCAATTGTCACACAGGCCTCAAGAACATGGCAGAAGCAAAGCAGATGTGGTGCCATCCCTGCTGCTCAGGGGGACCTCTCAAGTATAGTTATTTCAACTGGAATCTTTGGTCAGATGTGATCTAGCTCATTCCTACCCTCTCTATACTACGTCTGCCCTTGCTTTTCAGGAACTAGAACAGTTACAAGCTCCAGCTCTGAAGCCAGACTGCCTGGACCTGATACTGGATCACAACTTCCTATTTGTGTGGCCTTGAGTTACTTAACATCTTAGAGTTTCATGGCCTCATATGAAAATGAGGGCTTGAAATAATACCTACCTCCCAAAGTTACTTTGAGGACTAAAGGAGCCAAGTATCTAGAACAACACCTAGCACATAGGGCTTGTTTGGGTAGTTTTATTGGTGTTATTACCTACCATGTTTCAGACACCGAACAGAAGCAGGAGTGATTCATGAGCTGTATGTAGCTTAAGGATCTGTGGTGTTTCCTACTATAGTATTTTTAAAACTTTAACTAGTGGCCAAGACTTCAAAGGGAGGTTTGCTATAAAAATACTGATTTGACTTTTCTAAGAAAATCAAAATGCTGCCAGGCAGGAAGGAAACAACTAGCTGCCCCCAACCACACTCCCTACTGCTTCAAATTATCAATTGCTACCTTTTCCCTACCCAGTAACTTCATTCATTTGTTTCAGCCAGCCCAGGTACACATTTTAGCTTGTAACCCTGATACACAGTGATAAACAAAACAAATAAGGTTCCTGTCCTCTTAGAGCTCTAGGTACTGTCCTAAAATAGAGTGGGGTGTATTTCTCTCCAGAGAGGCCCTTATCCAGAGAAACCTGTAAAATCTTCCTGGGTTGTAGAAAGAATTATCTACTATACCCAAGCTACTCCCAAGTGTGGTCAGTCAATGGGCCTGAAGATCACCGGGGAACTCCAGGGAAATGTAGAACCCACCCAGACCTACTGCTTTGGAATCTGTGTTTTAAACAAGATCTCAGGTGTGCATGTTCAACTCTAAGAAGCTGTATTCTATACTTCAGAGCCCTCCCGGGGGTAAATGAGGCTGTTGACCATGCTGAAGTTGTAGAAAGCAGGGCTGAAGGGACTGCTCTGCCCCGCACCGGTGCTGGCAGGGAAAGGGCTGTAATAGGAAGATCTTTGGCTGCTACTGTTGCTGGTGCTGTTATTTAGCTGCAAGGTGTCTGATGAGGCTTCTGGGATGGCAGTGGTGGAGAATGTGCTGCTGGAGGGCAGGTGGGCCCCCTGGATCCCTAGGTGGTGACTGCCAGGGACAGCTCGCTGGGTGCTCCCATTGCTGCTCACACTTAAGGTGCTGAGACTGCTGAAGAAGGTGTTGAGGCAAGGGGTAGAGGTGAGCATGGTCCCCCCCGGAGAGGAGACAGTACTCTTTGTGCTCTCAGGAGGCTCTGGGGATTGGGAAGACCTTAGCAAAGCTGAGGAGCTGTCTCCTTCTGGCTTCCCACCCACTCCAGACCCCAGTCCTGAGGAGAGACCCTCTTCTGATTTTGACGTCCCCACAGCCACCGTGGAGCTGATGCTGGCCTCAGAGCGGCGCTTTCGCTTCCGGCGGAAGTTCCCATTGTCAAACATTTTCTCACAGTTTGGATCCAGGGTCCAGTAATTACCTTTTCCTATGGTAATGAGAAAGACAGCTGTTAGAGAAGGAAACGTTTATGCCCACTCAGTTCAGCTTCTGTTTTCGAGGAAGAGGGCAGACTTTCAATTAAATGCTGACAAAGATGCTCACTCATTTACTGTTTAAAGTTATACTGATTTTATTTATCTTTAAGGAAAAATCTGGAACAAAGGTGTTCTGGCCACTTTTACCTCCTCCTGGCAGTATCTGCTACTTAAATTTTAAGACCTAATTTTATTCACAAGTCACTGACAATTACCCAACATCTTCCCTTCTAAATCCAAATGGAGTACTTTTGTAAAATCCTGGCACTTTTTAAACAGACCTCTCTTTATTTATTTATAAAAACAGAGGTAAAAATGGTCCCCACCTCACTGGTTGGCTGTAAGGGTTAAATAATATTTTTGCATAGTAGCTGGCATACAGGGAGCAGTGTAAAAACAGTATCTGTTATCATGTCTTCCAAGTTTTCCCTCCACTCGGCAAGTGTCAGCAATCTGTGTCCCATTTAATGCATGAAATGCTAAATCTCTTGCTTAGAAAGTTTCACTCACAATTTAACTAGCACAATTAAGGTAAAAAGAACTATTCTCCAGGATTTTATGTCCCAATAGCCCTTTTCCTTTTGGTAAAGACAATCAACAGTAGTTAAAAGTATTCTTAACCACTTATGTTACAGTGAGTGCTTTACATGAATAACCTGGGTTATTCCTCACAGCTCTATGCAGACAGGCAATATTATCACTTCCAGTTCACAACAGTAGAGCCAGGAATACTCTTCACTAATCACCTCTACAAACTGGCATGCACTCCCCATACCCATTTTTTTCTACAGACACATCTGCGAATAGTTGCAGAAAAAACTTTATTCAGATAACTACCATTTCAATAATAATACATGCACCTATTGGGATAATTATATTGTGCCACCTTGGTATCAGCACTTTGACAAGACACTAAATCCTTAAACTTTTCAGAAGGTCCAGAGGAGTGTACATGAAACTTAAGTGACATCTCAGGTTAGAGGCTGAATGTGGAAGATGCACATTCTAGAACTGCATGCCTGGTCCTATCTAGTAATCACTAGCCACACATGGCTGCCGGGCACTTGAAAAGTAGCTAGTCCAAAGTGAGATGTGGTGTAAAACACACAGAATTTTGAAGACCTGGTACCAAAAAAAGTAATGTAAAGTACCACACTAATATTTTAAATATTTGTTATAGGTTGAAACAATTATTTTGGGTTACTTAAAAAACATTAAATCCACTGGTTTCTTTTTACTTTTTTAATGTGACTACCAGAAAATATATAATCACGTGTGGCTTGTACTGTGTACTTCTTGGAAGCCACTGCTTTAGAATGACTTCAGGTATGAGTACACAAAGGTGTCTATATAATTTTAAAAAAATTCTGGATCTCCATAGTGTGCAACTCAAACAGTTTTATGTCTCTTCTTTTCCTGTCACAACTCTGCTTCCACCTCCCCTGTCCCGGTTTCCCTCTGAAAACCTCAAGTAGAATTATGTTTCTGTCTAGTTTTTCAGCTTTTCTCCACCTCCACTTCCCAAGTAGAGGGAAATCACTAACAGCACTCCACTGTAACCCAGCCCTCCTCATCCCAGCGCTTAGATCAGAAAGAAGCAAATTTGGGGTTTTCATTTTTACATTTTCAAATAAGTTAAGGAACCAAGACCACAATTTGCAGGTCTAAGCTAAAGTTCTCTGATCCCTCTGCCCCCTCCCCTCCCCTGTCTCATGCCTGAGTCCCTCATCCTCCAATCATCTCTCTCAAGGTGGGCAGGTATCTGTTTTACGAAGGATGCAGTGAGTCACCCAGGAACCTGATGCCTGAGGAAGTGCATCTATGAGCAGCCAAAGGGCCTAAGGTTCTTCTTGGTCTCTCACCACCGCTTTCGTGACATGTGATGGGATTCTCAGCTCATCCGAATGCCTTTACAGCCACACTTATCTGTGAGCTCACTGGGTTCTTATTCTTAATCTACCTCCTCGTAACTTGACCCTCCCCCTTCAATAGGAGCAGAGGTGGCTTCCCGTTGAGAACACAGGCTTTTCCCTTTTTCTCTTAATTGTCCAGCCTTGGCGAGGGGAGGCGGGTGAGGGAGAAAGGGGAGAGAGGGAATGAGGTTTAAGAAACCAGCTCCTCCATTACAAGTCCTCGCCCCGAAGGTCCTCTGATACTTCTTTGTCCAATAAGAGGTTTGGATAGTTGTCCTTCCGCCGGCTCTCACGCCCCAGGTAGGACCAGGAGACTCCGCGTGGATCTCAAATCAATCGCACCGAGACCACCCAACCTGCCACCGACCGGGAAGGAAGCACCTGCCCCGCTGTCCTCACCTGGGTCATCCTCGTCACGGGGCACCTTCTTGAAGCAGTCGTTGAGCGACAGGTTGTGGCGAATGGAGTTCTGCCAGCCCGCCTTGCTGCGCTGGTAGAAGGGGAAGCTGTCGGCCACGAACTGGTAGATGTGGCTGAGGGTGAGCTTGCGCTCGGGCGCGCTCTGAATGGCCATGGCAATGAGTGCGGAGTACGAGTAGGGCGGCCGCACCATCTTCATTAGATCCTCGCGGCTGGCCATGGACAACCAGCCCAGATCGCAAGGCGCGGAAGGTGTGGCGGGCGCCGCAGAACCTGTGGGCACAGGCTGAGCGAGGGACCGCTGGGTGCAGGCGAAGGTGCCGGCGGTGGTCGGCGGCTGCAGGAAGGGCCCGGCCGAGCCCCGCGGGGGCGGCGCTGGCGGCGGGGCGCCCAGGTACGCTGCAGCTGCGGCGGGCGGCGCGCCGACGCTCGGCCCGTTGAGCCACAGGTAAGGGTTGGCGGCGGCGGCAGAAGGCGTGGTGTAGTCGGCCAGCCCGTAAGGCGCCCTGGCCGGCTGGGCGCCCGGGGTTGCGGCGGCGGGCTGGGGCAGGCCAGACTGCGAATACACGCCGAAGTTGTCGCCGCAGTACAGAGCCATTTCGGTGCACGTGGGCGGGTGCGGCGCGGCGCCTGCGAGGGGCGAGCGGGGTTGATCTCGCCACTGTGGCGAGAGCATCCCTTTGGGAGCCGACCCTGCGGCGCTTCTGCTCTGGGTCCACGACCGTCACTCCGGGACTGGAAGGAGCTGATGTGCACGTAGCAACAGCCAGCTGACTTCTTATACTCGACGGCGCGCCACCACCTCCTACCCCCAGGGCCGGGCTGGGCAGTGGCCCCGGGCGGGCTCTCCCCGCCGCAGCCACGCCCCACCTGCCTGCACCGCGGGGCGGAGCGAGCCCAACCCCTGCAGCCCCTCTTCGCTGGGCCCCTGTGCCCGGAGTCCTAGGGAGGCCGGCGCCTCCAGGTTTAAGGCGAAGACCACCCACCCCTTCTAGCTAACGTAGCCTTAGCACAATAATGAAATAAACAACGAATATTAAAACAAAGAGATGATAATCAAAAGAGTACCAATATTTCTCAAAAGTCCGTGCCTTTAATTTTGGATGGCCGCTTGGGCCACCTGCCTACCCCTCACTGTTTTTTCTACCTCCAGTCTCTACAGCTTGTATGCTCGAGGTTCAGATTCACGTCTGATCTCAACTGATCTGCTCCCACTCAAGCATGATAAACGTGATTTGCAACTCTTTGGGACACACAGTAGTTTATATTAGCAGGCATCTTTGGCTTGTCCCCTCCTAGGGAACTCTGTGATCGGAGGAACTGAAATCGGTTTTAACTTCTCTAACCATGTCTCTTAGACATACAATTATTTGTTCGTTCACATTCGGGAAGTATTTGTTCATTTTTATGTCTGCTGTGTGCATTCTTTTGGTGTATTTTTTTGTCTTCAAAAACAGAAAAGCGAACGTTTTCGAAGACATTTAAATAAGTAGGTTCAAAATTAGCATTTTAAAGCCAAGTTTAAGTTAAACGGCGTGCCCCAGAAGAGCTCATTAAAAACATAAAATGAGGTCACTAATTATGGTACTTTCGTAAAATAGTTTTGGGTTTTTTTTATTTTTTTATTTTACAAACTACTTTTGTAAGTTTTCAAATGCTATTCCTGCCTAGGAAAACAAAACCCGGAAAATCCTGTACCGACACTACATGCCACGCAGTCATTGTCTCTAAACATTAATAAGAAAATTGTTTTTTCCAAATTAAAACTGTCCCTAAATGTGTTCTTAGTAAATGACAGGTCTGAGATTCTCGTTTAAGGGAGACGGGAGGGGAAAATGTTTTTTCCCTTTATTTGCCCGTTGCAGCCTGACAGCTCAGAGTACTACATAATTTGGAACCCACCCACCTCTCAACCCTGCATTGATTTCCATGATAAAGTTAGTCATGTACTTGGGGGGAAATTGTCATCTTCCGTATATAATTTTAAATAATGAAATCTAGAGCTACTTAACAAGCAAATTTTGGTACCTAATGCACAAATTACATTTCAGAAGTGACTATTTTTCTCATCTTTCCTGGAACCAGAAAGGAATTATTTGTCCACTCTCAAGTGGTTAAAGGGGACAAGCACAGTTTCTTTCTGCGTTCTGCCAAAAGCTATAAATGGAATAGAGTTTGCCTTCCTTGTATTTTGATTTCAGGGTCTAAATGTTTCTTAATTTAGATAAGCGTGGTGCTATTTTCCCCTAATAGCCCCAAATGAAGTTTTGTTCTGTAATTCTCTTGGAATGTTATTAAAGATGACGACTATAGCCCAGGAAATTGGAAGGCAATTTCTAATGAGTTACTATATTGCTCAAGTTTAATATTATTTTCTTAAACCATGGTCTGAACTAAATAAAGGCAGTCCAAAAGAAAAACTGGGAACATAGATAGCAATAAATTAGGAAAAATATGAAACCATATTCCCCCTAGTAATTGATTTCCTTAAGACCGTAAATACCTTCCCTCATTTTTTAGCAAATTGCTTACCCATACATACTTTGCAGCTTTGCAAGGTTGTTTTTTAAGTCTAATACTGAATTCAGTAGCTCCAAATTATTCTGAGAGGCCATAATTGCAGACTTTTTTCTTGCTTCGATTAAGGGTTCTGTCCAGTAGAAATATTTTGTTCCTTAACTCTACATTATCTTTTGCGGACTTTAGTTTTATTTAAAAATGACAGAGCCACCTAGCGGCTCTTTGCCTCTGTTACAGCATAGATCTGGATAGGGAATCTGTGAGGTGGACACACCGTCTAGGGGTTTGGAAGTTACACTTTTCTATTTTCAATCACATCTTAATTGGGTAAGCTTAAAACTATTGGTTATAGTCTGGATTTTTATACCAAAATTATGATAATGTTTTTTAAATCCCTATTTTTAAAAGTTAAGCAAATTTTAAAAAGCAAGTTCCCCTAATAATGTTTTTTTAAATGTCTTTTCACAAAAATATGTAATTAAGGCAATTGATTAATGTGTCTATGCCAGTATAAAATAAGGATAGACTGCTACATGTTTTCATCACTGGAAAATAAACATTTTGAGAAATTATTCTAGCCAAAGATAATATCTCATTTATTTTCCACTAACATTTGGTAACATTCTTGTTGCTTCTTTGAAATAGCCGAGTGATGACAGTGATTTATAATGGGCTGTTGTCATTTTTAATAAATAATGTAACAATGTAAAATTTACTATACTCATTAATTTATAGCATCATAGAAACATGGGCACATTAATGTTTGCTAGTATTTTTACATATTTCCAGAGGGAGAAAAAGGTAATATAAATTGGAAATAATTTTAGTGCTCTTCACTTCTAATGGCTGCCAACTTGGAATAGGATTGAGCCCTGCAGAGTCAGTCCTTCCTACTGCAGCATCATGTTTTCCTTGTGTCGGCTATGAAAATGTCACAGGTGGAAATAATGAAACTACTCATGTCTCCTACCTGGTTTTCTACTTTGCACAATTATTGTTATGCCTATCTGACCTTTTCTAGTAAATCAGAGGCTTTTTGAAGAAAAATTCTTTCATGTAATACAGTTTTTTAAACACTTTGAACATCATAGCAGAAACAAATATCAAATGCTTAAAAAATTAGTATCTGATTAATTAATGAGTTACTTATAAATGCCACCGTGGAATATGCATAAGCCCATCCAAGGATGTGTTAATACACATACACACAAATTCGACCTATAGAAAATTTTCTATAGCAGAAAAGGATAGAAGCATTACTTTGTTGTAGAGAAAAAGACCAACTCTGAAAATAAATTACTAGAGTAATGAAAAACACATTTTAGAAAATATCTGTTTTGTTCTGAATGAAACATAAGAAAGTTTGGCTTTTATGAAACAAGAAGTCAAAGTAAGATAAAAGGTAAACACCCTGGTTCAAGTAGGAATGAAAAAGAAACTAGAGGAGATAAGAAAAATATACGAGATAACTAGAATAGTAGTTGAAGAGCACAGTTTAAAATACTGAGGCGAGACTTGACAGGTGTGGTTTAGTTGGTTGGGTGTCATCCTGCAAAGCAAAAAGTTACTGGTTCAGTTCCTGGTCAGGGCAAGTGCCTGGGTTATGGGTTTGGTCCCCTTTGAGGCAGACAGTCAGTGTGTCTCTCCTTCTCTTTCTTCCTCACTTCCTCTCTCTCTAAAAATAAATAAATAAAATGTTTTTAAAAAATAAAACAATAAGGTAAAAGTAATTACCACATAAACCACATATGTAAGATGAATTAGTGCATTTAACGGTGATGAAAGGATGGATTATTTAAGAAAAGATGTTGAAATGACCAGACTTGGACCCCTAGTTCATTCCTTACTTGTCATTTTATTTCGGACTTTTGACCACTCAGTTGTTTATCATTTAAGAGCTGGTAGTGTCATTAATGAGGGGCCAACTGACAGCCTTTGTCCTCTCCCTTTTATACCTCAAGGCTGTTACTCACAGATTAAAACAGAGTTCAGAGGGACCCTTCATTTGTTCCTTCAAGAAGTGTTGAGCATCATGACTCCAGGCGCTGCCTGCTACTCTGCTTTGACAGTGACCAGTTTCATTTCACCAGTTCCTGCTTCTGAAGTCTGTCCAGTTTCCTTTTCCTTGGCTTCTTTTTTTTTTTTTCCTTGTTTTTATGGGAGCCTCTGAAGAATCTTCCTTGTGTCTCCCTCTGATGGGATTAGGGTAGGAAGAAAACCTAATTGTATATGAAAGGCAATGTGATTCCTAAGCCTTTCTTGGATAGGACTGCCTTGCTAATAGGCCTTCCTGCTCTGTCTTACGTCATGAGGAGCTGCATCTTCCCACTTCCACTTGGGTATTACTTAAGACCTAAGCAGAAGAGCAGAAAGGTTAGAGACACGTACACGGATGAAGTGGGTCCAGATCCATTTTCTCTGACACTGGCTGTGCATGTATCCTCCCTTATTCCAGAAGAAATAATTTGAACTGTATGGAGTTATTTGGGTTACATACTCTAGAAGACTCAGGACACTGTAGTATTAGGGCCTCAAGACTGGTGATTACTGCATTCCCCCTGCAGAGTTGTCCTGGTCAGGATAGTGGCCTATTTACAGATTTGTCTTAAGTCTAAGAATTGTGATTACTTTTTAAAAAGTCAAACCTTGACAAGAGCTAAAATAACTGGATAATCGGCCCTGGACTTTTTTTTTTTTAAGATTTTATTTATTTATCTTTAGAGGGGAAGGGGAGGAGAGAAGGAGAGAAGTATCAATGTATGGTTGCCCCTTGCGAGACCCCTGCCGGGAACTGGCCTGCAACCCAGGCATGTGCCCTGACTGGGAATCGAACCTCGATTGTGTGGTTTGCAGGCCCACGCTCAATCCACTGAGCTACGCCAGCCAGGGCTGGCCCCATACTTTTTATAGATAATTCTTTCGAAGGGAATATAGAGGTAAAGGAGGGTGCCAGTGAGACTCTGGCCTACTTCCAGATAATGTCTGGGAAACAAGTTGATGGTAAGGCCATGGTCCACTCTTCCTTCAGAGGGGAAGCTCAGATTGTGGCATTAGCATTTTCTTTCTGGCCTTTCCTCCTGGTTAGAGGAGGAAGTGGGAAGTTCTATTATCTGTCACTCTTGTTTTTTTCATTTTTTGTCCCCCACTACTAGGGCAGTAGCCCCCTGCCCTGGATGGCTATAAGATGGGCTGGAACAAACTAACTCCTTTTGTTTTGGTGGAGATAATGCTCCCTACCATAGTTGACATTGGTTAGGAACTCTCCCTTTCCCTACCTATCTTCTCTCTAACAGCAAAATTCCTATTCTTTCCTCCTCAATTAAATGTATTGATCACCCTGTAATTCTATTATGTATCTGTGTGTGTGTGTGTGTGTGTGTGTGTATGTGTGTGTATGTATGGGGGTAAAGGGGTTCTCTACAAATTTTTTGTGATTTGTGGCGTATTCTTCCATACATTAGTTCCTATCACTGTATGCCGAGGGGCCATTGCCTAGCATTCTCTCGTGCTGGGATCATTGGGGAAGTGTAGTGAAGCTCACCCCTTTCCTTCGTTTTGGAGAGTCTTATTTTTGTATAAGTAGTCCATTCTATGCAGATTGCTAACTGTGTATGCCCTTTACCCCTATGGCTGCTGGTGTATATAAATTGCACCCCCCCTTGGTAAACAGTAATAATAAAATTTTAAGAAATGAAAAGAAGTATTAAGTGAAAGTGTTGATGGAAAATCAAAGCAGCTCTTTTCTCTCTGGGACAGCAAGCTTTCCATCAACTTGGGATTTGTTTCCTGTATCAATACAGTTCCTTTGGAAGCCCTTTATGTTGGTGTTGCCAAATTGTCCCTGCCTTTCACCCCACTCAGCCGCCTGGAAGTCAGGGAAGACTGGCATGAGCTACAAATACAGAGTGGGGCAAAAATAAAAGCTAGGGAGGCTCAGAAGCAAGGGTATGGCATAGCCACATGCCAGCTGACCCCCAGCACACATGCCCTTCTTCCCACTGCAAAATTAGGCACAGGACGAATGGCAAAAAGGATAAATCCTGAGGATTGTAGAAGCCTAAGGCATGTGAGGATACCACAGAAGTTTCACGTACTTAATCCAGAAAAAGAAAAGAAAAAAATAGTTAGCCAAATCAGTGGTCTCCAAACAATTCTATGAGAGCTATTGATACATGACATCCACCCCTCCCCCACCCCTGTGCTAGTTGCCTGACTTTCTCCTTCCTGGTTCTCTGAACTGCTTCCTGGCCTCCACTCTAGCTAATTAGCCCCATTCCAGAGCTTCCTCGGCTGCCTTTTCAGACTCTGCCTTCTGCTCCAGACCAGGCTCCCAGTGTTTGCAGCTCTTCTGGAGGACTTGCCTTGCAAAGCCTCCCTGCCCTGACTGCTTCCTGGCTCCCTGAGGCTCCTCTTAGGAGAGCCTGAGGCCATCTGAAGCAAAGAAGATTAAGTTTGTACCTTTTTTCCCTCGTCTGGGCAAGGAGGCCCTCCAGCCCTGCTATCATGCTATATACCTCTGAGTAGTGCCCACTCCTGTGGGATGGCTCATCCAACAATCTGGCCCTTTATTTCCAATAACCAACTCCTCTTCAGTATACTGGGTGGGTGTTCTACCAGGTGGGGACTTCATTTCCTTTAGAGTTAACAATTAGGGAACAGGTAGTAAATAGTGGCATTGTACCAAGCACCTTACAAGCATTATCTCATTTAATTCTCACAGGAATCCTATCAGATAAGAACTGTCGGTACATCTAACAGAGAAACCACGGACAGAGAGGTTAAGTAATTTAGCTGTGGTATCCCAACTTCTAAGCATGCAGTAGGGGTTCAACCTGGGCCTCTCTGGCCAGGAGCCCATGCTAGTGTTTCAGCTCTAATTGTCTCCTCCCTTATTTCCCCAGTGCCTAGTCCAGTGCCTGACATTACTGCACACTCAATTATTGCTTGTTGCTGGAATAAATTTAAAAAGCTAAAAAGTATAGAATATAAAAAGTCTCACCCCTACAACTTCCTGCCCCTCTTGCTTCTCAATAAAGGCAGCTGCTTGCTCTCAGTGGCTTATGTTTTTCTCCAAAATGTTCTGCAGTTATATGCATTATCCATGCAGCTATATGCATTTTAAAATGTACAAACAATGGAACCATGTTATTCACATGGCTCTGCGCTTTATACGACTAATATATACACTATATATTCACTAATATATGTTGGAGAACTTTCCGAAACAACCCAGATGTCCTTATGTCTACCTCATTTTATTTACCTGGGTTTACTTATTCTGAGATATTCAGGGAATACCCACCCATGTGGCTGTATGTGAGTGATTTATAGCCAGTGTCTGTTCCAATTTGTTTGTGTTCCTCCATACTTGTTGGGCAATATTTTCAATTTAACCTATTTTTAATGTGTCTTTAGATTATTTCCTTGTTTTAAAAATATGGCTCGGGCTGCGAACCAAAGGGTCACCGTCAATTCCCAGTCAGGGCACATGCCTGAGTTACAGGCCAGGTCCCCAGTGGGGGCCATGTGAGAGGCAACCACACATTGATGTTTCTCTTCCTCTCTTTCTCTTTCCCTTCCCCTCTCCCTAAAAATAAAAAAAGAAATAAAATATTTATAAATAAATAAATAAATAAATACATAAAAATATGGCTTAATTTACTTATGACAGTAAATTCCTAGCTAGGATTTGCTGGGTCAGTGAGTATGTGTGTACCTTTAAATGTCTGATTCTGACAAAGTGCTCTGCCTGAGGTGCCCTGTTTCTACCACCAGCAGATTCACCACGGTTGCCTATTTTCCTTCACCTTTGCTAACACTGGATTTGTTCATCTTTTTATGTTTGCCAATTTTAAAAGCACCAGAAACTATCTCAAAATATTTGGATTTGTTTTTCTTTATGAATGAATAAAGAAATGCTTTAAATGCTTTGCTGTATGTCATTTTAATTTTTTGTGTGTCTGGACTGCCTGTCCTGATCTCCCACCCATTTTTCTATTTGTGTATGTTTTTTTGAAATTCATATGTTTGAGCTCTTCACAATTAAGCATATTAACCTGTTTTTCCCCAAGTTGTTGCTTCACAGCTTCCATGTTAAAACTATCTCCTCTTAGGATTTGTGATAACACACTGTACTAGTCATTTTCCTTTCTCTTCTACATCTTCCCCAAGGATATGTTTCTCACGTTATCCTTTAAATAGTGTTTTTCCTTCAGGTTCCTAACTTCAGCCCTCTTATTTTTCCTCTACAGATTCTTTATGGTTTGCTGCATCTACTCTGGTGGCTTTAGATATTGTAGTGGACATAGTTTATTGTAGTTGGTATTGACTGTTTAACAACTGTACACAGAAACGCTTTTTCCTTATTCCCAATTCTTGAGGGTTACATGGGGTTGGCTGGAGATTCAGACTTGCTGCAGAGTCAGACTTAGAGTTTCAGACTTGGCCCTTGCCTGAGCTGCTTTTACCTGTACCAGTGATTCATTTGAGGTGCATGAGTGGTTTAAGACAGGTCATTCGGCATCTTCAGGACTTCTGCTAGGATTATACTGAGAAAGTTGCTCTCTTCACAGGAATTGGTTTCTGTGCAGAATTGTAGTCCTGAAATGGCCGTCTTTGGTGCCATGAGGGAGGCAGAGCCTGCCTAAGAATGCAGATGATACCATGGAAAGTTGAGTGACAGAAATAAAAGCATATTCTGCACCCCAGATTTGATTCCCTTCATCCAGAATCCTCCTTCACATACCCCCACCACCTTGAACTTCCTGGATTTATTAGCCAACAAATTTCCTTTGATTTAATAGGTTAAGGATGGTGTTTATTATAGGCTGAATCATATCTCCCCACCCCTACTCCAAAATTAATATATTAATATTCTAAGTCCTGTAGCTCAGAATGTGACTCTATCTATTTGGAGTTAGGGTCTTTAAGGAGTTAATTAGATTAAATTAGGTCACCAGGTTGGGCCCTAATCCAATATGACATATCTTTGAGAGGCCCTCAGAGGAAACCAACACTGCTGACACCTTGATCTTAGACTTCTAACTTCCAGAACTATCAGGAAATAAATTTCTGTTGTTTAAGCCTCTCAGTCTGTGGTACTTTATTTTGGCAGCCTGAGCTGACTGATTGATACAGGCAGGTATTTGTCTCTTTCTAAAGAAAGTGCTGGTGACTCCAATCCAGGTCTTTCCCATAAGCTCTTGGCCCAGTAAGCAACTCCTATTGGACATGTCTTCATTTTCTGACAAGTCACTTCAAATATGACATATCTAAACAGGTCATCACAATTCTAAAAATCCACTTCTCCTGTATCCCATATCTCTCTGAAAGGCCCCATCCCACCATTGACCCAGGTATCTAAGTCAGAAACCAGAGGATCATCTCCATCAATGACCATGTCATGAAATGGCTCTTCAGTCTCTATCCTACCTGCAACACCAAGTTTAGGCCACCATCATCTGTCTTCTGGATTATTGAGGCTGGTTCCTAATTGGTCTTCCTGCCTCCTCTTGTAACTTTCCAGTCCTCTCTCCATGCCACTCTCCTAATGATTCTATAAAGGTCATGACCCTCACCTGCTTTCAGCTCTTGAGTGGCTCTGACTGCTCTTAAGATTAAGTCCAACCTGCAAAAGTGATCCTAAGAGAGGCAGCTTACTTCGTTAGCTCATCTGTCTCCACTCTATGCTCACTCTGCACTCCCTTCAAAGCTTTGTTTCCCCAAATCCAGTCATTCTGATATTGCCTTCATGATTTTCTATTATTTATGCTAATCATCACTTAATGTTTTTAATTGATCCAACTTTTTAAATTAAATTTCATTATTTGGAAAGATAACTATGTAGCAGTACTATAAATTATATTTATATATAAATAATATAAAACACATAATAGCTATCTCACTGATAAATAGAAGGTAAATAATTTAAATGGGTCAATAATATTGTTGAAAAATTGTTCCATTAAATAATAATGTTGAATTTCAAAGACATTTTTATTTTATTTTTGAATTAATTGTTTTAAAGATTTCATATATTTTTTAGAGAGAGTGGATGGGAAGAAGACAGGGCGAGAAACATTGATGTGAGAGAGAAAGAACTATCAGTTGCCTCTCTTACATGCCCCATCCTAGCCAAACCCACAACTCAGGCCTGTGGCCTAACTGGGAATTGAACCAATGACCTAAGCCACACCAGCCAGGGCTCAAAAAAGTATTTTGATGAAAATTTAAATAATAGCATATAAGTAACAGCAAGTTTAATTTAATTAACAAATATCAAAAGCTGAAAATAAATTCCTCAATAAGATCGGCACTAATAATCAACTTAGTAACAGTGATGTTCAGCTTAATGGTGCTTATTTTAAAATTAAGATTCAGACAAAGTTTTACATTAGTAAACAAGTTCTGTGGGATATTGGTTTTTTTAAACTATTTTTAACCAGCATAAACACTTGCAGCTTACATGAGTTTACATGGGAATGGAAAAGGCATTTAATTGCCTTGATAGGTTTACCTAACTATTATTGAAAAAAGGTTTGATTCAAGAAGCCATCTGAAGTAATCCTTAGGATTTGTTGTAAATTTGGGAAAATATAATTCCAAGATTATATTTAAAAATGGATAAAGGATTTCTTGCTTCCTGACTACTGTCACTGTATAATGCTTATGAATTTTTTTCTTAATACTCGTATGAGTATGTTTATTGATTTTATAGAGAGGAAGAGAAAGAAAAAGACATCGATTGGTTGCCTCTCTTATGTGCCCCAACAGGGATGGAACCCACGACCTAGGTATGTGCTCTGACTGAGGATTGATCCCCCAACATTTTGATGTACGTGATGGTGCTCCAACCAGCTGAGCCACCTGGCCAGGGCTGAAATTATTTTCTCGATTTTGTCAAGTGTTTTTTTATACCCTTCAAAATACTTCCAGCAAATATTTCAAGTGAGTTTATAACCAGGTTCATTTATGAATTCAAGAAGTTGTTATTGAAAAGGACAGACCTGGTCTTCCGGCCAAGATGGAGGCATATGTAGGTAGACACACTGTGCCTCCTCGCACAACCAAAATAAGGACAACAATTTAGAAACAAAATAATAACCAGAACTGACAGAAAATTGAACTGTAGGAAAGTCCGACAACCACGAGTTAAAATAGACACATTTATCCAGACTGGTAGGAGGCACGGAGTTGGGTGGCCAGGTGGTGAGGGGTCGCGGCAAAAAAAGAGCAGTGGCACCAGCACCCAAGTTGGCAGTGGGTGGGCCCGGGTACGCAGGTGGTGGCTGGCAGACCGCGGACACAGGATGGCAATGGGCAGACCCAGCAAAGCGGCGATTTTGAAATGAGGCTTGGCATGCAAAGCAGCTGGCTGACCAGGTGGTCTCACATTTGCTCACAGATAAACCAGGTGACACTGTGGAGTGAGACAGACCATGCAGCCCAGGGTCCCAGCGCGGGGAAATAAAGCCTCAAAACACTGACTGAAAACACCTGTGGGGGTTGAGGTGCCCGGAGAGTCTCCCAGCCTCACAGGAGAGGTTGTTGGAGAGACCCACAAGGTCCTAGAACATACAGAAACCCTCCCAAACAGGAATTAGCACCAGAAAGGCCCAGTTTGCTTGGGGGAAGTGGCGGAAGGGACTGAAATCCAACAGAGAGTGGAGCAAGTGCCATTGTTCCCTCTAGGATCCCGCCCCCACATACAGCATCACAACCCAGTGACTTGGTTGCCCCACCCTGGTGAACACCTAAGGCTCTGCCCCTCATATGTAACAAGCATGACAAGACAAAAAAATGGCCCAAATGACAGAGCAGATCAAAGCTCCACAGCAAATACAACTAAGCGACAAAGAGATAGCCAACCTGTCAGATGCACAGTTCAAAGCACTGGTGATCAGGATGCTCACAGAATGGGTTGAATTTGGTCACAAATTTGGTAAAACAATGAAGGCTATGCTTAGTGAAATAAAGGAAAATGCACAGGGAACCAATAGTGATGGAAAGGAAACTTAGACTCAGATCAATGGAGTGGACCAGAAGGAAGAAAGAAACAACCAAACAGAAAAGAATGAAGAAACAAGAATTCAAAAAAATGAGGAGAGGCTTAAGAACCTCCAGGACATCTTTAAACATTCCAACATCTGAATTATAGGGGTACCAGATGGGGAAGAGGAATAGCCATGAGTGGAAAATTTATTTGAACAAATAATAAAGGGGAACTTCCCCAATCTGGAAAAGGCAGAAGACTTTCAGGAAATCCAGAAAGCTCAGAGAGTCCCAAAGAAGTTGGACCCAAGGAGGAACACACCAAGGTGCACCATAATTACATTAGCCAAGATTAAAATGAAGGAGAGAATCCTAGAAGCATCAAGAGATAAGGGGACAGTCACCTACAAAGGAGTTCCCATCAGACTGTCAGCTGATTTCTCAAAAGAGACCTTACAGGCAAGAAGGGGCAAAAAAGAAGTATTCAAAGTCATGAAAGGCAAGGACCTACAGCCAAGATTGCCTTATCCAGCAAAGCTTTCATTTAGAATGGACGGGCAGATAAAGTGCTTCTCAGATAAGATCAAGTTGAGGGACTTCATCATCACCAAGCCTTTATTATATGAAATGTTAAAGGGACTTATCTAAGAAAAAAAGATAAAAAATATGAACACTAAAATCACAACAAACTCTTATTAACAACCACACCTAAAACAAAAACAAAAACAACTAAGCAAAGAACTAGAACAGAGACAGAACCACAGAAATGGAGATCACATGGAGGGTTAGCAACAGGGGAGTGGGAGGAGGAAAGAGGGGGGAAAGGTACAGAGAATAAATAGCATAGACAGTAGGTAGAAAATAGACAGGGGGGAGGGCACGAATACTATGGGAAATGTAGAAGCTAAGGAATTTATGGCCCATAGACATGAACTAAAGAGGGGGAATGTGGGTGGGGGAGGATGTGCAGGGTGGAGGAGAATGAAGGCGGCGGGCGAAATGGGACAGGTGTAATAGCATAATCAATAAACTATATTTTTTAAAAAAGAGAGAAGGACAAACCTTGTCCCTGGCTCCAAACAACTATAGTAAACCATGAACCCCTGCTCCAATAAGGCTTCAGATGAGGAGGAACTTCCCACTCCAAAGGACCTAAGGGACCCAGGCTACAGGTTTACAGTATTCAAGGTCATTTTATCTTGCCTGGGAGTACTGAAATAAGTGTCTTTTAAGGGTAAATTAGGCTTTCAAATAACCAAGATTTATCTATAAGATATGCTAATTTGCAAATCCTCATTCAGTCATGCAAATGATGTCCAAGATGATAGACATTTTCTTAGAAAGACTTAATTCTTCTCCTATCTTGAAAGGACAGGTGTGGAGCTTCAGTGTGAAGCCATAGTTTCCACCCAACACTTCAAAGAGTTGAAAAGATGGAGAATTTAGTGGCCTATTCTTAACACAACTGACAGTTTTAACAGACTCATGGAATCTTCCTGCCTGTCTTCTGTGGCCAACACTTCCCCAGTGTACACAGTGGGTAGTAGTGGCTCTCCAACCTGAATGAAGGGAGTTCATAGCTCTCCTGAACCAGCCACCATCCCAGCACCCTCCTTGCTTTTCACAATGCATTGTTCCCACATCTTGTCATGCTTTGCCATGAATGAATCAGTAAGTTTAAAAATCATTTCTCTTCTTCAGATGGACAAGTTGGCATACCAAGATATGGCTATGATCCTAGTTCAGCCTGCCCAATAAACACCCACAGATGAGCTGATTTTACAGTATCTGTGGCTTCAAGAGTTTTCTAGCCTCCATTACATATAAAACCTTTATATAAGCATCAGATGCGTTTTACTGATTTACTGCACCAGTTCTCTTTTCTTTTTTTAAAAAGATTGTATTTGTTTATTTTCAGAGAGAGGGGAAAGGAAGGAGAAGGAGAGAAATAGTGATCAGTTGCCTCTCTCACACCCTCAACTGAGGACCTCACCTGCAACCAAGGTATGTGTCCTGACTGGGAATCAAATTGGTGACCCCTAAATTCACAGGCGGTGCTCAACCCACTGAGCCACACCAGCCAGGGCACTGTACCACTTCTTTACCAATCTCCAGTGGAACCCAGATTCATTTTTCTAAGTTTAGTCCCCACACACTTTCTGTCCTGAGGCCCTTTACATTTTTCTACTTTTTAAGATTGCTAATTGCCTTTCATATAATTGGCACTCTAGAGATAGTTTTTGGTGATAATGATGATGATAATCTTCACCCTATGGCTGTTCCCTGACTCTATCACTGCTTGAGTCAACTCCACCTATCCAGGCTGAAATTAAAGCTGGATTGACCTCATTTTCCAATCAACATTTCCCAGTCCATGGTAGAGTGACATAGCTAGCTTCTTAAAATGCAGATTCCTTGGCCCCAGCCTCATGGAGTCTGAATCTCTAGGCTGGGGTACCTCAGGCTATATACTTGTTAACCTTCATCCTCACCTCCACCCCATTATCCTGACACTTGAGTTCGGGAACATAATTACCTATTCATAACTTTAAAAATGAGAGAAAATGTTTTTATAGATACACATAAATGATAAAGTTATGATTCTCAAGTTGTGGAGATTAGAAAGGAACATCAAAAATCAAAGTCTTTTTCGAGTTGTAAGAGTACTGCTCCTTGTGCTTGTCTCCTTTGGGAGGTGATGTCATGGAGAGCCATCTGCAGCACCCCTCAGCAGTGTGGGGGCAGAGGGAGACAGTTGACAGCCATGCTGAGGAGCAGAGAGTATACAAGAAATGGAAATAACCAAGGAGCACTTCATGTAAACATGTTTATATGTGCAAATTTTTTTAAAAAGGGAAGTTTTGGCGGGGAAATATTTTTTATCCCAAATTGGTTGGAGGATTTTTATCCCCAAAATTCCAGAGTTGGAAGGTGAAAATGAAGTGACCTTGAACAGAGAGAGCACAGATCATCATGGGATGCTAATTGGATCTACCCTCCTAAAGCAGTGCCTCCTACACGCCTCTGACAAGGGGCCTCAGAAGCACTCTGGGCATAGAGCAACATGTTTCAGTTCTTTGGTTTCTGTAGTCAGAGAGACCTGGGTTCAGGTCTCAGTTTTGCTGCTTATTAAGCTTACAGAAGAGAACCAACAAGAATCTCTGAATCTTGAATTTCTCATATACAAAATGTAGTTGAAAATGCCAAAATTTTTCAAAAGATTAAATGTGATGATGTGTATAAAATACTAAGGAATAGTTTTTATCATTGTTCATTTTTAATTTTTTTAAATTGATAAACCTGTCAATTTAGGGAATTAAGTGTACTGCTTTCAATTATAACATGGGTTAATGACTTATTTATACTTATTAGTAATAAAAATTTTTAGTAATTATTAGTAAAAATTAGTAATTTAAAAATCAATTTCTAGAGCTTTCTATATTTGGGGTAGACAAAGCCCTTTGACTATAATATGAATTGTAACACTTTTCCCCAGTATTCTCTTTTGACTTTGTTGCAGTGTTTTTGTTTTGTTTTCTTTCTTCTTCTCTTTTTTTTTTTTTACTATGCAGATATCATTTTAAATCATCAAACTTATATTTTATGTAAGGTCTTCTGGGTTTTGTATCATAGTTGTCTGGCTTCCCCATTCTGAGATTGTAAAACAGTTCTCCCATGTTTTTTTCAAGTTCCTTTACAGTTCCATTTACTATACTCAAATCTTTGATCCACTGGGATTCATGTGGATATGAGATAAGACTCCAACTTTATTTTCTGGAAGGCCACCTAGATGTCCTAATGTCATTTACTAAAGAGTCCCCTTAATTTATTTAGGTTTGTAGGTAGTATGGTGTTTGGTGTTTAGTTCTGATGGCAGAATAATTGATATTAAGTAGTGATGATCCTGAGTCTTCAATAAAAAATTAAATCATGTTGTGTGGCCTCTTTTAAAAGAGAAGAGTGAAAATTTATTAATATATAAAATGATTCTAATAACTCATGTTAACATTTTGCTGTTGTTTAAAGGCAATTTTTTGAAAGGTTTGCATCTTATCACCCAATAGCCAAGTGATCTTATACAAAGGATAAAATAAAACACTGTTTTTCTTATTTTTAAGCCCTGGGACACAAAAAAATTAAAATAAAAGTAAAAGTAAGATAAAGTGAAAACCTCAGAGAAAAACCTGTTTGCAGTGACAAGCTACTGACTAGCCACAGGCTGCACATGTGTAGGTGAGCTGATCATTCAAACACACCAGTTTCCCTATGTCGGAATTCCTAAGTATTTAAGGCATCATCACATTCTGGATTCAATAATTAGTTCTAAAACTCTGAGTAGAAAGAAGCCTCAAGCCAATATGCAGGCCTATCAAAAGTATGAAAGACTTTCCTCGCAGTCCTTATCAAGACTGGATATAACCCAAGATTGCTAGTATGAGAAGAAATATTTCATGTACTGTTTTAACTCACTTCTTTGGTTCTGTGTAAATTTGTTTATCTTTTCATATGTATGTATATTGTTGTGAACAATGTCCTTTATACATTATTATGGGATTGCTTGACTTTTTAAAAATGAGTTTATAGGAATCTTCACATTAACTCTGTGATAGGCAAATTACTTAGCTTCTCTGAATCTCAGTTTTCTCACCTGGAAAATGAGAACAATAATGCTAATAATGTTAATGATAAGTGGTAACTCCTGTTGAGCACGTACTAGGCCCTTTGCTAAGCAGTTATCTCATTTCAGGACAGCTAGTTCATAAGGTGCCTTTGTGAAAATTAGAAAAGGCACCCTTCCTCGAGCTGGCACCACCGTGCACATGGGCCCATGTCTTGGTGAGCAGGCAGTGAATTTCAGCCCTACTCATTGCTTTTGTTGTGTGCCCTTACCCAGAGCACACCTCCATAGCTGTTTACAGTTACTCTGTCTCATTTAATTTTCATAAACAATCCTAGGAAAAAGTTACTATTATCTCTATTTTAGGTCCCTTCCCTAAAGCCACAGAGTGAGTCAGTAGTGAATTTGCAGCCCATGATCAATCACTGTGCTATATCACACCTACCATACAGGGACTATAGTCAGTGTTAATCCCAACAGCCCCCATTAAGCACAGCATCTGGCAGATAATAAATACTTAACAAAATATATGTGATAGTAGCCTTTAATCTGTTTTGTGTTGCAAACATTGTTTCCCAGTTTTGTCATTTGGCATTTGATTTGGTTTGTGGTATTTACTAACCTACAGTTTTTTTATATAATCAGTTTTCTTTATCTTGTCATTATGACTTTGGGTATGACTTTTGGTTAGCATTGTTAACAACAAAACAAATAAGTTAACTACTTCTGTGTTAATTATCGAATGGGCTAATTAAAGAGACGCCAAAATATAAGATCACAGTGTATTTCTCTCATGGGACAGTCTGGACTTGGAATGTGATTGCATCAGAGGCTACCCAGTGACACAGGCCCTTCCTCTGTTAGAAGAGAAAATGGATGGAAGAAGGGAGAGGATATAGAAAATGAGCAATTTCCTTTAAAAGAAGCACCATACATTTCCACTTAAATCGCACTGGAACTTACTCACTTGGACATATGTGACTGCGAAGAAAGCAGGGAAATGTAGTCCCCAGTAGGGTGACTGTGCCCTGCTGAAGAAAGTGGTCTGGCAGGCAGGGACTAAGAGAAAGAAGGAGAGCATACCAGGTTACAACCAGCAGTCAGGACCACAGCTCCCCAAACCCTGTGTCCTAATGTGTGAAATTCCTCTCTTCCCAAGCTTCTTTCTGGATAACTTTTGCTCAGCTGCAAGAATTTCAGTTCTTGTAGATATAGGTTTTGTGGGTTTTTTTTCCTCCAAGTTATTTTGTTGAGGATAATTATAAGAGGTAAGTCAGAGTTAGGAAAATAAAAGAGAAATAATACTTCTTGCCTCCTGAGGGACCTGGCAAATTCTCCTTCCTGGGACTGGACCACCTTCTCAATCTTGCAGCCTGTTAATTGCTACCTGTTCTTCAGATGCCATCTCAAATCCCCATCCTTAAAATAGTGACAACAGCTCCTTCCCTTCTCCTGCCACAAGTAGATGAGAGGCTCCTTTATAATCAGCTCATGTTACTTATTATTACAGCACCTTCACACTTGGTAGCTAAGATGTATTAGTGTATTTGGTTGATGCTTGCCCTGGTGGCACTGGACGATGGATTTCTGGGGCAGGGACTATTTTGTTCACCTCCAGGAATAAAGCCTGACATTGGGCACAGAGTAGGTGCTCAATGTTTGCTAGGTTTGAATGAATGTTGAAGAGAAAGACAGAAGCTCTGAGAGCATAAAGGAGGCCTAGACACAAGTAGCTGATATTTAAGTGTATCATGGGTGGCCTATCAGAGGGTCGAGGCTGGGCTGAACTTAGGGTGAGAGTAAGCAGCACTAGGACAGGTCTGTTGGGCATTGATGTGCTGTATGAGCTCTGTACACCAGTCCAAAGCTGTCCACAGGTCGGGCTGAGAAGGAGATACTCCTTTCTGGGCAGTGGGTGCTGGCAAGAAATGCTTGCTCTACCTCTAGTGCCAGGCTTGAGAACTTTGTCCATTTAGAAGTGGCATGGACACAATAATTGATTATTAAGTTAATGAAATGTTACATGTTAGAATTTTCCCAACATTTTCTGCAAAGGAAAATTACTGGTTCCATGACTTCATTCATTTTTATCGAAGAAAGCTAAATCTGCTGTAATAAAGAGATTTACTTAGACAACTTGGTTGTTAATTTAAAAGTGACATTGACATTTAAAGAAAAGGCATACAGTAGCCTCCCCTTATCTGCGGTGGATACATTTCAGGACCCCGCAATGGATGCTTGACACTTCAGACAGTACTGAACCCTATATATCCTGTTTCTTCCTACATATAAGTTAATGCTTAACATAAATTAGGCACAGTAAGAGCTTAACAACAGTAAATAATAAAAAAACAATTGTAACAAAATACTGTTGTAAAAGTTATGTGAATATGCACTCTCTCGTGTGCATGCTCTCTCTTTTTATCCCTAGTAATTTTTATATTTTTTTACTTCAAATGTATTTCTGAATTTGTGTAATCATCTCTTACTTACAGTAAATGTCTTGCTGTCACTTGTTTCAGGGATCCCTTGCTGAAGTCTTCATATATGCTCAATGCTTTCTTGCACAACACATCAGTTAAAACCCATTCTGTTCATGTCTTCCACCTACATGTGTAATGCCTTTTCCACCTTAACTGAGCACTTATCATGCACGGTGGTGTAAATTTTTTTAGTTTGAGTTACCACAGTTAAAGTTGGCATGAATTTCTTTTTACCTTCTTCACAATTTTATAGGTAGAAGATTTGTTCTTACCAACCTGAACATACAATTTTTTAATTTCCTTAGTAGTCGAGAATTGTCACTTTTTCACTTAAAGGAAGCACTTTACAGCTTCTCTTTGGTATAGCTGAATTGCCAGCATCACTATTCATATGTTTTGGGGTCATTATTAAGCAAAATGAGGGTGACTTTGTTACTGTTAATATTTTGCTAGAAATGAGGAGCAAAGGGAAGTAGACATTGAGCTTAATAAAATGGGCAACATAAGTTTGTTTGCTTGCTAGCCAGGAAGCTAGATTTTCATACTCTAGGAGATTACAGCATTTCTCTGCCAAGAGGATTAACAATCTTCCCTTCCCCTCACTACAGTGTCAGATTGCCAGGTAGGAGCAGAGGAAATCAGGCACATGTGCAATAGAAATCAAAATGGTGCAGGGTGAGATGCTTGACCAAAGAGGCCTGTCATTGTATCCTGGAGAAAGAAGGGATTGGTTGGGAGGTGGAGGCATCTGAAGCCTGTGAAAGTTTAGGAAGTTGATTGATTCTTTTGAAAGGGTGCCTGGTCTGTCCCAAACCCAAATTAGGATAATCACAGGGGAACAAAGAAGCTCCCTTTTGGCTTTCTGGTGATATAATAGCCCATTCTGCACTATCTCACCTTAAGAGCACATGACCATGTGGGTCTAGCAGTCATGTGGCCCATGGCCAAACAACTCCACATTCAGGTTCTAGGAGGGAGCCTGAAATGGACTGCAGCTGGAAACACATGCTAAGCCAACCAGGTGCTGGACTGGAATGTACTGTAACGTGAAGCAGAATCTCTGGACACTGGCTTTCGCCTTGGCCTTACTGAGGACGTGGATGGACCTTCTCCATGGCAGGACAGAGGGAGATGGGACTTTGGAAAACTAGGGGACAACTTCTATCTCCACACAAATAAACCATGCCATACCAATTTTCCTTGCATAGGTCCTTGAAATGCTTCTATTGTGATCTCACGGAAGAACCTAATTCCCACCAGCAACATCTTGAACACAAGCCCTGAGATACCAAGGCAGTCAATCTGATAACCTGAGATGTCTACTAAGTGACTAATGGGTAAGGAATTTACACAGCAGGGAGAGGCTGGAAGAAGGGATAATTTACTTTCAGGGTGGGACAGACCAGGAAGGCACAAGGTCTCATCGCTGTACTCAGTATAGCATGCAATTTAAAACTTATAAATTATTTATTTCTAGAATTTTTCATTTAATATCTTTGGACCTTAGTTGAGATTCTGTGTGTAACTGAAACCATGGAAAATGAAACTGCAGGTAAGTAGTTACTGTGATATTAGGAGTGGTGGTAAAACAAAGGTAATGAGGGTCCCATTGTTTCCTATCGTGGGTGTAGTTTTTGACATTGATATTGACATTCAGCAGTATCTTGGTCATTAAGGAGCACAACATACTATCAAATTGCTAAGATACTCTTTCATTTTGGACAAATGTAAATTACATTATATGTAATATAGCTATCATTTTTTAAAACTATATTGCTCAAAGTTTCTGCCTCTTTTATAGGAATGGTAAGTCAACTATGAGCAAATGTTTTCATTAAATGTTAAGAGAAAAAAAAGCACTTGGGAAAGCATACAGAAAAAGTAGTTGATGTTGAACCACTTATAAGATAGAACCTCATGGAGTCTAACAAAAACACATTTTCAGCCCTGGCTGGTTGTAGCTCAGTGGATTGAGCACAGGCCTGCGAACCAGACGATCACAGTTTGATTCCCAGTCAGGGCACATGCCTGGGTTGCAGGCCAGTTCCTGGCAGGGGCCAGTTCCCAGCAGGGGATGCACGAGAAGCAACCATACATTGATGTTTCTCTTCCTCTCTCCTTCCCTTCCCCTCTAACGATAGATAAATAAAATATTTTTTAAAAAACACATTTTCAATCAACTTTGCTTTTTAAAATTCCTGACTTGACTTCATGTCCCAGTGTATATAGAGATGACAACTGCTGAGAGTCGTGTGGAGTTGGAGAAAATTTCCAGAGAATCAAAAGGTTCGGGTCATATTCTGGAAGTTTCTTGATCTCTTTCCCAGTTTCACTTTGATTTCTCACTATCACCAAGGAGTGAGTGGTCCATGGCAACCTGCTGTGTGAAATGCCCTTTAATGTTTTCACTTCTTGAGTTGCATCTACCTATCTGTTATTGACCAATGACGAATTTTGCATTTGTTCAATTTGGATCATTAATGCACTTTGTTGCATTAATGATGCAACTTGATGCAATGATGCAATGATGCATCTCCCTGCTTGCTGTCCAGTTTTTCTCTTATTAGATGAGCTTAGCTTCAAGGAGATGGAAGAAAACAAGCCAGAATGAATGAGTCAGCAGTTCCTTTATCCTCAGTCTAACATATTGCATAATCAATGCATTGTTGGTTCTTGCAAAAATTACTAGTACAAGAGGTGATTTCTAATTTTCCTATGTAAACACATCTGCTAGATTTTATTGTTGATATTATTTATGGAGAGTACTTGCAGGAAGGACATTTGAAAATAATACTGGTAATATTCATCTGATTCACCCAATGGTGTTGATTAGTAAGTCTCTGACAGGACATGTGAACTGCAGCCACTTCAAATGGTCAGTGTCTCTCCCACAAAGCATAAGAAGTGCATCTCAGTGTCACCATATTTTCAGATCTTGTCTGGCCAAAGATTAGATCTGTAAGGAGAAATAATTTCAGCTCTCTTACAGAGAGCATTAGGACAAAGGCCAGGAGGACAGAGGTAGAAGCACCAGCTTCAGATGCTTTAAACTTGAAAGCCATCTTTCCATTGGCAGCTTTATGCATTAAATTAAGGGCTTGGCTTAACCTGCACCTGCAGATGAGAAGGAAGTGCAGAGACGAAGTTTTCCACTGTGCTCTTCATAAAGCTAACAGGAACCTTAGAGACAGTCCCAAACTTTGTCAGCTCTGCTTTCTCTATCACTCCCCAAATTGTAAGACTTTAAGATGAGGGTGTCAGAGTGGCAGATTTTTATGATTCTCCCTAAGCCAGAGAGACACTTTTCGTAGAGGGCTGTGAAAAGTCATGCACACTTCTGAGTCGTTTGGGAAACTTGTTTCAAAACGCCTATAGTATGTTTCTAGTCCATACTTTAAAAACAGCTGACTTCTGCCTTGGTTGGGTTATTCAGTTGATTGGAGCATTGTTCTGTACACCAAAATGTTGCAGGTTTGACTATACCTAGTTTGACGGTTCAATCCCTGGTCAGGGTGCATATGGGAGGCAGCCAATCAATGTTTCTCTCCCACATCAATGTTTCTCTCTTTTTCAATAAATAAATAAATGAATGAAAACATGTCCTGGGATGAGGACTAAAAAAGTTAAATTAAAAACAGAATAAAACGGCTGACCCTGCTTTCTCAAAGCCGGCTCCCCCTGCCCATCCCCAACACTTTCCCTTTCACACTGCTATTCCTCTGGCCTCAAAAGCCTTGTTCTGTTCATGCCAAGACTAAAAGGAGTCCCAGCACTCACAGCCATAAGCAGGATGCAGTTATCTTTATTAATGTAAACTGGAAAGCTCTGTCGCCCTCCACCCTCACCACTGAGGTTCCAGTCAAGGGGGAGATTTCGATTTGCAAAATGATCTGTGCCTGGCCTCTGAAACTGATGTGGTCTGCAGTTGAGACTATTTATGCAAATATGGGCCTCAGGCTCCTGGGAAGTTAGGAGACTGTGGTCTCATTGGTATGAGACCTTCAGGTCCTGGAGCTCTCAGAGAAAGGCCCTTTGAAAATACAGGGACTGGAAGCTTCACCGTGAACTGCACCTGGCCACCTTTTTTGGTCAATTTACTCCCTCAGAGTAAACTGGCTACATTCCTGGTAGCTAGGATAATTACCATATGACATGAAGCGTCATTTGAAATTTTAAAAATGGATAGGATTTAGGGAATTTTGTCCTCTCAATTTGGGGTTAGTGAGCTGGGCATGCAAATAAAGCTCATGTACAGCTGACTTCTTTGTAAACTCTAAGAAACAATAGATACCAACAAGGATGTTCAGAGATTTAAAGCTGCACTAAAAAAGAAGAAAATAGTTCTAAATTCCTTAGAACAAAACTGATTCTGTAGCTATGTAAAGAATTAGAATCAGTCCTGCCTCAGAGAGGAAGTAAAGGAAGCAAGAAGACTTCCAACTGGTCATTTCCACTCTGTCCACAGTGTGCAAAGTCGTGATTTCATGTGTTTTTCAAAGTTCCCTTGCCCCAAGAAATGCACGGAGCACAGACAGGAGTCACTGGTTGGCCACTTGTTGGGAGCCTTTTCCTACATGATCACCATAAGTAATCATGATCACCATGATTACTTTTACTGGAGGGCAACCTCTGTGACTGCTACATCTCCTGCCCTAACACTGTGCCTAACATGTAATTGACCAACATTGATTGCTTGTTGGTTAAATGCTTGGTATTTCTTGTTATAATTAATTAGAGGGGTTGGTGATGCTGTATTTCCTTAGGTGTGTTCATTTAGCTTCCGAAAAATCTGCTTCTAAGAAAGGTAAGCGCTGTGTATTTTCAATCTCAAGCTTATCCTTGAAGGAGCCTATAATTGATGATGGCCCTTTGGTGCCATCAGGCATATTCAGATGTGTGAGAAAAGTGCATGTTATCAACCATTTCTCCACTCTTGATCATCCCTATAAATTCTGACTTTTTGCTATAAAGCTTTTATATGAAATGGGAAATACTGAAGCTTTTTTCCTGCTTAGATAATTCCAGGTTTAAATTTTAAAATAAATTTCTAAATAAATACTTTCAATAACTCAGTAAAACTTGTAACATATTCTAGTGCATAAACAAGATTAATCTCACATAATAAAATTACAAATGCATAAAAAGAAGCTACTAGGTCTAAGTAAAGCAGGGCTCTGCCATCAATAGTTTAGTTTTGGAGTCCTGAAACCCAAGTTTGGTTGTAAGTAGGTTACAGAATCAAATCTAATTATTATCGAATTGGAGAAAAGACTGCTATACCTGAATCGCTTCTATAGAAAAAGGGAAAATATGGTTGCTAGAAATAACATGTAGAGACTATGAAAATGCAATCCAGCAGTTCTCTCTTACTAAGCCTATATATTGAGTATTTCTCAACTGATAAAGTATCTCCAAACTGCAGAGAAATTCAAAGAGTTATTATAGATAGTAACCAGCCTGTTATTTAATCAAAGCCTAAGCTACAGCTCCAGTAGTCCTGCTGACCAAACCTGAGTAGCTCCAATGAGAGAGAGAGAGAGAGAGAGAGGGGGCAGGGGGAGGAGGGTTGGATGGAGGGGCAAGCTGGCTTCTTCTCTAAGGGCAAGAACATTTCTTTAGAGATGTTTGAAGAAAAACCAACTTTGTGAAGTGATGTGTCTAAATCACAAGAGGAAAAAATAAGCAAACTGAGAAAATTAAGTGTTTGGCTAAGAGGTTTGACTCTCCAAGGTGCCACCTAAGCAGAAAATGCAAAAGAAAATTTGAAAGTAATGCAGAAACAGTTGTAGGATTTGTCATCCTTCCATAGAAATGTTCATCTCTAAAAATGTTGTTGGAAAAATATATAATTAAAAAACAATACCCATGAGAAATCCCTTACGCAGGCTTTGAGAATTACAATTGGCTACTATTTGAGTTTAGTATTTTCATGGGCTGTGTCAGTAGACTGAGAGAAGACTTGATGTAGGCCATGTATTCTATTATAGAAATGTATTAATATATTACATATTTATTTTGTAATAAATATAATTATGACAAAAAGTAAATCAACGTAGCAGTCCTAATGGCATATCTGAAACATATAGAAACATAACTGGCAATTCTGGGCTGATCACATCTCACTAGTGAGCAATGTAAGATACCAATACCTACTTTATTTGCTTCTTCTTCTTTCCTTGTGGGAGTTTGTGGTAAAGGATGCCACAGATTCCCCTGAAATGCTGTAGTGTATGCACATCAATGGTCAAATCCACTTCTATATGGCAAGCTAAAAGATGATCTGATTCTGATGGTAGCATTTCAGAGGACTATCCCTGACAGAATGGCAGTAGTTTAATATCTGCAGAGCATAGATGCAGAATCTCTGCATAAGAGCATAACTGCGGGTGGTTATGGGGACTCAAGATGAGACCCGTCCTCTATCATCACAAAGCTTGGGTCCACTAATTAGCATAAGCATAACACCAACAACAGTATACACCACAATCCCTATCACTGTTACAATCATTTATATGATGTTTACCCCTCTTTCTTTTGTTGATTGCTTTTCCAGTGCACATGTAAACTTATATTTAAAAAGTTTTAAGCCCTGGCCAGGTAGTTCAATTGACTAGAACGTCATCCCAAAATACCAATGTTTTAGGTTTGATCCCTGGCTAAGGCACACACAAGGGTCAACCAATGAATACACAGAGAAGTAAAACAACATAGATGTTTCCCTCTCTCTCCTGCTCTCTCACCCTCCCTTCTTTTCTCTCTAAATTCAATAAACTAAAAATTTTTAAAAATTGATGGAATTGAATTTCATATATGTACACGCATTTATAGTCTTTTTCAACTACCTCTGAGTATCTTACAGGAGGAAAAGAGCAACACATTTTTCTTGTTCTGCATCAGTGCATCAGATGGTGGTTTCAGGAGAAACATCTTACAGAAAATGAACATACATCAGCATTCTTAGGTTTAAAGTATACTATGAACAAGAAGTCTAGCCTTTTTGTTTCAGTATACACAAATCTAAAAAAGGAATAACTGTTAATTTACTCCCATAAATGTTTTTGAAGCAAGATGCTTTGAAAAGGCAGTTATGGATATGAACAGCATATAATTAGTAATGATTATAATACACTATACATTATAACAATTATTATAAAATAATAAAAGCATGATAGTGTCCTCTCTGAAAATATTACCTGATACAGGTTTCTGTAAATTCGTTGTTGCTATTACCTAAAGAGACACATTTCCTGCTTTCTGTGAAGTTGGTCACATATTGAAGGAGTGCTGTATTACTGAAAAGGTGAGGCTTTCCAGGTGCTCCTGCAGGGGGAACCATGGGGAGTGGGGGATTGGAGCAGGGGCAGAGGACTTTACTACCTCAGCCTACATACTTTGAAGGAGCATCAACTAGTTTGGTGCTGATGGGGTCTGAGCCAATGACTGTCCTAGCTGGGGCATGTCCCCAGTGGTCAGACTAATCACACTGTAACAAGCATGGCAATAGCAATGCATGGATATGTGTGTTTGGGAAACAATAGCTGGATGCTAAGCATCTCAGAAAAGATTCTGTGAGCAATATATGGAATAAAAAATAACAACTAATCCCAATACAAAGCAGAACAAAATAAGTCCTCCAGAGCAGTGCCAAAGTAACTGGTCCACAACTGTTTGTAATTGGTCTGCAATAAAAAAAAAGGATCTGGTACTGGAATGTAAATCAACACACTGCTGCTTTGATTGAGAAAGTTTTGCTATTAAAAATTTTATATATACATTTGTATTGAATGCTTAGTTGTCTGGTTGATTTACATTCTAGTTTAAGTTCCTTACCTATTTCCTTGCAAACTAGAAAGGAACAGGTTGCAGATGCCCTGGTCAACAGACCTCATTTTAGATGCCTTTGTTTTAGGGAGCTTTTGGTTTGAGCACAGAAGTGAGAAAGATTAATTCTGAAAAGCATCTATGCAGTCTCTGGCATATATGACATTTGTTAGTTAGCCTCAAGACAAGGCAGTATATTTCTGGAAATTGCAAAGATCAAAGCACTTTAAATTATATGTTCACCTTAAAATTAAACATTAAAATTTACTACATGTTGTAAACAATAGGAAATTAATCCTTTGGCAAATGAAATAAGTATGTAGTAAATATAATAATGTTTTTACTTATCAGTCTTTGGGGACTAAATGACATTTAACCAACATGATTTATATCAATATGAAGTGAATATCATATTGATATAAATATCACTTTCTCAATATCATCACTTTATCAATGTGGGCACTGTATTTACCAGGCATTGAAGTATCATTTCATATTGTATAACATAGAGGGACAGTGTTTCCATCCACCTGGCAAGGGACCTGTGGCAGGCAAAATGTTTCCTCAAAGATGGCCACAGACCCTGGAACTTGGGACTGTGTTATCTTACTTGGTAAAGGGGACTTTGCAGAGGTCATAAAATTAAGGACCTTGAGATTGGGAGATTATCCTGGTGGGCATACTGTAATCACAAGAGTCCTTCTAAGAGGGAGGTAGGAGAGGAGGGTCAGTCAGAGATGTGGGGATAGAAGCAGGAGCTGGAGTCATGTGCTTTGAAGATGGATGGAGGAGCCTTATCCAGGGAGCACGCATGACCTGTAGGCACGGGAAAAGGCAAGGAAATAGATTAGCTTCTTACCTGAAGCCTCCTGAAGGAATGGAGCCTGGCAGATGCCTTCATTCTAAAACCTTTGACCCCATAACAATAAAATAATCAGTTGGTGTTGTTTTAGGCCACTAAGCTTGTAGAAACATTCACAGTAGCAGCAGGGAAACTCACAGAGAACAGGAATAATAGCAGTGCTCAGACTGCTAGCCTGGGCTTTGTTCCAACGGTCAGTCTGTCACAGCCACAGCACAAGGGGCTTCTGTTATCAACTGCAGTTTATACATGAGGAAACTGCAGCAGAAGCAGTAAAATCAGGGTCAGTATTTGAAGCAAGTCCCTCTGACTTCAGAATATGTACACTAATTCACCTCCCTTTACTGCTTCTCTGATAAAGTGAAAGGCTTCAGGGATGGTCAGCAAGAGGGAGAGTAACAAGCAACATATCACTCCTAAAGGACATTCTACTCCATAGCTTCACCATCATTTTCCACACAATATTGCATAAGAGAAGACAAAAATGATAGCTCCTCTCTCAGCCCATCTGCCCTCTGCTCAAGGAGCCAGCTTGTCTGAATGGTAACCTGGCACAGAACAAAAGAACAATCATGCTGGAGCCCACTGCACACAGATGGACTGCATGTGATCCATCATTCAGCAGAAGGTGCCTACAACTTAACTTGCAATAAGAGATCCTTTACATGTGAAATTAGCTTTTAACTATCCTTTCAAGTTTTATTTCAAAGCTTTTCAATGAGTAATGATTACATTTTACTGTTAGAACAAAATACTCAGACATTTCACTTACGTTATTGATCATTTTAAATATGAAAACATATACACACACCAGTTTAACAGAAAGGTTAGAAGAGAAAGTTGAAGGAATTTACTAGAAATTAGAACAAAAATACAAAGAAATGAAAACAGGAGAGGATAAGAAAATTAGAGTATTCAAGACAGAAAGCCCAGCCAACGTCCAATAAGTATGAATACCAAAAATAGCCAAGAAAATGAAAGCAACAAAAGTATAAGGAAATAATATAAGAAAATGTTCCAGTTTTGAATCCTCAAGTATCTAAATTAAAAAGGTCCATTAAGAGAGGCCAACACATTGAATGAATGACCAATTACCCACCAAGGCACACCATCATGAAATTTCAGCACTGAAAGTGAAAAGGGTATTCGGAAAGATAACAGAAGTCACACACAAAGGATCACATGAGACTATAGTGATAACTTCGGATAACAGGGGTACATAGAAGTATCTTCAACATTTGCAGGGACAGCCAAAAAGGGGGAATACCTCAAGTGTCCATTAACTGGTGAATGGGTATACTTGTCTGGTATAGCAAGAAAAGGAAATGTCATTTGGGCAGTAAACAGGATGAAACACTGATCATGTGCTCCAACATGGAGGAACTCTGAAAACATGAGCCAAGATGCCAGTTACAAGGACCACATGTTGTATGATTCCATTTACTGTAGGGGATGGGGAGTGACTGCTAATGGGTTTGGAGTTTCTTTTGGGGGTGATGAAAATGTTTTCAACTGTGTCTTAGGGCTATTTCACACTCTTCCAAACTATCACATCCACTCATTTAGCCATTACAATTGTATTGTGTGCTAAAATCTTGTTTTCAAGAATCATCAGACTAAATAAAAATGTATTTGGAAATGGGTATTTTTTTCTGTACTAACAAATCAGTGTACAGTTAATAACTTAATAGAGTTTAGCTGTCTGATAGTACATGAGGCTCTCCTAAAACAGCCAGGGGTGCTTGTACCTACTGACCTGTCCTTCAGAGGCTTACAATGAGTGGTGGAAACAAGTCTTTCCAGCACTTACAAAAACATTTAAAAATTCTTTGGCTCATTTAGCTACCCACCATTTTGCTTACCACCACTTGGATGCAGACTCTCTGCTAGATGTAGGAATATGGAGGTAAACGAGCACCTGTCTTGAGGAGCTCTCTACTTTTTTTCTCTTGAGAAAAGTAGGAGGATCCTTGAGAAAAAGACTCATATTTTTGTTTCTTATATTTTTGCTAAGCTTGGCAAAATTCCAGTATGAGCAGATTGCCTTTCCTCAACTCTACCTCTTTAGTGCCATTAATTGAACATTAAGGCAACTTCTCTCTTCCTAGTAAAATACATGGGGTGAGAGGGTTGACACACACCCCTTGGACTGACTGGGATGATGCACCTATGAGGCTGACTCAGCCTCCATAATTCAACAAATATTTACCAAGCGGCTTCTGTGGGCCAGGTTCATGAAACAAGAAGGGGTGAGATCCATTCGCTTTGGCTGGGGTGGTGAGGAGTGAGGTGGGCTGGCCTCTCCAAAGAATAAAAATGAGACAGCCAAGCAGTGAGCTAGAGACAAACATTTCCAACTATACTGCTCTGGAGACAGACATTATTAATCCAATTTCACAGAGGAGGATTCCATCTCCCAGGGGTGGAGGAGACCGTCTCAGCTCCTGTACCCTTCAAGTGGCAAAGAAGACATTCACCCGGAGCCTCCACCTGTCTCCACTTAGACCGTGCTTTGTCTACCTGTCCTCTTGTGTCAGCTGGAAGTGAAATGGCAGAGGATCACAGAAGCAGACTGAATGGTACAGGGTGAGAAGGAGGTAGAGGTGGCCCAGAGGAACGAGGAGAACTTGAGCAGGGTCTCTTTTCTTCTCTGCTGGTGTCCGATCATCCTTCCCTATGCACTTCACTTGGTTGGGAAAGATAACCTATCTAAAGAATGGAGACCTATTCTTGTACCAAGAGAAGGCTTGAATAAAACATTTTACTGATTTTTGAGCATTTGAGAAGTGTATGGGAAATATCACCTACCAAGCTGTCCAGCCAGGGATGCTTGTATATCTTTACCTGTTCTTGAAAGACCAGCAGCAAGGTAGTAGAAACAACCCTTTTCAGTTGGTCAAGGAGTGAGGAGGGAGGGAAAACACACACCTCTTTCTGCCCAGGAGGTAACAGAATAGACCCTCATGTTGTGCCTGCAAACATTAATGCACAATGATAAAAATATGGGCTTCCACAAAGCTTGGGGCTCTCAGTCTGTCATCAGACAGACTGGGAAACTGAGATCCCACCTGAGCCATCCTTCTTCTTCAGGACACTTCACCAACCAGTCCTCTGAGAACCATAAATAAAGACAACTGCAAATGGCTTTTCCATCTGACCTTATCACCTGAAATAAAAATAAAGCTTGGATAATGTAATCCTGACTCAAGTCTCCTTCATGGACGACTCCTTCCCTTACCTGTTGACAGGTGCCTGCCAGACCTCACAGTTACCTTTGATTTAGTTGTAATGGCATCTCCACACTTAGCCAAGGTTTGCCCTGAAATCCTCTCTGAAGCTAAAGTCAATTTTCATGGTAACCTGAGAGCCATTCCTTGCTTCCAGATGATGTCACTGTCTGCTAACACACTGGAATGATCACTAAACTCACTCTCAGGGCAAAGGACAGCAGATCACTCTCAAAGTCAGAGAGGGGTGGAAACAAATGTTAAACAAATTTTCAAAATAAAAGGAAGATTTATTCCCATACACCTTTTTGTAAACTCCTAAGATATTTCAATACTTGTTTTCAAAGAATGAACAGTGGGGTTTTTTTCCTGAATAAAAAGCTGCACCTAAGTCCACATATATTTATGAAGACAAGGGTGGAAAATTTGAAATTGGGCAGGAAATTATGAACATAATACTAATCAAAATCTCCAATTAAATGCTAAACTATGTGTTTTTCTCAACTCCGAACTCTGAAATGAGTTTGCATTAATGAAAGGTAACCCCAGCATTTGTTTGTTTGAGCAATTCTGAATAAAAAATAATTCTGAGTTTCTTTGTGCCCAATTTATTTGGGGCTCCAGAGTGAAGAGTATAACAATCTTTTTTTGTTAAACAATATCTGCTGAACAGAAGTAAACTTACCACTTTGTTACAGGACACCGGGTGTACTGTATCGACTGAGCTGTGGACAGAGATTTGAGTTTGTTCACATTTTGTTTTACATGTGTGCAATGACTGAAATAAAGAATTTCTGGCTTTACATTTTGTGAAAACATCTAATTACAAAATATCCATGTTCTCCTCCCTATTGCATTATTTTCCTATTGCTGCTGTTAATAAATTACCACAAACTTAGTGACTTAAAGCAACACAAATGTATTCTCTTATAGTGCTGGCAATCAGAAGTCCAAACAGCTGTCACTAGGGCTGCACTCCTGGAGGTTTAGGGGTGAATCTGCTTCCTTGCCTTTTCCAGCTCCTAGAGGTACCTGCACCTGTAGGTTTTTGGTCCCTTCCTACATCTTCAAAGCACATCACCCCAACCTCTGCTTCTATCATCACAACTCCTCTGACTCTGACTTTTCTGCTTACAGAGACCCTTGGATTACCTTGGATCCACCTAGATAATCCAGGATAATCTCTCATTCGAGACCTTTAATTCAATCACACATGAAAACCTCCCTTTATCATGCAAAGTAATATGTTCCCAGGTTCCAGGGATTAGAACACAGGCCATCTTTGAATGGCCAATCACATTTACTGTCGAAAGCATTTACCAACCTGTGAACTGAAAGTAGAGCTTCCATAGCAGTAGCTACAATGCAGATGAAGAGTTGTTTGCACACCTGGAGTGCTCTCCTCACTCCAGAATGAGCTTTGCTGTCTGACCCACAGGCCCAAACTCTCTTCCCCAGTGAGTAATCACCACCACCAAGTCTGGTTTTAGAACTTGCAAGTGCTGCTCTGCCCCTTGCTGTGGGGCAGCTGAAAGAGCATTGGATTCAGAGTGACTTTAAGCAAGACTCTTAACCTCTGTGAGGACAGTTTTCACATGTGTAAAGGAAATAACAACGTACACTCTGCACAGGCTTTGAGGGGTGAATGAGGTTGATGCTAAGAGTGCTTTATAAGCTGTACGACTTTGTCAGTGTATATCCCACTGGAACTCATTTTAGGGTATGATGGATGTAATGTCTGGGGCTTGTTTGGCTTCACAGGTCATATAGCTCATTACTGGCTGGGCTGTGGCTGGAACCCAGACATTCACATTCCTGGTTCTGTGTTTGTTCCATTGCATCCCAAACATAATGGTAATATGTCTGACTCACTACACAGTGACCCATTCACTGTGGGCTTTTCTCCATTTATTTAGGCCTTCTTTGATTTCCTTCATTAGTGATTTGTACTTCTCATCATACAGACATTGCACATATTTTGTGAAAGCTACACCTAAGTATTCTGTGGCTTTTAGATGCTATTGTAAGTGGTACTTCTTAAATTTTAAATTTTGAATTGTTCATTGTTAATATACAAACATGTGATTAACTTTTCTATGTTGACCTTATGTATTGTAACCTCGACAAACTTGCTTAGCTTTAGGAGCTCTTTTGTGTATTCTTTGTTACTTACAAAGAATGATCATCTTTTTTTTTTCTTTTCTAACATGTATGTATTTAATTTCTTTTCTTGCCTTATTGCACTAGCTAGGACATCCAGTATGATACTGAATAACAGAGAGGAGAGTGGACATCCCTGCCTTGTTTCCAGTCTCCAGGGGAAGGCTTGTAGTAGTTCAAGTTATACATACAATGAGGAGGGTGTTAACTGTACGTTTTCTATAGATTCTGTTTACCAGGTTGAGGAAGTACCCTTAAAATCCTAGTTTGTTCAGAGTTCTTGTCAAGTACATGTTTAATTTTGTCAAGTTTTTTTGCATATATTAAAATGATCATAGTATTTTCCTTCTTTAGTCTATGGATATGGTGAATTACATTAACAGATTTTTTAATTTAAATTATTTTATTGCTGTTCAGTTACAGTTGCCTGTATTTTCTCCCCACCCCTCCCCTGACCCCCTCCAAACCAACCTCCCTCCCTTGCTTCCACCCTCCCCTTGGTTCTGTTTATGTGTCCTTCATAGTAGGTCCTGAAAACCCTTCTCCCCATTCTCCCTTCCCTCATCCCATCTGGCTATTGTTAGATTATTCTTAACTTCAATGACTCTGGTTATATTTTGTTTGCTTTTTTCTTTTGTTGATTACGTTCCAGTTAAAGGTGAGATTATATGGTATTTGTCCCTCACTGACTGGCTCATTTCACTTAGCATAATGCTCTCTAGTTCTATCCATGCTGTTGCAAAGGCCATAAACTACTTCTTTCTCTCTGCTGCATAGAATTCCATTCTGTAAATGTACCATAGTTTTTTGATCCACTCATTTGCTGATGGGCGCTTAGATTGCTTCTAGCACCTGGCTATTGTAAATTGTGCTGCTATGAACATTGGGGTGCATAGGTTCTTTTGGATCAGTGTATCTGGGCCCTTAGGGTATAATCCCAGCAGTGGAATTGCTGGGTCAAAAGGCAGATCTATTTTTAGTTTTCTGAGGAAATTCCATACTGATTCACACAGTAGCTGCATCAGTCTGAAACCCCACCAACAGTGCACTAGGGTTCCCTTTTCTCCACAGCCTCCCTAACACTTGTTTGCTGATTTGTTTATGTTGGCCATTCTGAATGGTGTGAGGTGGTATCTCATTGTGGTTCTAATTTGCATCTCTCTGATGACTAGCAATGCTGAGCATCTTTTCATGTGTCTCTGGGCCCTCTGTATGTCCTCCCTGGAGAAGTGTGTGTTCAAGTCTTTTGCCCATTTTTTAATTGTTTTTTTTTGTCTTCCTGGAATGGAGTTGTGTCAGTTCTTTATATATTTTGGAGATCAAACTTTTGTTAGAGGTATCATTGGAAAATATGTTTTCCAAAATAGTTGGTTCTCTTTTCATTTTAATGCTGTTTTCTTTAGCCATGCAGAAGCTTTTTAATTTGATGAGTTCCCATTTGTTTATTCTTTCCTTTATGTCCCTTGCTTTAGGGGACATATCTATGAAGATGTTGCTTTGTGGGATGTCTGAGATTTTCCTGCCAATGCTCTCCTCTAGGACTTTTATGGAGTTACAACTTATATTTAACTCTTTTATCCACCTTGAATTTATTTTTGTATATGGCGTAAGTTGGTGCTCGAGTTTCATCTTTTTGCATGTAGCTGTCCAGATCTCCCAACACCATTTGTTGAAGAGGCTATTTTTGCTCCATTTTATGCTTCTTTCCCCTTTTTCAAATATTAATTGACTGTAGAGACTTGGGTTCATTTCTGGGCTCTCTGTTCTGTTCTGTTGCTCTATGTGTCTGTTCTTATGCCTGTACCAGACTGTTCCAATTACAGCAGCCTTGTAATACAGTTTGATATCAGGTATTGTGATTCTTCCTACTTTGTTCTTCTTTCTCAAAATTTCTGCAGCTATTAGGGGTCACTTATGGTTCCACATAAATTTCTGAAATGTTTGTTCTGTGTCTGTGAAATATGGCATGGGTACTTTCATAGACATTGCATTGAATCTATAAATTACTTTGGATAGTATAGCCATTTAGATGATGTTAATTCTTCCAGTCCATGAACATGGTACATGCTTCCATTTGTTTGTGTCTTCCTTAATTTCTTTCTTCAGTGTTGTGTAGTCTTCTGAGTACAGTTCTTTTACATCCTTGATTAGGTTTATTCCTAGGTACTTTATTTTTCTTGTTACTATATCAAATGGGATTTTTTTTCTGATTGCTGCTTCTAATGTTTTATTCTTGGTGTAAAAAAAATGCCTTTGATTTCTGAGTATTGACTTTGTACTGGCTGTTTTGCCAAATTCATTTATTAGGTTGAGTGGTTTTTTGGTGGAGTCTATAGGATTTTCTCTGTACACTATCATGTCATGTGCAAACAATGACAGTTTCCTTTCCTCCTTTCCAATTTGGATGACTTTTATTTCTTTTTCTTATCTGATTGCTGTGGCTAGGACTTCCAATAATATGTTGAATAGGAGTGGTGAAAGTGGGCATCATTGTCTTGTTCCTGATCTTAGTGGGAAAGCCCTAAGTTTTTGTCCATTGAGTATGATGTTGGCTGTAGGTCTCTCATATCTGGCCTTTATTATGTTGAGGAATGCTCCCTGTATTCCCACTTTGTTGAGTGTTTTTTATCATAAATGGGTGCTGTGCCTTATCAAATGCTTTTCCTGCATCTATTGATATGATCATGTAATTTTTGTCTTTTGTTTATGTGGTGTATTATGTTTATTCATTTGCAAATATTGTACCATCCTAGCATTCCTGGGATGAATGCCACCTAGTCATGCTGCGTGATCTTTTTAACGTGTTGCTGCATGCAGTTTTCCAATATTTTGTTGAGGATTTTAGCATCTATTCATCAGCGATATTGGCCTGAACTTTACTTTCTTTGTTATGGCTTTATCTGCTTTGGGGATTAGGATAATGCTGGCTCCATAAAAAGAGTTTGGGAGACTTCTATTTCCTTGAATGTTTTGAAATAATCTGTGGAGGAGGGAGGTTAGTTCTCCCTTAAATGCTTTGTAGAATTCTCCTGTGAAACCATCTGGTCCAGGGCTTTTGTATGTCGGGAGTTTCTTGATTACTGCATCAATTTCATCTGCTGTTTGGTCTGTTCAGGCTTTCTGCTTCTTCTTCATTGAGTTTTGGGAGATTATATTTTTCTAGAAATTTGTCCATTTCTCCTAGGTTTTCAAATTTCTTTGGCATACAGTTCTTCACAGTAATTTCTTACAATCCCTTCTATTTCTGTGTGTCAATTGTAATCTCTCCCCTTTCATTTCTGATTGTGTTTATTTGTGTCCTCTTTCTTCTATTCTTGATGAACCTACTTAATGGCCTGTTGATTTTGTTTATCTTTTCAAAAAACCAGCTCCTGGACTCATTGATTCTTAGAATTGTGCTTTTAGTCTCTGTGTCATTTAGTTCTGCTCTGATCTTGGTTATTTCCTTCCTTCTACTTGCTCTGGGCTGTCTTTGTTATTCCTTGAGTTCTTGTAGGCATAGGGTTAGGTTGTTTGTTTGTTTGTTTGAAATGTTTCTATCTTGTTTAGGTAAGCCTGTATTGCTATGAACTTCTCTCTCAGAACTGCCTTTGCTGTGTCCCATGAGTTTTGGGTTATTGTGAGTTCATTTTCATTTGTTTCCAGAAACATTTTGATTTCTTCCCTAATGTCATTCTTAACCCAGTTGTTGTTTAAGAGCATACTATTCAGTCTCCTTTGGAGTTGGTTTCTAATTTCAGTCCCTTGTGGTCAGAGAAAATGTTTGGTATACTTTCTATTTTCTTGAATTTGTTGAGGCTCATTTTGTGTCCTATCATGTGGTCTATCTTTGAAAATGTTTCATGTGCATTTGAAAAAAATGTGTATTTAGCTTCTTTGGGATGAAGGGGTGTGTATATACACCCTTTGGGTGTGTATATCTATATATACACACCCCTTCATCCCTATATACATATATATATACACACACCCCTTCATCCCAAAGAAGCTAAATATATATATATACACACACATATATATACATATTTATTTATATATAAATATATATATATATATATATATATATATATATATATATATATATATACACACACACACCCCTTCATCCCAAAGAAGCTAAATACACATTTTGATATATATATATCAGTTAAGTTCATTTCATCTAGGGCATGTTCAATGCCACAATATCTTTTTGATATTTTGTTTGGAAGATCTGTCCATTTTTGACAGTGGGGTGTTACAATCCCCAACTATAATTGTGTTGCTGTCCATATCTTTCTAAAAGTCCTCTAAGATTTTTCTTTATGTATTTGGGTGCTCCTATGTTGGGTGCATATATATTTACAATGTTCATGTCTTCTTGGTGGATTCTTCCCTTGAGTATTATCAAGTGACCTTCTGGGTCTCTCTTTATGGCCCTTTTTTTGAAGTCTATCTTGTCTGATATGAGTACTGCTACCCTGGCTCTTTTCCCCTGTTTGTTTTCTTGGCAAATTTGTTTCCAGCCCTTCACTTTTAGTCTGTGTAGGTTTTTTGTCCTGAGGTGGGTCTCTTGTAGGCAGCATATGTGTGGGTCATGCTTTCTTATCCATTCAGCTATTCTGTGTCTTTTGATTGGAACACTTAATCCATTTGCTTTTAAGGTTATTATTGATAGGTACTTATTCATTGCCATTTTTGTACCTGTATTCCTCTCTGTCTCTCTCTTTTCCTTCCTTTCCTTAAAGCAGTCTTTTTAGCATCTCTTGCAGAGTTAGTTTGGTGGAAGCATATTCTCTTAGACTTCTTTTGTCTTGAAAGCTCTTTATTTGGCCTTCTATCTTGATTGAGAACGTTGCTGGGTAAAGTAGCCTTGGTTGCAGGCCTCTGGTTCTCATTACTTGAAATATGTTGCCAGTCTCTTCTGGCTTGTATTGTTTCTGTTGAGAAGTCAGCTGCTAAGCTTATCAGAGCTCCCTTGTATGTTACTTCCTTTTTCTCCCTTGCTGCCTTAAAGATTCTCTCTTTGTCTTGGAATTTTGCCATTTTAATTATAATGTGCCTTGGAGGGGGCCTCCTTGGGTTCCTCTTGGTTGGGACTCTCTGTGTTTTCTGGACTTGTGTGACTTTTTCTCTCATCAAATTAGAGAAGTTTTCCCTCATTACTTTTTCAAATAGGTTTTATACCCCTTCTTCTCCTTCTGGTATCCCTATTATTCAGATATTATTATGTTTCATATTGTCTTGCATTTTTCTTAATCCCTCTTCATTGTTTCTGAGCCTCTTTTCCTTTTCTTGCTCACTCTAGGAGTTTTTTTCTACTTTGTCCTCCAAGTCACTGATCCAATCTTCTGCTTCATCACTCCTGCTTTTGACTCCTTCTACTGTGTTCTTCAGTTCAGAAATTCTATTCTTCATTTTCTCTTGGCCTTTGCTGATAGTTTCTATTTCCTTTTTCTTGCTGATATAGTTTGCGGTGAGTTCATTGTAGCTCCCCTGTAGTTTCCAGTAGCTCATTGTGAGCTCTTTGAACTTCCTGGTAACCAGTGCTTTTAATTCAATATCTGATCATTGACTTGCCTCTATTTCATCTAACATTCTTTCTGAGGCTTTCACCTTTCCTTTCATTTGGTGATTGTTTCCTTGTCTGCCCATTGTTTGTGAAACTCTTCTTGTTAGCCTCAGCTTCTTAAATTGATCTGTTCTGACTCCCTGGGTTTATGGTGTGAACTTCTGTGGTAGAATACCTGTGAAATTCAATGGTGCAGTCTCTTTCAGGTATCATGGTGTTCTTCGCTTCCACCTACTCCTTTTTGTGTGTGTGTGTGATCAGTTGGCGGAGGAGGCAAAATGGTTTATGACAGCAGGAGAGTATTTTATGATATTTACAGTCACAGACAGTAGAGAAGAGATAGAAGATCTTTAGGCTATATATTGTGTTAACCATAATCTTCAACCCAACTCGACACTTATAAGAAAGGATGGACAAAAGATAAGTCTCTTATTGGGGAGGGAAGGCTTATGAGTTGGATCTAGAAAGCAGTGCAGTTGTGGGTGGTCAGATTAAGATTGCTTAAAAAATTAAAAATAAATAAAAAACACATCTCCTGTTGGTTTCAACCCGCCAAACTGGTTTTTCTGGCTACAGCAGGCTGAGGGGCAATTCATGTGGTCCGTCTGGGAGCGCTCTCCCGAGAGCTAGCCTGGCGCCTCTCCCCAGCACCCCATGAAGGGGATCTAGGTTCTTTTCAGAGCGCTTTCCCCGGTGGTCCTTACTGTGTGCTGGGGTGTGGGCGCATGCACCAGCCAGGCTGTGTGGGTCCCATGGGATATGGCACAGTCCTTCCCAGTTCTGTGGGGGGAACTCAAGGACTTCTGCCCATCCTCTGAATTGCTGCCAGGCTGGGTGGTGAGCAGGCCAAGCAGCTGTTGCAAGGGAATCCTTCAGTTTACTTTCCAAAAAATTTCTCAAGAAAACCTGCCTCTCAGCACAGCCTAATCCCTCAGCTAGACCGGGACTATTGGAGTCAGAGCCCGACAATGTACCTCTCAATTCCCCCCCGGGCTGGCGCCCACAGAGCACAGTTGAACACAGCCCTTTGTTCTTATCATCCACTCTGTGAACTCAAGCAGAAAGGTCTCTCCCCAGTGTTGCCCAACCTTGGTTACACAGGGAGGGAGGGAGCTGATGACCCTGTGGCAGGCCCGAGGCTCCCAAAGAGTCTGCCGTAGACCCACTGGGTGGTGGGGCTCCTGAAGAGTCCATGGCAGGCGCACTGGGTGCCTGGCGCTGGTCACCAGTGAGGCCGTTGCAGCTCCTGTCTTTGCTCTGGTCCCTGATACCCTACTGACCTGCAGCTGTCTCCTTACCGTCTGGTTTTTCAGTGTCCATTACAATTTCTGGTCTCTTATTTTCATTTATGCTGGGGAACTGTTGGCTGTTGCGCTGTTCCTCCATAGATCGGCCAGGATTTTCTACCATGTGTATGGGGAAATGGAATCCACTCTGTCCCACTCTGTCGCCATCTTCCCTCCTCACCAAATTCAATTTCTTTAATAAATATAAAGCTATTCAGGTTATTTACATCATGAGTAGATGTGGGTAGTTTGTATCTTTCAAGGAATTTTTCTAATTCATCTGACATAACGTTGTTCATAATGTTCTCTTATTATCCGAGTCATGTTTCTAGGATCTGTATTGAGGGTCTCTATCTCATTCCTGATGGATGTAAGTTTTTTTCTGATGGTTGTAATTTTTATTTTTACTTTTATTTTTCTTCTGAATCTGCTTGGAGGTTTATCAATTTTATTAATCTCCAAAATCATTTTTATTTTATATACTTTTTGTATTGCTTTCCTCTTTTTATTGATTTTTTCTTTGAACATTATTTTTTCTTTCTGGTTCCTTTGACTTTAATTTGATCTTCTTTTTATAGTTTCCTTTATTTTATTTTATTATTTTATTTTTATCTATTTATCTTTACTCTTTAAATTGAATTTATTGTGGTGACATTGGTTAATATAACTATATAGATTTCAAGTATGCAATTCTGTAATGCATTATCTGTATATTATATTGTGTTTACCACCTGAACTCAAGTCTCCTTTCAGCACCATTTATCCCACCTAATTTTCTAGTTTCTTAAGGTAGAAGCCAAAACTATTGCTTTAAATAGGTTTCCAATGCAATACAGAGTGTTCAATTAAATTTTAATTTCAAATAAATAACATAATTTTTAGTATAAAAAGCATACTCAAATATTGCATGGATATACATATACTAAAAAAATTAACGTTTTCCTGAAATGGAAATCAACTGGGTGTCTTATATTTGCTAAATATGGCTGTCCTAACTTTTAAGACCTTTCTTCATGACTAATATATGTATTTAATGTCATAACTTTGTCTCTAAGCTTTATTTTCGTAACACAAATTTTGATGTTACCTTTTCAATTTCATTTAGTTTAAAATATTTTCTGATTTCTTTTGAGTTCTTTAGAAATATATTATTATTATTTTTATAATATATTTTATTGATTATGTTATTACACTTGTCCCATTTCCCCCCTTCACTCCTCTCCACCCTGAACACCCCCTCCCACCCATATTCCCCCCCATTTAGTTCATGTCCATGGGTCGTACATATAAGTTCTTTGGCTTCTACATTTCCTATACTATTCTTAACCTACCCCTGTCTATTTTCTACCTATCATTTATGCTGCTTATTCTCCATACCTTTCCCCCTCTCTCTTCCTCTTCCACTCCCCAGATGATAACCCTCCAAGTGAGCTCCATTTCTGTGATTCTGTTCCTGTCCTAGTTATTTGCTTAATTTGCTTTTGTTTTTGTTTTTGTTTTTTCAGGTTTGGTTGTTAATAGGTGTGAGTTGGTTGCCATTTTAGTGTTCATATTTTTTTATCTTCTTTTTCTTAGGTAAGTCCCTTTAACATTTTATATAATAAAGGCTTGGTGATGATGAACTCTTTTAATTTGACCTTACCTGAGAAGCACTTTGTCTGCCCTTGTATTCTAAATGATAACTTTGCTAGATAGAGCAACCTTGGATGTAGGTCCTTGCCTTTCATGATTTTGAATACTTCTTTCCAACCCCTCCTTGCCTGCAGGATTTCTTTTGAGAAATCAGCTGACAGTCTTATGGTAGCTCCTTTGTGGGTAACTCTTTCCTTTTCTCTTGCTACTTTTAAGGTTCTCACCCTATCTTTAATCTTGGCTAATGTAGTTATGATGTGCCTTGGTGTGTTCCTTCTTGGGTCCAACTTCTTTGGGACTCTCTGAGCTTTCTGGACTTCCTGGAAGTCTACCTCCTTCAGCAGACTGGGGAAGTTCTCCTTCATTATTTGTTCAAATAAGTTTTCAAGTTCTTGGTCTTCCTCTTCTTCTTCTGGTACCCCTATAATTCAGATGTTGGAATGTTTAAAGCTGTCCTGGAGGTTCCTAAGCCTCTCCTCACTTTTTAAAATTCTTGTTTCTTCAGTCTTTTCTGGTTGAATGTTTCTTCCTTCTGCTCCAAACCATTGATTTGAGTCCCATCACTGTTGGTTCCATGTACATTTTCCTTTATTTCCCTTTGCATAGCCTTCCTTTTTTTCCTCTAATTTGTGACCATGCTCAACCAGTTCTGTGAGCATCCCAATTACCAGTGTTTTGAACTGTGCATCTGAGAGGTTGGCTATATCTTCATCACTTAGTTGTATTTTTTTCTGGAGCTTTGATCTGTTCTTTCATTTGGACCATTTTTTTTGTCTTGTTGCACGTGTTATGTAGTAAGGGGCAGAGCCTTAGGTGTTCACCAGGGCAGGGCAATACATATGGCTGCTTTGTGACACTGTATGTGGGGGAGGGGTCTGAGAGGGAACAGTGCCACTTGCTCCACTCTCTGCTGGTTTTCAGTCACTTTCCCCGCTACCCACAATCAAATTTGGCTCTTTGGTGCTGATTCCTGGGTGGGTGGGATTGTGTATGTTCTAGGATCCTGTGGGTCTCTCCAATGAACCATCCTGTAAGGCTGGGAGTTTCTCCCACTGCTGCCTCAAGCCCCAGAGGTGTTTTTAATTAGAGACTTTGAGGCTTCATTTCCCCACACTGGTACCCTTGGTTGCACAGTCTGTCTCACTCCCCAGTTGTTCCTCCTGGTTTATCTGCACACAAATGTGGACTGCCTGTTCCACCCGCTGCCCCCTCACCAGGTCCGCCAGCGGCTGGCTTGCCCACCTCGGTCCTCCAGCCACTGCCTTTCTGCAAGTCCTCTCCACCCAGCTGCCCATCTCCACCCAGCTGCCTGTCTCTGCCCCTCCTAATGGTCTGGATGAATGTTTCTTCTTTAACCCCTTGGTTGTTGTACCTCCATACGGTTCGATTTTCTGTCAGTTCTGGTTGTTTTGTTTTTAAATTGTTGACCTTCTTTTGGTTGTGTTAGGAGGCACAGCATGTCTTCCTACACCTCTATCTTGGCTGGAAGTCCAGAAGTATATTATTTTATTTTATGTTATTGTTTTTAGTTTTATATTTTTCTTTTAATAATTTTTAATTTTGAATTACAGTTGACATATATTATTATATTAGTTTCAGTTGTACACCCCAGTGCTTAGATATTACATAAATTAATAAGTAATCATCCCAATAAATTTTGCACCCATGTGACTACATACATAGTTATTAGACTGTAATTAACTATATTCTTGATGCTTTACATCCCTATGACTATTCTGTAACAACCAATTTGTACTTCTCAATCCCTTTACCTTTTTTGTCCATTCTCCCAACCCCCCTCCCATCTGGCAACTGTCAAAATGTTCTCTGTATCTGATTCTGTTTCTGTTCTGCTTGTTTGCTTATTTTGTATTTTAGATCCAACTGTTGGTAGCTATGTATTTGTTGTCATTTTATTTTTCATATTTTTTATTGTCTTATTCTTGAAAAAGACTTTTTAACATTTCAGGTAATACTTGAAGTGTGATATTTTTCCTGTATTTGGAGATTTTCCAGAGATATTTGATTTGATTTATAAGTTAATTCCATTGTGGTCAGATAACATGTTTTGTGTGATTTGAATCCTTTTAAATTTATTGAGACTTGTTTTAAGGCCAAGAACATAGTCTACTTTGGTAAATATTCTATGTGAATTTGAAATGAAGGTACATTTTGCTGTTGTTAGATGGATTATTTGATAAATGTCAATTCAATTAAGTTGGTGGGTCATATTGATCAAGTCTTCTCTATCCTTATTGATTTTCAGTCTAGCTGTTGTCAAATATTGGTATAAAGGTGTTGAAATCTCCAACTTTAACTGTAACTGTATTTCTCTTTCTAGTTCTCTCAGTTTTCACCTTAGTTTTGAAGCTCTGATATTAGATGAATAAACATTTAAGATTGTTCTGCCTTCTTGGTTAATTGGCCCTTTCATGGTGAAATGATGCTCTTTATCCCTGGAATTTGAAGTCTTCTCTTTCTGATATTAATAGAGCCATACCAATGGCTTTTCTTTTTAGTGTTAGTGTGGTGTATATTTTTTCATACTTAACTTTTTATTTATTTGTTTATTGTGTGCATCTGCAGGGATACATGTGTGTTTTTTTTATGTGGGGATTGTGTAAGACTTTGGGGTGTGTGGGTTTTGGAGGATGAACTTTAAAATGTGGGGGTGGGTTTGTGTCAATTAAATTTTATTTGTGTCAATTTGAGTTTTCATGTTCCATTTTTCCTCCTTTGGTCTCACTTGTCTCCCAAGCAGCTCAGTGGTGACTCTGGGTGGTGAGAACCAAGTGGATGGTGGTTGCAGACCGCTCTGCCTGGTTCTAGGAATTGTGTCCCCACTCCTTGTGTCTTCACCTCTGAAATGCAAGCCACAGGAGACAAAGCTTATCTCTGGTAGCAAATGCTGCCTCAGTTTCCTCTCCCTGCCCCCAAAGCTTGGTCAGAAGTCAATGATGGGTAAGACCCCCTCACAGCGGGGGGTAACCTAAGCCAGACTCCATCACTTGAGAGGCCTTCATGGAAGGACTCGGGGATGACAGGGAGCAATGGACTCTCGCTCCCCCAACTCCCAGCTTTGACTTAGCCCGAGTCCCTGTGTTCTCTGGGAGAATCGCTTCTTGGCTCTAAGCCCCTTAAGCCTGAATACCTGATGGGGAGGGGTGCAGCTCCTTGTCTTGCTAGAGCCTGTCCTGGGGAAAAATCTGGTACCACAAAGACTTCCTGATAAACCTGTGAAATCTGCTCTGCTAAGAATGCTTTCATTCATATGTTAAGGGTTCGAGCAAGAAACCCTAAAACTCTGTTCCTGACAGACTCTGACTCATAGTAAGCCCTCAGATATCTTTGAAATGTTATCTACTGTTTGATCCTTGCCACCCTGTATTCCTGTGTATTAGAACCCAATAACAGGCCCTGGAGGAGGGGGCTCGAGGCCTTTTTCTCTTTGGAGAAACTGGCCACTGCTCATGGCCTTTTTCCTCTGGTAAGATGGCCACCCCCCCTCCCTAAGCAGATCACATCATGTCTCAGTCATATTTACTCTCATCCATGGCACTTGGGGGGACTTGCGATGAAAGTCGCCCCCATGTATAAACACAGGAAAGTATCCTGTATTCTCCAATCAGCTATTTTGAAGACTGTTTTTTGTTAGAAACTTTTTTTCTCTTTTGGTTTCTTTCCCTGAATGTTTCTGTCTGCCTCTCCCCTAACTCCTTTTCTACAATTTTGACTCAGCCTTACCATAAAGGCAGAATTGATTCAGTAAGTTGGTCATTTGGTAAATTGATTTTCAGCCAATTGGCCTGCTGGGCCCCAGATGCCAAATGAGGAAGTTACATCCCAGGCCTATAAAAGGAAAAAATTTCTCCAGAATTGGTTGCCGGGATGCTAGGATAGATGGGAAATCCCACCTGTCAGAGCAGGTGCTGAGCAGGAGCAAGAGGTATGAGGAGAGAGTACCTCCAAATGCAGAGCAGTAAAGATGAACATTTTTTTCTTGTGTTAGTAAATATATGTAAACAAATTCAATAAGCTTTCATTTAACATTACAGTAGCAAGAAATTACTTAACATCTCTAATGCCAGGATGTCTTTAACATAGTCTCAGCCTATTTGGAACAGAAGTAAGGCACATAGATAATTCAGGGAAAATCTGGGGAGATCAGAGAAGGTTTCTAGGGGAAGTGACATTTAGCTGGGTGGTCTCCAAAGAAGGAAGGATGGGCATTATGGACAGAATGAACAGTACAGAAGTTTAAACAAGCAAAAAAAAAAAAAAGATGGCAGCCTTGGCTGGTGTGGCTCAGTGGATTAAGCACGAGCCCATGAGTCAGAAGGTTGCCAGTTCAATTCCCATCGCAGTTGGGATGCATGCCCCTGGGTTGCTGGCCCAGTCCCCGGTGGTTTGGGGCCTGTAGGAAGCAACAGATCAGTGTGTCTCTAACATATCAGATGTTTCCCTCCCTCTCTTTCTACCTCCCTTCCCCTCTCTCTAAGAAATGAATAAATTAAAATTAAAGACAAAATTAAAAACAAAAAAAGATGACAGCTGATGAGGAGAAAGAATCATTTTGTGGGAATGAATGGAAGTGGCAGAGGAGCCTGGAAAGGTGGGAAGTTGGGTCGGGTTACACATCAGACATTTAAAAGTCATAAGAAGCCAGGGTGTTTCCATTTGGTTGTGGGACCTTGTTAACTCATCCTGAGTCTAATGGGAGCCATATTACAGTACGGAGACAGTATCTTGCATTGTATAGCAATCAATTGGCATTTGGCTTTTTAAAAAATGCCTATTTCAGTTTCTAGGCCATTTCACCAACAATTGGCAGTGATCTATGCACAAAGCAAGCACTGCAAGAAGATAGATCACCAGAGAAGGGGTTATGTTTACCCACAAATACCTCAACAACTTCTAGTCACGGAAAGAAGAAACAGGCACCAGCAATACTCTCTTAACTCTCTCAACTTTATGGGGTCTTCTCCTTGCTGTGTCTCTGCAGCCTTCTGACTGCTCATTTTCTATGTGAATGACATTAATTCAGAGCTCTTTCAAAGTGTTATTTTGAGCAGATAGTATGTGGTATTGAATGTAAGCCAGGCAGTTTCAAATCCAGGAACAAACACAGGAAGAGAAATAGAGGTTTTGAAGTTTTCAAACTGTATCTCTAAAGCATGTGCCTCTGTGTAGCCTCATATAACTCAATGTTTCTCACAAAGAGCATAGATAAAGACTTCATGGTGGGTGTTCGAATCTATGTCCTCTATCAGGATACTGCTCATGGAAATATAAAATGAAAAAGACTATGGAAGAGAGTACTGGACAGAATGGAAGCTTTTATATTTTAAATACTTGACATTGATGCAAACCATCAGTGAATTGTTTCTTGAAAAAAGTTAGAGTATATAAAGTGAGGTATTATAAATAAATATGCATACATTACCAAAAACTTGAAAAAATATTCACGAGTTGAAAGTAAAAAATAACACAATTTCATCAATCTAATACAATTGTTAATATTTTGGTGATTTGAGTTTTTTTCCTACACATAGTATTGAAATCTTTCTTAAAAAGAAACTAAGTTTTTGTCAAAAATGTCAGGGCAACAGTTGGAATCATTGAGAATCACTTTTTAAATGAGACAAACACTTAGCCAGATGTCTTCCAACTTCTGAATATGCCAATAGAAGCAGCTGGTAATCAGAAGTCTTAAAATGCAAATGAATTTGGGTCTTTATTTCCTTGCCAACTCTGAGCTATGGTCTGACCAGTGAGAGCGACAAGGTAGCTATCAAAGCAACAAATTCCCCATGTGTCTAGTCATGAAACACAAGAGACACTAAGCCAAAACTTACAAGCACAGAATCCAGGAGTGTTCATTAGTCAAAGCTGCCAGTAGACCCAGGATTTGAGTGAGGAGAGGGACACTGACAATTCTGAAAGATAAATGAAAACCATGAAAAGAAAATGAATGTTTTTCTCCATTAAAAAGCAAACAAACTGTATGTGGTTAAGTTATAACATGCTGTAAGGGCACAACTAAATTGCCCCTTCAGGTCGACTTCCTCCAGCTTCTGGATAAAGAGAGAGGCAAAGAGAACCCTCAGGAGGAACCAATCTCCTTTAGAAGAAACTTGCCTCCCCAGACAGGAAGCAACATGGAGACCAGGCAAGCAGATCCTCCCTTAATTCTTCTATCTCTCCTCATGGTGACTCTGGAATGAATGCTATTGTCCACATTTATTGATGGCAACCATCATCCAGAGAGATCCAGAAGCCTCTGTAGCCCACGGACCAGAAAATGCTGAAGCCGGGAGTCAAACACTCTTTTCTATTCTTGAAAAAAATGCCTTCTCTCTTTGAGCAAAGGCATTGTGCACTGTCAGCAGGGAGAGAGAACAAGTCAATCACACTGTCAGGTTCCCCAAAACCATATGCACAAATCTAAGAGAAGTAGCTCCACATTTCAGTCAGCTAGATCTACAGTGAGTCACCTTCCAATCATAATGGCAGTGGTATTTCATTTCACAGTTATGCAAGGTAGGAAATAAAAGCCTTGAGTTCTAGAGGCCCAGTGTTTTTTTTTACAGGCCTGCTTCCAGGATACTAGTGGCATCTCTCTCATATCTAGGATTTCTGATATATAAAAGTACTTTTGACTTAACCAAACTAAGAAGGGTAGGGTTAGAATTTCTGGGAGTGAATGGCTCTGGTTCCCTAGCAGCTTATCTCTGCTCTGGCTAATCACTTTGAAATTACTTGGGCCTTAGGGCAGTGGGGGTGGCACAAAGATGAACAAAGAGAATTTCAGATTTTACTGCATTTCGAATGGTGTGAAGTAGTAGGGGGGAAACAAAAGATAAGAAAAAGGCTTTTAAAATCATATCTATTAGCCTTTCCCAACTTAGGCAAAAGCCCTCTTTTTGCCTAGGTGTGTCTGTGGGATCTTCAATTTGTGGTAATATTCATAAGTAAGGGACAAAGGGGGGGGTTGTAACTGAGGTTAAACAAAATGCTGTTATTTTAAATTAAGATTATTATGATGCTGGTACAGAGATGTTGCATTTTAATTCAGGCACCAAAAGATTAAAATTTTACTACATCATTTAAAAAATAAATGAGAGAAACCTCAAAAACAACCCACAGCTTGTTTCAGAACACACCTATTTGATGACATTTCAGAAACCATTGGCTTTATTTTGAGCTTGTTAAAGTTTTGGGAAGGGCAGCTAAAGAATGTCAGGTAGTTTCATTAAGGAATATGGAGGGTAGATTTTCACTAGAAAGGAAGTGAGATGAGATGTCTGGGGAAAAGCAAACACTTCAGATTTCAAGGTGGATTGAAATTTCTCTCTTGCCTTGCCCCTTTTCTCCCATGACCCCTAAGATAGCAATGCACCGTAACTGAGTACAGATCAAAGGGAATGTGTGACTCTTGACACAAACTGAAACTATCCTGTTGTTTAATTATCTCCTGATGGGAAAGGCCAGCTCTTGCTTTGCTTTTCCTTAATGTAGTCAGGTGACTGTCTAGTACCATGGCATTCATATTCCAGGACAGGTTAATGTAACCTAACAAAGCAAAAGTGAGCCAATGCTCAAAAATCTTAGACTTTAACCATTTTGGAATGATTTTTAGAAACAAAAAAAATTTTAAGGCATGTGGAACATATGTTGTATACTTTCATTTTGGGATCTGATGCTAACTGCATGCTGGGGTTTTTAAAAATAGAAGTTCTACAATAAATTTTTGAATTCCTTCCTTACTTATTCTAACATTAAACTAAATATTTACACAATGGAATTCTATGCAGCAGAAAGAAAGAAGGAACTCCTACTCTTTGCAACATCATGGATGGAACTGGAAAGCATTATGCTGAGTGAAATAAGCTAGGCAGAGAAAGACAAATATCATATGATCTCACCTTTAACAGGAACCTAAGCAACAAAACAGACAAGCAAGCAAAATATGACCAAAGACACTGAAGTACAGAACAGGCTGACAGGGACCAGAGGGGAGAAAATCACAGGGGAAAAGGGAAGGGATTCACAGGAACAAGTATAAAGGACACGTGGACAATAACTAAGGTGGGCGGGGGAATGGGAAGGAGGTGGGGAGCACTGGGGGGGTGGGCAGGGCTGGGAATATAAGACAGAAAACTGTACTTGAACAACAATTAAATTTAAAAAATTAAATAAAATAAAACATTTCCTGCTAGTTCTGCTCAAGCATCCCCTTCATTAGCTTCAAGTTTTAGGGACATGAAGAATTTCAGCAAAGACAGCCCTTATCAAGGACAGTGAAAGTTTTTGTTTGCAAGTGAGGATACTCCGTAAACATGGATCTGAGTCCAAACTGAAGCCAAAGCCAGGAAGGTGATATGGTAGCTAAAAAAGAGCAGACTTTTAAGTCAAATAAATCATGGGTCACTTCCTAGCTGTGTGATCTTGGACAAGGCACTTACATTCTCTGGTACACCATTTTCTCATCTGTAAAATTGGCAGTTTGATACATTGCAGGATTGTTGTGAGAATTACCACATTGTACCATGTATAATGAACACTTTTTTTGCCCAGATTTTTGAGGGAAAAATAAGGATATGCATTATACATGGGCAGTACTAATTCCATATCTATATAAATGTTTTCAATTATTTTATTTATGTTTATGTGTTAAAAGTGTAGCTGTAGAAAGCAATAGCAATATCTGTATATTCAAAAGTAAATGCTGAGAGGTTTCAAGATGGCGACAGAGTAGGACAGAGGGAATCCAGCTCCCGTGAACCTGGTAGAAAATCCAGGCGGAGCAACTGAGGAACAGCACAATCAACCAATAGTTCCCCAGCATTTATGAAAATAAGACACCAGCGAGTGTAATGGAGGGACCAGACAGCTGCAGGTCAGTGAGGACTCCGGGATGTGAGTACAGACAGAAAGCAGTAGCCAGCGACCTCAGCCGGCACCTAACGACCTCGGTCCCGCTGCCGAGGCCGGGAAACAGAGGCCTCAGTCTGGGACCAGTGCCAGGGCGCCTGCTGCAGAGGGAACTCCGGAAGTCCAACACCCAGGGAGTATACAACAGACTCTGTGGGAGCCATGGGCCTGCTACAGGGTCCGTGGGAGAGAACTGACTCCCTCCCTCCCCATCTAAGCAAGGCTGGGCAGAGACCTATATGGTTAAGTATAAGTAAAGGGTAACAAGGGCAGAGGGCCCTGTTCAACTGCAGACTCTGTGGTCACCAGCCCACTTGCCCACCAGCCCAGGAGAACTGAGAAGAGCATTGTCATGGCCGGTCTTTTGGGGATTGGACTGGGCTGAGAGGCAGGCTTTGTGGAGAAGTCTCTATTGGAAAGTGAACTGAGGTGTTCTGCAACAGCAACTTGCCCCATGGCCCAACCAGCCCAGCAACCATCCAGGGGAGGGGTGGGAGCACTTGGGTTCCGCCAAAGGACTGGGAGTGAGTGCCAGAGGACCTAGGCAGCCTGCCAGGGGTGCAGGCGCTCGCATCCCAATCCTGTAGCCTGGCTGGCGCGAGTGCGAGAGCCTGCGCTCCTGCATCCCAGCCCACAGAGAGGTCCTGCTGCAACCAGAAAAACCAGTTTGCACAGTTTGAAACTGACAAGGGAAGATTTTTTTCTTTTTCTTTTTTTAGCAACTTCTTTTCCAAGTAATCTTATATATTTTTAATTGTATTATTGCTCTTTCAATACTTTGTTCCTCTCCTTTCTTTTTGTCCAGTTTTAGTCCTTCCTTTCTTCCCAAACTTTTCCCTTATTCCTCCTTTCTCCTGATTTTTTTTTTTTGTGTTGGATGTTTGTTTGTTGCTTAGTTTTCTTTTACCCACAAGAGACACAAATAACTGGGAACTGTGAAAGAACCATAGTGGGACCTAAAGAGGGGACATCTCAACAAGAGAGACACAGAGACAAATTTCACTTTGCCATAGCAGAGAAGCCTCAAGTTGCTGCATAGGTGTGTTATTATTTTTTTCATTATTCTCACATCTTTTTTTATTTTCATAGTATCTTTGTATTCCTCCTAGTTCTGTATAGGTTTCTTACTCCTGACTGGTTATATTGTATGATTTGACAGATTTCCCCTGTTCTTTCCTCCACAGTGTATTGCTAATTTTCTATACTTCACACCACTTGTTTTCCTTTGGCCTACTACCCAAGCTCTATAACCCCCATTCAGACAGATCACATAGACTGTCATGTGAATGTTGCTCTAATATTATTGTAAATAATAGCTGTTCTATAAGATGGTAAATACTTCACAACACATCTCTCAGACCTTAGACCACCTTACAGATTCTTCAATTCTATTACTGTAGTGATTAACTCTATTTGCTCACATGCTACACCTAGTTACTATTCTTTACTCTCACCTTACCTCAAAATCTGTCTCCCCGCAACCGCACTGCTTTCTAGATCGAACTCACAAACCATTACTTCGCAACAAGAGACTTATCTTTTGTCCATCCTTTCTTAAAAGTGGCATGCTGGGTTGAAAATTATGGTTAACACTATATATGGCCTAAAGATCTTCTATTTCTTCTCTACCAACTGTGACTGTAAATAACATAAAATACTCTTCTGCTGTCACAAACGATTTGGCCTCCCCCTCCAACTGATCACACACGCACACACAAAAAAGAAAAGTACGTAGAAGTGGAGAACACCAAAATACCTACAGGAGACTGCACCACTGAATTCCACAGGTATTCTACCACAGAAGTTCACACCATAAACCCAGGAAATCAGAACAGATCAACTTAAGAGGCTGAGGCCAACAAGAAGAGAATCACAAACAATGGGAAGACAAAGAAACAATCCCCAAATGAAAGAAAGGTGGAAGTCTCAGAAAGAATATTAGATGAAATAGAGGGAAGTTAACTATCAGATGTGGAATTCAAAGCACTGGTTATCAGGAAATTCAAAGAGCTCACAATGAGCTACCGGAAACTACAGGGGAGGTACAATGAACTCACCGCAAACTATATCAACATGAAAAAGAAAATAGAAACTATCAGCAAAGGCCAAGAGGAAATGAAGAATATAATTTCTGAACTGAAGATCACAGTAGAAGGTATGAAAAGAAAGATCGATGAGGCAGAGGATCCTATCAGTGAGTTGAAGGACAGAGTAGAAAGAATCTCCCAGACAGAGCAAGAAAAGAAAAAGAGGCTCAAAAAGAATGAAGAGGGATTAAGAGAAATGCAAGACAATATGAAATGTAATAATATCCAAATAATAGGAATATCAGAAGGAGAAGGAGAAGAACAAGGGATAGAAAACCTATTTGAAAGAGTAATAACAGAAAATTTTCCTTATTTGATGAGAGAAAAAGTCACACAAATCCAGGAATCTCAGAAAGTCTCAAACAGGTAGAACCCAAAGAGGCCCACTTCAAGACTCATCATCATTAAAATAACAAAACTCCAAGACAAAGAGAAAATCTTAAAGGCAGCAAGGGAGAAAAAGGAAGTAACATACAAGGGAGTCCCAATAAGGTTAGCTACTGACTTCTCAATGGAAACACTCCAAGCAAGAAGAGAATGCCAAGAAATATTCCAAGTAATGAGAACCAGAGGCCTACAACCAAGGCTCCTTTACCCAGCAAGGTTCTCAATCAAAATAGGCCAAATAAAGAGCTTTCAAGACAAAATAAGTCCAAAAGAATATGCCTACACCAAACAAGCTCTACAAGAATTAATAAAAGGACTGCTTTAAGAAAAAGAAGGAAAAGACAGAGACAGAGAGGAACACAGGTGCAAAAATGGCAATGAGTAAGTACCTTTTAATAATAACCTTAAAAGCAAATGGATTAAGTGTTCCAATCAAAAGACACAGAATAGCTGAATGGATAAGAAAGCATGACCCACACATATGCTGCCTACAAGAGACCCACCTCAGGACAAAAGACCATCACAGACTAAAAGTGAAAGGCTGGAAACAAGTTTCCCAAGCAAACGGACAAGAAAACAAAGCCAGGGTAGCAATTCTCATATCAGACAAAATGGACTTCAAAAAAAGGGCCACAAAGAAAGACCGAAAAGGTCACTTCATTATACTCAAGGGAAGAATCCACCAAGAAGATATTAACATTGTAAATATATATGCACCCAACATAGGAGCACCCAAATATATCGAGAAAATTCTAGAGGACCTCAAGAAACATATTGACAGCAACACAATTATAGTAGGGGACTATAACACCCCACTGTCAAAAGTGGACAGATCTTCCAAGCAACATATCAACAAAGATATAGTGGCATTAAACATCACCCTAGATGAAATGGACCTAACTGATATATATATAGAGCCCTTCATCCCAAAGAAGCTAAATACACATTCTTTTCAAATGCACATGGAACATTTTCAAAGATAGCCACATGATAGGACACAAAACGAGTCTCAACAAATTCAAAAAAATGGAAATCATACCAAGCATCTTCTCTGACCACAAGGGACTGAAATTACAAACTAACCCCACAGGAAAAAACCCCAAACACCCAAAATCATGGAGACTGAATGGTATGCTATTAAACAATGAATGGGCCAAGATTGAAATTAGGGAAGAAATTAAAAAGTTTCTGGAAACAAATGAAAATGAACTCACAACAACCCAAAACTTATGGGACACGGCCAAGGCAGTCCTGAGAGGAAAGTTCATACCAAGACAGACTTACCTAAAGAAGATAGAAACATTTCAAACAAACAACCTAACCCGATGCCTGCAAGAACTCAAGGAACAACAACAAAGACAGCCCAGAGCAAGTAGAAGGAAGGAAATAACCAAGATCAGAGCAGAATTCAATGGCATAGAGACTAAAAGCACAATTCTAAGGGTCAATGAATCCAAGAGTTGGTTTTTTGAAAAGATAAACAAAATAGACAAGCCTTTAAGTAGACTCATCAAGAAAAGGACAGGACCCAAATAAATACAATCAGAAATGAAAGAGGAGAGATTACAACTGATACCACAGAAATAGAAGTGATTGTAAGAAATTACTATGAAGAACTGTATGCCAAGAAATTTGAAAACCTAGGTTAAATGGACAAATTTCTAGAAAAATAAAATCTTCGAAAACTCAATGAAAAAGAAAGAGAAAACCCGAACAAGCCAATAACAGCAGATGAAATTGAAGCAGTAATCAAAAATCTCCCATCACACAAAACCCCTGGACCAGATGGTTTCACAAGAGAATTCTACAAAGCATTTAAGGAAGAGCAAACCCCTATTCTTCACAGACTATTCAAAGATGGAAAAATCCCCAGCTCTTTTTATGAAGCCAGAATCATCCTAATTCCAAAGCCAGATAGAGACACAACAAAGAAAGAAAACTTCAGGCCAGTATCACTGATGCACATAGATGCTAAAATCCTCAATAAAATATTGGCAAATCCCATCCAACAATACATCAAAAAGATCATACAGCATGACCAAGTGGGATTCATCCCAGGGATGCAAGGATGGTACAATATCTGCAAATCAGTAAATGTAATACATCATGTAAAGAAAAGCAAAGACAAAAGCCACATGATCATATCAATAGATGCAGAAAAATCTTTTGATAAGGTACAACAACCATTTACAATGAAGACACTCAGAAAAATGGAAATAGAGGGAGCATTCCTCAATATAATAAAGGTCATATATGAGAGACCTGCAGCCAACATCAAACTCAATGGGCAAAAACTAAAATCTTTTCCACTAAGATCAGGAACTAGACAAGGTTGTCCACTTTCACCACTTCTATTTAATGTAGTATTGGAAGTTTTAGCCTCAGCAATCAGGCAAGAAAAGGAAATAAAAGGCATCCAAATTGGAAAGGAGGAAACAAAACTGGCATTGTTTGCAGATTACATAATAGTGTACATGGAAAATCCTATAGACTCTACCAAAAAACTGCTCAAACTAACAAATGAATTTGGCAAAACACCGGATTACAAAGTCAGTATCCAGAAATCAAAGGCATTTTTGTATACTAACAATGAATCAGCAGAAGCAAAAATCAAGAAAAAATCCCATTTGATATAGTAAAAACAAAAATAAAATATCTGGGAATAAACCTAACCAAGGATGTAAAAGACCTCCATGCAGAAAGCTACACAACACTGAAGAAAGAAATCAAGTAGGACACAAGCAAATGGAAACATATACCGAGTTCATGAATTGGAAGAATTAACATCATCAAAATGTCCATACTACCCAAAGCAATTTACAGATTCAATGTAATACCTATTAAAGTACCAATGCCATATTTCACAAACATAGAACAAATACTTCAAAAATTTATATGGAACCATAAACGACCCCGAATAGCAGGTGCAGTTTTGAGAAAGAAGAACAAAGTAGGAGGGATCACAATACCTGATATCAAACGGTATTACAATACCAGTGTAATCAAAACATCCAGGTACTGGCACAAAAACAGGCACATAGACCAATGGAATAGAACAGAGAGCCCGGAAATAAAGCCAAATCTCTACAGTCAATTAATATTCGACAAAGGGGGCAATAACATAAAATGGAGTAAAGATAGCCTCTTCAACAAATGGTGTTGGGAGAACTGGACAGCTACATGCAAAAAAAAAAAAAATGAAACTTGAGCACCGACTTACACCATACACTAAAATAAATTCAAGGTGGATAAAAGAGTTAAATATAAGCCATGACACTGTTAAAGTCCTAGAGGAGAACACTGGCAGGAAAATCTCAGATATTCCACGCAGTAAGATTTTTACTGCTATGTCCCCTAGAGCAAGGGACATAAAGGAAAGAATAAACAAATGGGATCTCATCAAAATTAAAACCTTATGCATGGCTAAAGAAAACTGTATCAAGATGAAAAGAGAAGCAACTGTTTGGGAAAACACCTTTGCCAATGATACGTCAGACAAAGGTTTCATCTCCAAAATATACAAAGAACTTACACAACTCCACTCTCCAAAGACAAGCAACCCAATTAAAAAATGGGCAAAGGACTTGAACAGACACTTCTCCAAGGAGGACATATACAGTATCCAGAGACACATGAAAAGATGCTCAATATCACTAGGTGTGAGAGAGATGCAAATTAAAACCACAATGAGATACCACTTTACACCAGTCAAAATGGCCATCATAAACAAAGCAAGAAATAACAAATGCTGGTGAGGTTGTAGGGAAAAGGGTACCCTAGTTCACTGTTGGTGGGATTGCAGACTGGTACAACCACTATGGAAATTTTCTAAGAAATTTTCTAAGAAAACTAAATATGAGCATTTTCTAAGAAAATGAAATTTTCTAAGAAAACTAAATATGAGCATTCCCTTTGACCCAGCAATTCCACTGTTAGGAGTATATCTTAAGAACCCTGAAACACCAATCCAAAAGAATCTATGCCCCCCGGTGTTCATAGCAGCACAATTTATGATAGCCAAGAGTTGGAAGCAACTTAGATGCCCATCGGTAAATGAATGGATAAAAAAACTATGGCACATTTACACAATGGAATTCTATGCAACAGAGTGAAAGAAGAAGCTCCTATCCTTTGCCACATCATGGATGGAAGTGGAAAACATTATGCTGAGTGAAATAAGCCAGGTGGTGAAAGACAAATACCATATGATCTCACCTTTAACAAGAATCTGAACAACAAAACAAACAAGCAAGCAAAATATGAGCAAAGTCACTGAAATACGGAACAGGCTGACAGGGACCAGAGGGGAGAGTGGAGAGAATCACAGGGGGAAAGGGGAAGGATTCACATGAACAAGTATAAAGGACACATGGACAATAACTAACGTGGGCGGTGGAAATGGGAGGGAGGTGGGGAGCACTGGTCGGGGGGAGGCTGGTGGGCAGAGCTGGGAATATAAGATGGAAAACTTTACTTGAACAAGAATTAAAATTTTAGAAATAAATAAATGAATGAATAAAATTTTAAAAAAGTAAGTGCTAAAATTTCTTTATAATACAAAAAGCAAGTATCTTAATATAAAGTAAATAAATAATTGAATTAAATATTACAAGATTTCTTTTTTTGAAAGTTTAGGACAAAAACATGGATGCACAATGTACATGGCAAAATACTGAAGTGATAATATCCATGGAGCAAGCAGCACGTGATCACTTTCTAAGGGACCTTGGGTAAAGAGTGTATCCATGGCAAATTATCAGAGTTACAGTTCATCAATTATCTAATTTAAATGCAAGTCCAGTCAAGTTTGAGTTGTGTTTTCACATTAAATTTGGACCCATCAACTAGATACTATGCTGTAAGTGAAATGTGCGTGAAGCACTTTTAAATCCAAAGTCCCATGCAAACAATAACCAGAAAAGATGACTATATTATCATCCTGACCCATGTGACTCAGTTGCTGAATGTCCTTCCACAAAGCAAAAGGTCGCAATTCCCTGTCAGGGCACATGTCTGGTTGTGGATTCCTCCCCAGTCAGGGTGTGTACAAAAGGCAACTGATCAATGCTTCTCTCCATCCTTTCTCCCTCCTTTCCCATTGCTTTAAAAATGAGAAATAAAATCTTTTAAGAAAAAGATAACTATATTGTAGACAATTAGTAGTTGTCTTAGAGGAACAAGTAGATTACTTTTGTAGCAAGGGTGTAGCCTATCCCAGCTGTTTTCTCAAATGGATCTAGTTTGAGAGCTAGAGAACTATAGCAATGCTGACTGAACATATGCTGCAGAAAATCTGTGAATCAGTTCAAATTCTATTTCAGGTTGAAAATTAAAGCTCTGCAGACTTAGCTGTGTCATCAGTTTAGCTGAATGATGTAGCTAAAATTTTGTTTATGTTTTGTGAGATTTAATGGTTTCTTATGATAGCATTTATTTGAAACACAGAATATAGAAAACAGAATGCTGACTTCCAGCCAAGATAGGGTGGTAGGTAGACACACTGTGTGCCTTCTTGCACAAACAAAAGAAGGACAACAACAAATTAAAAAAAAACATCAGAACTGACAGAAAATCGAACTTTATGGAAGTAGGACAACTAAGGAATTAAAGAAGAAACATTCATTCAGACCAATAGAGGGGGTAGAGACGGAGAGGACTCCCAGCAAGGCAGCAACTGGAGATCCAGGGTGGGCAAGGTGGGTGCAGGCAAACTGGGCACGGTGGCAGCCTGTGGACTGGGCAGTCCCACATTTGCATGCAAATAAACTGGGAGGAACAACTGGGGAGTGAGACAGACTGTGCAACCAAGGGTACCAGTGTGGGGAAATAAAGTCTCAAAGCCTCTGACAGGAAACACCTGTGAGAGTTGAGGAAGCTGTGGGAGAAAACTCCCAGCCTCACAAGAGAGTTCATTGGAGAGGCCCACAGGATCCTAGAATGTACATAAACCCACCCACCCACGATTCTGCACCAGAAAGGCCCTATTTGCTTGTGGGTAGCAGGGAAAGTGATCGAAAACCAGCAGAGAGTAGAGCAAGTGGCACTGTTCCCTCTCAGACCCCTCCCCCACATACAGTGTCACAAAGCAGCCATATGTATTGCCCTGCCCTGGTGAACACCTAAGGCTCTGCCCCTTACTACATAACACGTGCAACAAGACAAAAAAAATGGTCCAAATGAAAGAACAGATCAAAGCTCCAGAAAAAAATACAACTAAGTGATGAAGATATAGCCAACCTCTCAGATGCACAGTTCAAAACACTGGTAATTGGGATGCTCACAGAACTGGTTGAGCATGGTCACAAATTAGAGGAAAAAAAGGAAGGCTATGCAAAGGGAAATAAAGGAAAATGTACATGGAACCAACAGTGATGGGACTCAAATCAATGGTTTGGAGCAGAAGGAAGAAACATTCAACCAGAAAAGACTGAAGAAACAAGAATTTTAAAAAGTGAGGAGAGGCTTAGGAACCTCCAGGACAGCTTTAAACATTCCAACATCTGAATTATAGGGGTACCAGAAGAAGAAGAGGAAGACCAAGAACTTGAAAACTTATTTGAACAAATAATGAAGGAGAACTTCCCCAGTCTGCTGAAGGAGGTAGACTTCCAGGAAGTCCAGAAAGCTCAGAGAGTCCCAAAGAAGTTGGACCCAAGAAGGAACACACCAAGGCACATCATAACTACATTAGCCAAGATTAAAGATAGGGTGAGAACCTTAAAAGTAGCAAGAGAAAAGGAAAGAGTTACCCACAAAGGAGCTACCATAAGACTGTCAGCTGATTTCTCAAAAGAAATCCTGCAGGCAAGGAGGGGTTGGAAAGAAGTATTCAAAATCATGAAAGGCAAGGACCTACATCCAAGGTTGCTCTATCTAGCAAAGTTATCATTTAGAATACAAGGGCAGACAAAGTGCTTCTCAGGTAAGCACTTTGAGAAAGTTAAATTAAAAGAGTTCATCATCAAATTAAAAGAGTTCATCATCACCAAGCCTTTATTATATAAAATGTTAAAGGGACTTACCTAAGAAAAAGAAGATAAAAAAATATGAACACTAAAATGGCAACCAACTCACACCTATTAACAACCAAACCTGAAAAAACAAAAACAAAAACAAAAGCAAATTAAGCAAATAACTAGGACAGGAACAGAATCACAGAAATGGAGCTCACTTGGAGGGTTATCATCTGGGGAGTGGAAGAGGAAGAGAGAGGGGGAAAGGTATGGAGAATAAGCAGCATAAATGATAGGTAGAAAATAGACAGGGGTAGGTTAAGAATAGTATAGGAAATGTAGAAGCCAAAGAACTTATATGTACGACCCATGGACATGAACTAAATGGGGGGAATGTGGGTGGGAGGGGTGTTCAGGGTGGAAGGGAGTGAAGGGGGGAAATGGGACAAATGTAATAGCATAACCAATAAAATATATTAAAAAGAAAAAAGAATTCTATTCTGGTGGCAGGTGACAGTTTCTGAGAGACTATACTGTAATAAATGTGCTTCTAGAGGGAGAGATGGAGAGAGTTATAAAATGCAAGTCAGAGAAAGAACATTTGCTTCACAAAGAATTCCACATCTGTAAATTCACAGAGCAACTTCTTATCATTGGGTCAATAGTTGGGCTCAGGGCCTCTGAGAACATACAGACTCACATATGATTTTTTGCATTTAAATATCCACGTTTCTGAAGAAAGTGTCAATAGTTTTCTTTTTTATATTTTTACCTTTATTTTTATTTATTTTTTAAAATATATTTTATTGATTATGCCATTACAGTTGCCCTATTTCCCCTACTTCATTCCCCTTCACCCTGTACACCCACTCCCCCACCATTTCCCTCCCGTTTAGTTTATGTCCATGTGTCACAAGTTCTTAAGATTCTATATTTCCCATACTAGTCTTGCCCTCCCCCTATCTATTTTATACCTACTGTCTATGCTACTTAGTCTCTCTACCTTCTCCCCCCTTCTCCTTCTCCCACTCCCCTGTTGCTAACCTTCCATGTGATCTCAATTTCTATGGTTTCGCTCCTGATCTAGCTGCCCTTTTAGTTTGTTTTTGTTTTAGGTGTGTTTGTTAATAACTGTGAGTTTGCTGTCTTTTTACTGTTCATATTTTTTATCTTCGTTTCTTAGATAAGTCCCTTTAACATTTCATATAATAAGGGCTTGGTGATGATGAACTCCTTGAACTTGACCTTATCTGAGAAGCACTTTATCTGCTCTTCCATTCTCAATGAAAGCTTTGCTGGGTAGAGCAATCTTGGATGTAGGTCTTTGGATTTCATGACTTGGAATACTTCTTTCCAGCCCCTTCTTTTCTGTAATGTGTCTTTTGAGAAATCAGCTGACAGTCTGATGGGAACTCCTTTGTAGGTGACTGTCCCCTTATCTCTTGCTGCTTCTAGGATTCTCTCCTTCATTTTAATCTTGGCTAATGTAATGATGATGTGCCTTGGTGTGTTCTTTCTTTGGTCCACCTTCTTTGGGACGTTCTGAGCTTCCTGGACTTTCTGGAAGTCTACCTCCTTCAGCAGATTGAAGAGGTTCTCCTTCATTATTTGTTCAAATAAGTTTTCAATTTCTTGGTCTTTCTCTTCCCCTTCTGGTACCCCTATAATTCAGATGTTGGAATGTTTAAAGATGTCCTGGAGGTTCCTAAGCCTCTCCGCATTTCTTTGAATTCTTCTTTCTTCATTCTATTCTGTTTGGTCATTTTTTTCTTCCTTCTGGTCCACTCCCTTGATTTGAGTCCCAGTTTCCTTCCCATCACTATTGGTTTCCTGTGTATTTCCCTGCATTTCACTTAGTTTACCCTTCATTTGTTCATTTAATTTGTGACTAAAATCAACCAGTTCTGTGAGCATCCTGATCACCAGTATTTTGAACTGTGCATCTGATATGTTAGCTATCTCTTGGTCACTTAGAAGTATTGGCTCTGGGGCTTTGAGCTGTTCTTCTTCTTGATCCATTATGTTTTAGTCTGTTTGTGACTGTTACCTCTGAGGGGCAGAGCCTTAGGTGTTTATCAGGGCTAGGTGACCCAGGTCACTGGGTGGTGATGCTGTATGTGGGGGCGGGGTTAGAGAGGGGCGATGGCATTTGTTCTTTCCTTTTTCGGATTTCAGTCCCCTCTGCTGCTTTTTGCAAACAAACCTGGCCCCCCTGGTGCTGGTTCCTGAGTGTGTGGGCCTGTGCACCCTTCCAGATCCCTGTGAGTCTATCCAACAAACTCTCTGTGAGCCTGGGACCTTCTCCCGGCACCTTGACCCTGAAAGTTTTTCCAATTGGTGCTTTTAGGCTTTAATTCCTGTCATTGGGGCTCTAGGCTCTGTGGTCTGTCTCACTGCTTGCTCCTTTGCTCGTTTTATCTGTGCACAAATGTGTGACCATGGTCAGCCAGCCGCCTTGCGCCCTCACTGGTTCCTCCCATTCCCACCACACACCTGGGATCTGCCAACCACTGCCTGTGCTCCTGGGTCAGTCCGGCTGATTTTTCCTGCCTGACCCCGCTTCACCAGCCACTGACTCCGCCTCTCTTACCAGTCTGGATGAATGGTTTGTTGTTATCAAACTTCCTTACAGTTCAATTTTCTGTGTTTTGGCTGTGTTTTTGTTACTAAAACTTTGTTGTTTAAACTTGATTGTGCAAGGAGGCACAGTGTTTCCACCTATGCCTCCATCTTGGCCAGAAGTCCCATAATTTTCATCAGGACAAAAAAAGCCAAAGTGTGTGCCCTGGCCAGGTGACTCACTTGGTTGGAATGTGCATGAAAAAGTTGCAGGTTTGATCCTCGGTTGGAGCATGTATGGGAGGCAACCCCACTTGATGTTTCTGTCTCACATTGATGTCTCTCTCTCTCTCTCTGTCTCTCTCTCTCATATCAATAAACATATCTTTGGGTGAGGATTTAAAACAAGGCTGCCCAAAAAAGGAAAAGTTTGGCTGGTAGGCAGTAACTGCTTCTTTAACACTGAACTTTTAAAAACATTTCAAATGAATTGTTACCTATCAGTGGGAAGTATTCAAAATGACTACAAATAGCCCTCAGAATATGGCTTATCAATGAGCACCTTAATTTTAAATGCAAGTCTAGTGAATTTTTGGATCACAAGATTTGATCCACAGGTTGGATGTAATGGTGTAAGTGAAAAAAAGATAAAAATAATAATGGTTTATATTGCTGTTGATGATACACAAGATGATACATGCAGAACAAATGCATTTTTTCTTGGCAATGGTACATTATAGTAATCAAGACCTGGAGAGTCCAGATTAATCCCTGCCTCTGTTATTGATGTGTGATTTTGGATAATGACTTCACCTTGCTAGGATAATGATAACTGGTTCTCGCATAAGGATAGTGTGAGTGTTAAATGGGTAGTGCATGTGGACTCTTAGAGCAGTTTCTGACTCAGAGAAAATGTGCATTAATTTCTGCTGCATTCCCTGTGAGCAGGAATCAAGAGAAACCTTGGGCAGGAAGTGCCTAGGAAAAACAGCAGGGCACTTCCCTCTTATCTTCTGTGAGCTTCGAGGTTTATTAAGCTGGGCAGTATCAGTTGTTTTAGGTTGAACAAATATAATTCTTTAAGTGGTATGTAAAAAATAATTTTTTTTCTGCTAGAATGGGCTCCTCCATCAACAGTCTTGGTTTTCTTAGCTGCAGTTCAATATGTATTCTGAACACACAGGGAAGGGCAGTACCCTGCACCACACAGAGCTGGTTATTGACACAGGCTAGCAGAACCCAGTAAACTAAATTCAACAATGGTGTTTGGATGGCACATTGCAAAGCAGTGAAGTCAACCTGGGTTTGACACTCAGTGCAGCCCTTCATTAGTTTTGCAATTTAGGGCTACTTAACTCTCTGAGCCTCAACATCCTCATCTGTAGAATGGCCTTGATAAAAGGGACCTCCTTCTTCGTGCTATCATGAGGAACAGTCATGACGTGGTAAGCCTTGCAGAGTGTTTTGCACAATATCTGGTACCAAATATTAAGTACCATGAGTTAAGTACCATGCTTAGTGCATGCCTGACCCAGTACTGAATTTTTAAAAATCTGAATTAACTTTTGTAAAGCACTTGTGAAGCGGGTGCTAGTAACATATGGGGATGTTACAGTTCACAGATGTAGATTCACAATGTGGGATCTAGGAAGGAGGTGTATGAGAAACTTGCCCAATGTGAGGCAGCTAGAGAAGGAGAGAAGCAGATTCATTTCCATGGATCTCCACCATACCCACCCACTCCCTAGCCAGGTCCTCACTAGATCAAGAGAGTCAGTCCCAACTACCCACTGCCAGTGCTCCCAAGTCCCTCTACATTCAGGTGGTGGGAAAAAGAGGAGCAAATTCCTTGGCCCAAGAAACCATCTCTAGGTCACTCAGATCTTCCAAAATGTATGAAATTGGTACAAAACAGTGATATCTCAGGTTTGTCTAGCATCTTTTATGTGTGGACACAGGGAATTATGTGCATAGTATTTGTGTGCTTGAGGAACCTGATGGGAGTGGCGCTTTAAACAGCTGAATTGATAGGGTCAGAACTTTGAAGAAGATGATAACCTTCAGCATTTAGGTAAAGACCTTACATCAAGGTAAGCTTTATTTGAGGGAAGTTTTTTTAAAAAGTTGCCTTAGAATTGCCAGATGAAGTCCCCACACTGCTTTGATAGACTGTGCTTTGCCTCTGGCTGAATCAGCGCCCTGAACTAACAATAGGGGACTTAGACTTTGTGACTTGTCCCAGCTCAGTAATCCTATCTTTAGAGTTATTAGTGGCACTATCATTTGGCTGCTTGGGTGGGTCTTCTAATTCCAAGGAGATTAATGCTGTCAGAACTGGGGAGGGGCTTCCATCCCAGGGCAGTCAAGCTGGAACAACATTCCACTTCATCAGCTGTTCATCAACAACATTCAGCTGTTCATCATCTCCTGGCCCTAAAAATGTAGAGAACATATACTTCAGCAGAAGTTTATGTTCTGTATCCACATTGATCTATGGAATTATTACAAGTTATTTTTCCAGAAATATGTATGAAAATAAACTTGATATTTAAGCCTTCAAAAGTAGTCAAATGAAGCAAAGAAAATAGCAAGGCAAAAAGGACATTTTTGCAAGAAGTCTTAAAACTTTTACTATCTTCTTCAAATATTTATATCAAAGTACATGTGTTGCTGTCATGGGTGTCTCTCCTCTGGCCTCCAGAAGGCCTTGAAGCCTACTGAGCCAAACTGGTCATGGCCAGGTGCAGTCTTTTAAAAATAAAACCTGTCACTTTCAGCTTCAGATGGAGCTTTCTCATAGCACTGAAGTCAAAGTTTGCAGTCTTGGCCTTAGGGACATCACCGCCTGGTCTTGCTGTTGCCTTTTCTCATTCTTCTCTTGCTACCTTGCCCTCCTGTCTCACACATTGGCTTCTCCCTCCTAAAACTCACCCAGATGTTTCTCTATACTACTCACTCAGGTGACCTCCCCACCTCTCTTGTCCTCCTGGTTCTTGCTTAAGTGTCATCACCTCAGAGGGGTCTTTCCTTCCCCTTTCAAGGCAAATGCTGCCACCCACCTGTTTTCTGATGATCTCCTCCTGTGCACAAATCATACCCAGGGACACTTTGCTTTCTTCTTTGCTTACTTGTTTAGTGTCAACTGTACTGCCCCAGCAGAGTGATCAGTACATAACAAACACCAACAAAACAATGAGTTAAATAAAGATATTAACTGGTCTCTGGAAGAGAATGCTGATGATTAATTAATAGTGTACTTGTTTGTACCTGGCCTTATTCCAGACAGGGATTTGGGGTAGCTTGCAAAAATATAGACAACAGAATTAAAAAAGTAATCAGAGAAAAGAACAGGAAGAGAAGTCAGGGTAAAGATGACCCATACCTGTGGATGAGAGGCAGAGCTGGCTAGACTCTAGCAGCTGCTCAGGAAGTGTGAGAGGACCATTCTTTCCCCACTGTTGAGCCTGCTATCAGGGAACCTTGGTGGCAGGCTCAACAGAAGCCAGACAATACCCAAATAAATATAGAAGCAGAGCAATTTCAGATTGTGATAAGGAATATAAAGAAAGTAAAAAATCAAACGTGTAACTTTTCAGTGCCCTCACCACCCCCCCACGCCCACCCCCACCCCACCCCCTGCCACACATACACATGGTTGTTTTGAGTTCTGAGCCCTGCTCTATGTTTCTGCAGGTCCCATGCTAGCCCTGCTTCCCTTAGGTTCTACCACAAACATTGTAGCCTTAAAAATGGCCCTTTAACCCCTGGATCAGCCCTCTCAGAGATGAAGTGACTGAGGCTCAGAGAATTTATAATTACTTCTGGAAAATGACTCTTCAATGTCACTGTTTCACTAAGTACAGCTCAGGCAGGCACCTGCAACAGGATGATCTGAAAGCCTGTTCCAAATGCAGACCTGGCCCTTCTCCAGTCTCGCTCAGTCAAATCCTCTGTGGGTAAAGCTCAGGCATCAGAATTTCTAAGAAGCTCACTGGGAAACTCTTAGAAACTGTGTCTTGGTCTCTTTTACTCTCAGGTTCAGCAAGACCGTATGTAGTTTTTTCATACATATTTGTCAATTCATTGATTAGTAATAAATAGATGTGTATGGGGGTGTGCATTATATACATGGACACTGTGCCTTGGAGTGTCGTATCTTCTTTAGTGCCAGGAAGAGTTCTGGTCCTATCTTGATCTCCCCTTGCCAAGAAACCTATTTCCAAATGCACAGAATCAGGCTTCAGAAAGTGTCCTGGGACAGCAGAGTGGAGGTGGATTGGCAGAGAGTGAGACTAGAATTTTCTTCAGCAATCCAAGGGAGAAGGGCTAATGATGAGAACCAAGAAGCATTAGGAGGATGGAGAGAGAGAGAAAGATTGAGGGGGAGAAGTGGGTAGAAGCAGTAGGACCTAGGAACATGGGAGAGAGAAAAGAGGAAGCATCAAACCAACTCTTGGGTTTCTGGCTTCCAGGACCAGTAAGACATTTTGTAGAGATGAGATGAGTTGAGATTTGAGTCAGCTGTGTGAATCTAGATAAATTACACAAATTTTCTGAGCTTCAGTCACTTTATCTTCAAGAGAGGGATGATTGCAAGGGTGAATGAGCTATTTATAGGGTTACAATGCCTGTTATAGTATCTAAGAAATGTGTAGCTGTAACTGTAGTTGTCATCACTCCCACTATTACTGCCAAAATGAGCCTAGAGATGGCTGGGTTTGCAGGGAGAGGAGTGCTCTCAGACTGGATGAGCTGAGCTTTGGATGTCTAAGAGGCAGCCCAGCAGAGATATTTGGAAATTCTGGATGGGAGTGTTGAGAAGATAATAGTTGGATGACCTAAATTTAGGATTTTGTCCAGTTGTTGCTACACAGGAAGACTGTGGTAGGAAATCTTGAGTGTAAAAGACTGGCTGATGTGATGGTCTATGGGGGTGAGGTTGGTAAGGAAGAGGCTGAAACAGAAGGAGACTGAAAATGAAATGGGCAAGGGACTATAGTGGAACTGATGAAAACTGGTGTTTTTAAAAGAGTGACAAAGCTGGAAGGAATTGAGTTTGTGGTCGGGGCTGTTCAATGTTGGTGTTTGAGTTTTCAGAGGAACAGAGATGACCTTGAAGCTAAAGTGGAGCACTGAGAACTTCACTGGCCTGGAGGAGGTGATGGAACACTGTGGCTTGGCTATGGATGGACCTTGCAGTGACCTGGAATCATCCCGACTAGGATAGAGAGAGAAGAAAACCTATGCTTAAGTCTAATAGAAATCAGGAGGTGAGTGGATTTCTGGGATATGGTCAGATTTTGAAAGGTAGAGCTGGGTGCTACTGGCTTCCATGAGCAGGGGCCACCCACAAAGGAAGACAAGGACTAGTCCATAAGCACCCTCCTGTACCTGGAGAAGGCCTTACCTGTCTGGGACATTCTGGTATGTGAAAACCAGAAGAATTCCGATTTTGAAAACCTGGTATGTGAAACCTGGAAGAATAAAAAGACATCGGGCAGGGGGTGCTTCACCAAAGATCAGCATCTCCAAAGATCTTGCCTGCTCTGCATCTCTGTGATTTGAGTGTAGGGATAGAGAATAGGGCATTGCATTTGCTGATGTGTGGAAGTTGGAATGTGCAGTTTGAGGTGCAACTAAGGTGTGTATTTGTAGCTCACTATCATTCTACAGCCCAGCCCAGAGCCCTACAGGGCCTGCAATGCAGTGTTTAATGGTGTTGCTGGTGTAGTGAGGGATGTTTTTTTTAAACAATGCCCCTGATCTGAAGTGATGTGATTAAATAGGGTTCCCAAAATTCCTATCTACTTGGGACTTCAAAATGTGACTCTATTTGGAAATGGGGTTCTTGCAGATGTAATTAAAATAAGGACCAAGATGAGATTAGGATAGATTAGGATGATCCCTAAAATCCAATAAGAGTATCCTCCTAAGAGATACACAAGAGATGCACAGAGAAGACGACCAAGTGAAGACTGAAATAGGCAGAGACTGAAATGATGCTGTCACAAGTCAAGAGGATACCATAGCTGGATGAGGCAAGGAGGGATCCTCCCCTAAAGCCTTTTGAGGGAGTGTAGCTCTGCTGATATCCTAATTTTGGACTTCTAGCCTCCAGGTCTCTGAGTGAATGAATTTCTGTTGCCTTAAGCCAACAAGTTTATGGTATTTTTTTCTAACATCCCTAGGAAACTAATACGAGAAACTAATTCACTAAAGGGAGTTTTAACTGCTCTGCCCACTGCCACCATGCACAGAAAGCTGGTTATGGGAGAAAAAATAAAGATAGTAGTAGGCATCTCTGAGATAGGCAGTCCCAGGTTAGGTGAGGGACAGAATATTACAGTACACATCCTACAAACATCCATTCTTTAATTAAGACAGGCAGCCTCATTTTGCAAAGAAAGCAAACTTTTCTATGAAAATCAGATGATCAAGACTCATTACTAAAATCAGAATCAGAGAATTTGCAAGGCAGTAGCCTAAGGCAGCAGTGATCAGAGTCTGAAATAAGTCAGGCACATTTCAGCTCAGGGGAGGTGAAATGAGACACCTAGAAGAGGTACCAGGCAGAAGAGGATCCAGGTCAGCTCCAGGACTGCTTCCTAGCCATGTGGTTAAGGTTATCACCAGGTTATGTGTGAGAAGAGAGTGGACATCCTTGCACAAATGGACACATTTATTGAGCACATATTTTGCACCAGGCTCAGGCTCAGCATGGAATATTGCAGTGATGGAAAAACACAGTCCTCACTCTCAAAGAGCAGATAATGTCTCAATTGAGAAGATTTCAGTTGCAAGTAACAGAAAACTCAACATAAATTGAATTAAGCAGTAGAAGGAACTGGTTAACTACAAGAATTAAAAAGTCCAGGGATCTGAGGCTTCCAGCACCATTCAGCCAAGATTATACTTTGTTTCTGTGATTCTCTGTCTGTCATTTCCAACCTAGTGACTTCTTTTTTGCTCAAAAGAGTGAACAGTTGCTCTTGCACAGTTGCAAGATAGCTACCAACAACATCTGCAGTTAACTTACTTTGCATTCAGGAAGAGAGAGAACTGCTCTCCTGCAATCATCAGACCATCATAAATCCAAGTGTCTATCCCTGAGTCAATCTATAAGACAAAGGAAATAAGATACCCTGATTGGTTTAGACCCTGCTACTCCAAGCTTGGTTGCCAGCATCCCCTGGGAATTTGCCAAAAGTGCAAATCATTGAGATCAGAAACTGAATCTAGACTTCCGCCAAGATGGAGGCATAGGTGGAAACACTGTGCCTTCTCCCACAACCAAGTTTGGATACAACAAAAGTTTTGGAGAACTAAGACACACCCAGAGACCAGAAAACCGAATTATACGGAAGTCCAACACCTACGAACCGTTCAATGGGGACGGTAAGAGAGGCAGAGCCAGCAGCGGACAGGGTCGGGAAGGACAGACCTAGGAGCGCAGGCAGCCCGGACCTAGTTGGGGTGCGGGGCAGACTGACCAAGGTCACACATTCGCGCACAGTGAGACGGACCACGCAGGCCCCAGGAGGCGAACCCAGTGGTGGAGGGCTGACAGCAGTGGCACACTCGCGTGCAGTGGAGCGGGGTGCATGGCCCTGGTGACGGTGGTGGCTGCGGTGCTGGTGGGGGTCACGGAGGCAGGGGCCGGAGGGAAGCCATTGTCCCTCTTTGACCCCGCCCCCACATAAAACGTCACAGCCCAGCGACTGAGTTGCCCTGCTCTGGTGAAAACCTAGGGCTCCGTTCCTGCTACTTAATAGGCACGAACAGCCCAAAAGATGGTACAAGAACTCAAAGTCCCAGAGCCAATAACTCTAAGCGACCAACAGATTGCCAGCCTCTCAGAAGCCCAATTTAAAACACTATTTATCAGGATGCTCACAGAATTGGTAGAGTACAGTCACAAATTAGAGGAACATATGAAGGCTAAACTAATTGAAATGAAGGGAGATGTCCAGGAAACCAATAGCGATGGACAGGAAAATGGGACTCAAATCAAGGGAGTGGACCAGAAGGAAGAACGAAACATCCAACCAGAAAATAGTAAAGAAACAAGAATTCAAAAAAATGAGGAGAGGCTTAGGAACCTCCAGGACATCTTTAAACGTTCCAACATCCGGATTTTAGGGGTACCAGAAGGGGGAAAGAAACAGCCACAAGTGGAAAATGTATTTGAACAAATAATAAAAGAGAACTTCCCCAGTCTGGCAAAGGAAATAGACTTCCAGGAACTCCAGGAAGCTCAGAGAGTCCCAAAGAAGTTGGACCCAAGAAGGAAAACACCAAGGCACATCATAATTACATTAGCCAAGACTAAAATGAAGGAGAGAAACCTAGAAGCAGCAAGGAATAAGGAGACAGTCACCTACAAAGGAGTACCCATCAGACTGTCAGGGGATTTCTCAAAAGAGACCTTACAGGCAAGAAGGGGCTGGAAAGAAGTATTCCAAGTCATGAAATCCAAAGACCTACAGCCAAGATTGCTTTATCCAGCAAAACTTTCATTTAGAATGGAAGGACAGATAAAGTGCTTCTCAGACAAGGTCAAGTTCAAGGAGTTCATCATCACCAAGCCCTTATTATATGAATTGCTAAAGGGACTTATATAAGAAAGAGATGATGAAAAATATGAACAGTGAAAGGACAGAAAACACACAGTTATTAACAACCACAACTAAAACAAAAGCAAACCAAGAGGACAGCTAGATCAGGAGTGGAACCATAGGAATGAAGAACACATGGAGGGTTAGAAACAGGGGAGTGGGAGGAGAAGAAGGGGGGAGAAGGCACAGAAAATAGCATAGATGGTAGGTAGAAAATAGATAGGGGGGAGGGCGAGAATAGCGGGGGAAATATAGAATCTAAAGAAGTTGAGACACGTGGTTATAAACTAAGGGGGGAGAAGGGTGGGGGAGGGAGTGTGTGGGTGGAGGGGAATGAAGGGGGAAATAGAACAACTGTAATGGTATAATCAATAAACTATATTTTAAAAAAAGAAACTGAATCTAAATTATAGAGAATGGGGTCCAGTAATCTGTGCTTAACATGCTCCTCAGGGGATCCCGGTGTACACTGAATTTGAGAACTGTGCTTAGATGAATCAGATCTCATCTATGCAGCTGATGGTCGAGGTTATTCTTCAAAAACTATGTAACTGCTGTGCAATGTAGAAGGATGAAGTGGTTGTTGGGGAGGAAACCATAATGGCAAATACCTTTAGTGAATATAACAACTGTCATAATTGCCAGCATTTATTCCTATTATATGTCAGGTTACTGTGCTGAACATTTTACATGCATAATGTCATTTAATCCTCACCACAAACCTGAGGAAACTGAGGCCCAGTGCAGTCTAGTAAAGTTTTTTAAGGCTTTACACTAAGTATCAGGGCTGGAGTTTGAACTTCAGCAAATGACCCCAGAGGCAGTGTGCTAAGGTACACAGCTCCCTACCAGGACATGGGATAAGCTTCATAACAGAGGAAGTTCGGGTGCATTGAAGCACCTTGCAAACACCTTACATGCTCTAGTTGGGGTCAAGAAGGGCTTCCTAGAGGAAATGACAAGGTGGAAAGGAATTAGTAGCTGGGTGAAAAGAAGAAAGACTATGCAAAGGCCTGAAGCCTAGGGATGGCTTGGCATGTCTGAGGGACTGGCTTCAGTGTGATGTTGAGGGTGGAAGGAAACAAGGAATGACTGAGAATTAGGCTGAGGCTAGCGCTATAAATGCCCTGTCAATGCGTCAAGGGGACTCAGCTTTATTGTAAGGTCAGTAGAAGCACAGGGGTTCTAATCTGAGAGTGAATATACTGGACTTGGTCTTTAGAAAGATGTCCTTGTCTGCAGGTGGAGAATTGAGCAGAGGCAAAAACCCATTGCAGGGTCCATCTCATGAATTAGTGGTGACTGGGAAAAGGGCATGCAGAAAAACAGACATGTTTGAGAACTTGGTGGCTCTGATTTTCTGGCTTGGGCTGATGTATGACCCTCTTCAGAAATATGAGGATAAGGAAGTTTGGGGGAGTGCAACTCAGTTTTTGACCTGTAGATTTACTGAGAATTATAACAAATTATAAATGTAATTGTTTTTTTAAATATAGGGTTGAGAGAGTAGCTAATTATTTATTGAGCTTTTACTGTGTTCCAGGTACTTTATGTATATTATAATATACTATATTATTATATATTATACATATAATACTACATGTAATATAATGTAATAGTATATATATATATATTATTTCTAATCTATTTCTAATCAACTACTCTGCACAGTAAGCATTCTTATCTACATTTTCTGTAAGAGGATGCAGAGCTAAATAACCTGCCCATGAGTCACACTAACAAATGGTAGGGCAGCTAAGTCAATGCTCCCTGCAGAGAGTCATGCTGTTTCCCCTAACCACAGACACCAGTAGGGACTGCTATAGATGCATTATTTCTAATCACTTCTATAGTTATACCTATGTGATTACCATAAAGCCCATCCCAGAGAGTGGAATCACAAGGGCAGGGTGTGTTCTTTATTCATTAATATATTTCCAATCTTGGCACATTGCAGGTGCTCCATAAATATTTGGAAGGAGGAAGGAAGGGAAGAAGGGAGGAAAGGGAAAGGGAGGTAAGAAGGGGGGTGGGAGGGAAGACTTGAATTAGGAGGGGGAAATGAGGAAGGGAGGGAGGGTGGCAAGGAGGGAAGGAGAGAGGAAAGAGAAAGAAATTGGTGAAAGCTTCCAGGTGTTGTTGTTACACATGAAGTGGGTCATTGGTTTTGTTTTGTTATTTTAATGTATTTTATTGATTATGCTATTACAATTGTCCCATCCCCCCCCCATCATTCCCCTCCACCCTGTACAAACCCTCCCACCTGCATTCCCTCCATTTAGTTCACGTCCATGGGACATACATATAAGTTCTTTGGCTTCTCCATTTCCCATACTATTCTTAACCTCCCCCTGTCTATTTTCTACCTACCATTAATGCTATGTATTCTCTGTACCTTTTCCCCCTTACTCCCTACCCACTCCCCCACTGATAACCCTCCAAGTGATCTCCATTTCCATCATTCTGTTCCTGTTCTAGTTGTTTGCTTAGTTTGTTTTTGTGTTTTTTAGGTTCAGTTGTTAATAGCTGTGAGTTGGTTGTCATTTTACTGTTCATATTTTTTATCTTCTTTTTCTTAGATAAATCTCTTTAACATTTCATAAAATAAGGTCTGGGTGATGATGAACTCTGTTAACTTGACCTTATCTGAGAAGCACTTTATCTGCCCTTTGATTCTAAATGATAGCTTTGCTGGATAGAGTAATCTTGGATATAGGTTCTTGCTTTTCATGATTTTGAATACTTCTTTCCAGCCCCTTCTTGCTTGTAAGGTCTCTTTTGAGAAATCCCCTGACAGTCTGATGGGTACTCCTTTGTAGGTGACTGCCCCCTTATCTCTTGCTGCTTCTAGGATTCTCTCCTTCATTTTAGTCTTGGCTAATGTAATTATGATGTGCCTTGGTGTGTTCCTTCTTGGGTCCAACTTCTTTGGGACTCTCTGAGCTTCCTGGAGTTCCTGGAAGTCTATTTCCTTTATTAGACTGGGGAAGTTCTCCTTTATTATTTGTTCAAATAAGTTTTCAATTTCTTGGTCTTCCTCTTCTCCTTCTGGCACCCCAATGATTTTGATGTTGAAATGTTTGAAGATGTCCTGGAGATTCCCAAGCCTCTCCTCATTTTTTTGAATTATTCTTTCTTTGTTTTCTTCCAACTGAATGCTTCTTTCTTCCTTCTTCTCCAAACCATTGATTTGAGTCTTGGTTTTCTTTCCATCACTGTTGGTTTTCTGTAGATTTTTCTTTATTTCACATAATGTGACCTTCATTACTGCCTGGGTCTTTTTAATAATGTTGAAGTACCCAGTGCATTCCTGGAACCAGTATTTTGAACTGTGTATCTGATAGATTGGCTATTCTTTTGTCGCTTAGTTATGTTTTTTCTGGAGCTTTGATCTGTTCTTTCATTTGGGCCATTCTTTTTTGTCTTGGTGCATGTGTTATGTAGTAAGGGGCAGAGCCTTAGGTATTCACCAGCATGGGGCAACCACCCCCACTTCCGTGGCTGTGTTGTGGCACTAAATGTGGTGGATGTGTCTGAGAGGGAACACTGCCACTGCTCCACTCTCTGCTGGTTTTCAGTCACTTCCCCTGCTACCCACAAGCAAATTGGGCCCTTCTGGTGCAGATTGGTGGGTGGGTGGGTTTGTGTACATTCTAGGACCCTGTGGGTCTCTCCAATGAACTCTCCTGTGAAGCTTGGAGTTTCTCCCGCTGCTGCCTCATCCCCCACTGGTGTTTTCAATAAGAGGTTTGAAGCTTTATCTCCTCACTGGAGCCCTGTGTTGCACGGTATGTCTCGCTCCCCAGTTGTTCCTCTGGGTTTATCTGCATGAAGATGTGGGACAGCCCAGTCCACAAGCCACTGCGTTGCAGTGTGCTTGTCTCCTTCCCTCCTACTAATCTAGATTAATGTTTCTTCTTTAACTCCGTGGTTGTTGGACTTCCATACAGTTTGATTTTCTGTCAGTTCTGGTTGTTTTTTGTTTTTAAATTTGTTGTTGTCCTTGTTTTGGTTGGGTGAGGAGGCACAATGTGTCTCCCTACACCTCCATCTTGGCTGGAAGTCCCTCCTGAGTCATTGGACTTAACCAATGAAAGAGCTCTGCTAAGAGAAAGAAAGAACACCCTTTGCAACAGCATGGATGGAACTGGAAAGCATTATACTGAGTGAAATAAGCCAGGAGGTGAAAGACAAATACCATATGATCTCACCTTTAACAGGAAGCTAGCAACAAAACAAACAAGCAAGCAAAATAAAAACAAAGACACTGAGCCCTGGCTGGTGTAGCTCAGTGGATTGAGCTCAGGCCTGCGATCCCCACAATCGCGGTTTGATTCCCAGTCAGGGCACATGCCTGGGTTGCAGGCCAGTTCCCAGAATGGGACTCAAGAGAGGCAACCATACATTGATGTTTCTCTCCTTCTCTCCTTCCCTTCCTCTCTAAAGATAAATAAATAAAAATCTCTAAAAAAACCCAAAGACACTGAAATAGAGAATAGGGGGACAGTGACTAGAGGGGAGAGGAGAGAGAATTTTAGGAGAAGAAGGGGAAGGATTTACAGGAACAAGTATAAAACATGGACAACAACTAACGGGGGTGGAAATGGGAGGGAGGTGAGGAGCACTGGGAGGGTGGGCTGGGATGGGAGTAAAAGAGAAAACTATACTTGAACAATAATTTTTAAAAAGATTGCATTTGGTAACTTAGGGATTAGAGAACAACTCTAAGTTCTTAAGCTCTTGAGTGCTGTGTGAATATGGTTTAACTGGCTAGGTTTAATTATTAAAAAGCATAAAACTACTTGAGGCCATTTTCTGGACAGGGTTGTATAAAACAATAAACAGGTTTTTTACTTAAAAAAAGAAATAGCTCTGCTAAGAATTTGATTAAAAGAATAGGAAAAAACTAAATTATACTTGTTATATTCAATACTACAGATTACAAATGAATCTTAAAAAGGGAGGAAATCTTTTGTTCCCATGTTTTAAAACTTTTTTATGTTTATATTTTCTAAAAATCTTATCTATAGATCTGAGCTGTTTAATAACTATTTGTTAATTGAGTCAGTAAATGGCACGCATCTACACAATATATCTTGATGTTTTCTTATTTTTTTCCTAATACTGTTGGTTTTGGTTTTATGTCTCATACTGCTGGAGTATACACAGAGGAGCCCACTTGAATCAAGAATTCTATTTTTAAAAAGTATTTATTTAGGGACTTTCACCAAGATGGAGGCATAGGTGGAAACGCTGTGCCTTCTCCCACAACCAAGTTTGAATACAACAAAGGTTTGGAGAACAAAGACACAGCCAAAGAACAGAAAATTGAATTATATGGAAGTCCGAGAACAATGAACCATTCTACCAGGACGGTAAGAGGGGCAGAGCCAGCAGTGGAGCAGGGTCAGGCAGGAAAGATCCCCCGACCTAGGTGTGCAGGTAGACTGGACCCAGTGAGGGTGTGGGGCAGACTGACCTTGGTCGCACATTCTCGCACAGTGAGACGGACCACGCAGGCCCCAGGGGGCGATCCCAGTGGTGGAGGGCTGATGGCGGTGGCACACTCGCGTGCAGTGGGATGAAACTCGAGGGCCCCAGTGATGGTGGCAGCTGCTGCACCTGTGGGGGCCCCCGGCGGGAGGCGGCAGATGGGACGCCATTGCTCCTCTTTGACCCCACCCCCACATACAGCGTCACAACCCAGCAACTGAGTTGCCCTGCTCTGGTGAACACCTAGGGCTCTGATCCTGTTACATTATAGGCACGAACAGCCCAAAAGATGGCACAAGAAGAACTCAAAGTCCCAGAGCCGATAACTCTCACTGACCAAGAGATTGCCAGCCTCTCAGGTGCACAGTTCAAGACACTGTTTATCAGGATGCTCACAGAACTGGTTGATTATAGTCACAAATTAGAGGAACATATGAAGGCTAAACTAATTGAAATGAAGGGAGATGCACAGGAAACCAATAGTGATGGAAAGGAAACTAGGACTCAAATCAATGGAATGGACCAGAAGGAAGAACAAAACATCCAAGCAGAAAAGAATGAAGAAATGAGAATTCAAAAAAATGAGGAGAGGCTTAGGAACCTCCAGGACATCTTTAAACGTTCCAACATCCAGATTATAGGGGTACCAGAAGGGGGAAAGAAACAGCCATGAGTGGAAAACTTATTTGAACAAATAATAAAGGAGAACTTCCCCAGTCTGGAAAAGGAAATAGACTTCCAGGAACTCCAGGAAGCTCAGAGAGTCCCAAAGAAGTTGGACCCAAGAAGGAACACACCAAGGCACATCATAATTACATTAGCCAAGACTAAAATGAAGGAGAGAAACCTAGAAGCAGCAAGAGATAAGGGGGCAGTCACCTACAAAGGAGTACCCATCAGACTGTCAGCGGATTTCTCAAAAGAGACCTTACAGGCAAGAAGGGGCTGGAAAGAAGTATTCCAACTCATGAAATCCAAAGACCTACAGCCAAGATTGCTTTATCCAGCAAAACTTTCATTTAGAATGGAAGGACAGATAAAGTGCTTCTCAGATAAGGTCAAGTTCAAGGAGTTCATCATCACCAAGCCCTTATTATATGAAATGCTAAAGGGACTTATATAAGAAAAAGAAGATGAAAAATAAGAACAGTGAAAGGACAGAAAACACACAGTTATTAACAACCACACCTAAAACAAAAGCAAACCAAGAGGACAGCTAGACCAGGAGTGGAACCATAGGAATGAAGAACACATGGAGGGTTAGCAACAGGGGGGTGGGAGGGGGAGAAGGGGGGAGAAGGTACAGAAAATAGCATAGACAGTAGGTAGAAAATAGATAGGGGGAGGGCAAGAATAGTGGGGGAAATATAGAATCTAAGGAACTTGAGACATGTGGTTATAAACTAAGGGAGGGAGAATGGTGGGGGAGGGAGTTTGTGGGTGGAGGGGAATGAAGTGGGGGAATAGAACAACTGTAATAGTATAATTAATTAAAATATTTTTAAAAACAAAAAAAGTATTTATTTATTTATTTTTAGAGCAAGGGGAAGGGAGGGAGAAAGAGAGGGAGAGAAACATCAATGTGTAAGACATACATCCATCAGTTGCCTGTCACACCCACCCAACTGGGGACCTAGACCACAACCCAGGCATGTGCCCTGACTGGGAATCAAATCAGTGACCTTTTGGTTTGCACACCAGCCAGGGCAAGATTTTTTTATTTCTAGTTATTCTCTACACCAGCATCCTGGCAAAAATGCTTCACATGAAGATATACTTGGTCATAATGGGATCCTGAAAGATTTGCCTATCTGCAGAGTATCAACACAGGCTTCCTCAGTTGTCCCCAAACTTCAGGTTTTAAAAGAATCCCCTTGAGAGCTGGTTTTACATGCTGGTCCCATGCCTGACTCCAGCTTCCTTTTTGTGTTCTGATATGGAGTGCGGTCTTGAGACACATTCTTAGTAATCACTCCTCAAGGTCTGAGGACCATACTTTTAGATCCACCAGCTCATTTTGAAAGTGTTTGTAACTAAAAAAGTCAGTCTTTTTCCCAAGCTCCCATTGCCATGTTTGCCTCATGAAGTAAGAGGAAAGCTGACCTCAAAGTGACTGACCAATCTGTCAGCGAGATTCCTGGGGAAGATGCTGCTCTCTGCACTTCACTCCAATGTGATGGCATGAAGGAGATCCTCTCTCAGATTACATGGCCAGTGCCAGGTCAACCCAGGAGTGAATGGGGCTGTGACTTACTGATCACCTTGCCCTTTCAACATCTAAATGGCCTGACCCACTACTGACCCCAGATTTATGGTCCAAAAAGCATTTGAAAGAATTTAGGGAAATTGACAGAGGTAAAGGAGACAAAATAAGCACTGCTAATAGGCTGCAGTCACTGTTAGGCAGAGTAAGTTCTTTTAGGGACATCTTTTTTCTAGTTATTTGGGGCATAGACTTCTCACCATTACCATCTCCATCATTATCAATAATAATCATAATATTCAATAGTGAGTGATCATGGTATCTCCCCTGACAGATACATCAAACTAAAAAGTTTTTACATAGCAAAGGAAATAAACAAAATGAAAAGACAACCTAATGAATGGGAGAACATATTCCCCAATACATCTGATAAGGGGTTAATATACAAAATTTTAAAAACCTCATAGAATTCAACAGCAAAAAACCTCAAAAGATCCAGTTAAGATATGGGCAAAGGACCTAAAGAGACTTTTTCAAAGAGGAAATATAGATGGTCACTGGGCATATGGAAGGATGCCCAATGTCACTCATCATCAGAGAAATGCAAATTAAAACCGCAATAATATACCACCTCAAACCTGTCAGAATGGCTATCATTAACAAATCAACAAACACCAAGTGCTGATAAGAATGTGGAAAAAGGGAGCCCTCATGCACTGTTGGTGGGAATTCAGACTGGTGCAGACACTGTGGAAAACAGTAGGAGTTACTTCAAAAAATTAAAAATGGAATGCATTATGACCCAGCAATTCCATTTCTGGGAATACAGCATAATCAAAGAAACCTGAAACACTAATTTGAAGGAATATATGTACCCCTATGTTCATTGCAACATTATTTACAATAACCAAAGTTTGGAAGCAGCCCTAGTGCCTATCAGTAGATGAGTGTAAAAAAAGCCGTGGTTCATTTATCAATGGCATGCTGTTCAGACAAAAAATGATGGAGTTCTTACCTTTTGCAACAGTACAGATGGACACGGAGAATATTATGCTAAGTAAAATAAACTAGTCAGAGAAAGACAAGTACCATAAGATTTCACATATATGTGGAATCTAATTAAGAAAAGAAACTAAAAAACAAAATGGAGACAGATTCATGAATAAAGAACAGACTGCCAGTTGTCCAGGGCTGCAGGGGGTATGGTGTTGGAGGCTAGGTGAGAAGGATGAAGGGATTAAGCAAAAAAAAAGTTAAAATACACATGGACATCAACAAGAGTATGGTGATCACCAGAGGGAAAGGAGGAATCAGGGGAGGTAGAAAGCGTAAAGGTAGGATAAAGGGTTATGAAAGAAGACTTGACTTGGGGTGATAAACACACAATACAATATACAGATGATGTACAGTAGAATTGTATGCCTGAAATCTATATAATTTTATTAACCAGTGTCATCTCAATAAATTCAATAAAGAATATATTTACTGAGCACTCAAAGAATGCATCTTAGATTTATTAGGAGAAAGAGATCCTGAGTGTTATAGTTTTCCATTCCATTTCCAGACCTTTGAGCAAAAGAGAAGTTGGCAATCTAGATGAAGTTTTTAAAATGTTTTTGACCATTGCTGAAAGTAAGAATTGCAGTTTGCACTTTCTCTGCCAGTTGCAATGCTAGAACATTGCCACATGTTCTACTGTCCTCAACAATTAGTGAGAAATTGTTGAAATCTATTGTTCTCAACAATTGTTTGGTGTTGATATAGTTCGCACTCACACTTTTCCAGAGAATTCTTTCTACTTTCTGCTGAGGAGAGCACAGAAGTATAAGAAAGAAGTGGCCCAAAATGATCCTTGTGCCCCTTTTCTGAGGCTTCCAGTGTGGCAGAGTCTGACAAAAGTTTAGCTTCTGAGTAGAAGAGGTACCCTGGGAAACGGCTCAGATACTGAACTATTGAGGTTTCCAACAAGATGTCAATGACTTCCATCCAAAGACCATCAAGAACCCTCCTGGAACTGAACAAGCTAGGTTTATGTCCAGTTGCAAAGAGAGAAATACACACAACAGAGGGAGATGTTAGAATGTGCTATAAGAAAGTATTTATTATAGGATTCAGCTTGTGTTGAATGATTGAGGGAGGGTTCTGGATCACACACTGGTGGAGAGCAGGTAACTGGAGTTCTTGTGCATCAGCCAAGGGGAGTAAGCTGAGGCTAAAGCAGCAGCTGCATCTCAGCAACCTGGGCAGGGTGTGTTTGGTGTGTTCAGTTGTTTGTGCCTTGTACAATGTTCCTGCTTTGTGTCTGTCCAAATACAGTTACAGAGGGAATTTCAGTTACACAGTTAAGTTTGTAACTGAAACTTAAGTTACTAACTTAAGTTTGATCCATTGTGGTCACAGTGGTCTTGTCTGATGTGGGTTTTATGTGGAATTGTTTATGTTCAACAAAAGAACATCATGGCCAGGTGATGGGTGCCAGCCTGCAGAGAGGGCCTGCTTGTCACATTCTCAGGGAATTTCAGGATATTGTTTGAAATGAAGACTATCCCGCACATTCCAGCATATAGGTCACTCTCTTTTGAACCCCATCTTCTTTCTTCCCAGGTGTGCAGAGGCCATATGATTCTGAAACTGAGAACAGAGACTCTGGCCCCAGTCCACGAAGGCTGGAATCCCTCTGTCACTTAATAGCTATACAGGACCCTGAACAAATGACTTATCCTTGCTGTGCCTCATTTTTCTCACTTACAAAATGTGGAGAATAGAAAGGATCTGTATTGCAGAGTTGCGGCAAAGCTTTCAGGACAGTACCCAGCACAAAGAATGTGCTATTGTTACCATTATTACCAAACATCCAGTCAATTCTCAAGCACCTAGCTGATTGCAGGAGTCTCCAGCTGCTGTCATTTCTCTATGGATGCTGCGCACTTTCCCCTCACTAGTGTTCTTTGAAAAGCCTTTTCATCATGTTCTGTTGAGTGACTTGTCCCACACTCACTCTTGTTTATTGAGCATGTACTATGTGTCAGGCATTGTGTTGAGCAGGAATTTCCAGCATTTTATTCCATTCCCCTGCAAGGCAGCAGGCATTTGCATTCCCATTTCACACCTTACATGAAAATTGAAAAAAGAATATAAGGCCACTAAGGACAAATGGTTTGTAAGTGGCAGAGCTGGGTCCAAATGCAAAATCATCTGACTCTCAAATTCTCCTCTCTACACGCAGTCTCCCTGTGAAAGTTGCCACTCCTCAGCCCAGCATTGAGGGTTTGCAATGTCCAGCCCCTGCCGGCCCTTCCAGCCTGACCTTAAAAATCTCTCAAAGAACCAAAGAACAGCGTTAAGTGTCTAGCAGGCCCATCTGGCAGGCTCAGGGGAAATTGAGAAGCAAAGGCAGTTTAAATTTTTTGGCAAAGTAAAAAATGCATAACTATATTAAGACATGGAAACAGCATCAATTTAGTGACAAATATCTGCTGGAGTTTTATAAATATTTAGAGAAAAGGAGTGGGCAGGAAGTGGATCCCAGCAGAGATAAAGGGTTGGCTGAATCTTCAGTGACAGTCCAGATTTGGACAAAGAGAGGCTCTTAGTGTAAGACCTGATTTCATCACCACATCTTCTCTGACATTTCTCTGATCACCTCTATACCAGATGGCCCTTCATTCTGCACTCCCTGATCTATGCTTGCTCATTCCTTTCTGGGCACTTCCTCCCTTTCCCCCTTACCAGTTTGTAAGTGCCAGACAGCAGAATCCTTGTCTTTTTTATCTTTTATAGTCACCCAACAATACCCCTTCCTAATACCACACACAGATGCACACATCTAGCAACACAGCTAAAGGCAGCCAGTACTTGTATGTTGAACCAATTAAGCAAAAGTCCCAAAGTTCTCATCCCGGTTTAACAATTTCATGAGCTCTTTTGGTACCATTCCACCAGGCTGCACCGATCCCAGGCTGGGCCCTGCTGGTCCAAACAGGTCCCCGGAAGATTCTGTGATGTAGCTCCCTCCTCTGTGAAGAGCTGGGGGTGGCCCAGCTGCAGTTTCCTCCTATGCCTGCATAACAGTCATAGGAATCACCAATGAAGCTCATTAGAAGGTACATTCTCAGGATGGATCCTTCTCCCAGGGAGTCTGTCACAGAAGGTGGCAGCAGAAATCTGGGCTTCTGTATGTATCCCAGGGGACTCAGAAGCAGATGGTCACTCAGCTGCTCTCAGAGAATCCCTGCCTTAGGTGACCCAGGTAGTTTCTATCTAGAATCTAAAATGCAGTGCTGAAATTAAAAGGGTGGCAGACCCTGTGTTTGGGGCTGGTGAAGGCATCCGTCTGTGGACAGGCCTCTCTGAAGCACAAACACGTCTTAATTTTCAGAGCCATCCACTCGCAAGCTAATGACTTGGTTGGAGAGGAAGGCTGTGGGACAAACCAACATCAGGCCCCCCACCTGAAGAGATGGTGTTTCCCCAGGGCCTGCCTGCCTGCCTCACTGTGCCCCAGGGCTGGTTCTGATGAACTTCCCTGCTGTTTTTGTTTGTTTGTTCTTCACATGAAGGGGTTTTTCTATTTCTGCTGAGGACCCTCTGGCTGAGTCAAAAAGTTTGGGAAAGGCTCCATTTGTTAAACCCTGGGAGGCTCCAGAGATGGATCAATATCCTCATGGTCTGGGAGCAGGCCTTTGTAGTGTGGACTTGCTGTTTGTGTTTCAGGTTCTAAGGGCGGTTTGCTTCTAATTAAAGGCATAAATGCTTTAATTCTTGGCCTGAGGGCTTCCCATATTGCATTAGCATTAGCTATTAGGAAGGAAATGGATTATAATCCCTTTAATACAAACTTGAAGAACTCAAGGGCTTTTGGTTTGAGAGAAGAATTTCCTCCTGTGATTTAACAATATTAACACTCTGAATTTGCATAGACAGAAACTTAGGGCCCAGCATTCCCTCCAGGAAAAGCCAAGTGGAATCTTGCATTCAAATGATTGAAGGTTGTAATAATTAAACTATAGCATTCTAGACCATATGCCAAGTCATTGTGCATGTTTTTCTCCTTTAGTTTTCCCATTTAACACTATGAATATGTATTGGGCCAACTATGTTCTCAATAAAAATGAAGATTTGAAGGTGAATATCCTCACTGGAGGAATGAGGGGAGGATCTGGTAGAGAACCCAGGGTGTGCTCTATGCTTTGTATACACTGTATTGAATCCTGTCCACCAGTCTTTGTGTGTGCCTGTGCTTTTAAACAATGTTTGCTACACTGGAACCATGCTTTTATATATACACTCTTATCAGTTTCTACTACACAATTTAGATTATCTTACTCCACACAATCTGTACCCAAGTCTTGTGTATAATTTAGACCTAAAAAAAGCAGGATTTGCTTTCCGGTTTATTTTTAATCTTTTATAAATATTGAAAAGATCTGTCCTCACATGCTGCTGAGACAGCAATAACCATGAGCAACTTTCCTGTGTCCTGTGCTTTGGAAAAATAACGTTATCACACTGTAAAAACTTAAAAAGTGGTAGGTACACTGTGACATTTTGCAATTTCAGTGCAAACTTACAAAAGTTTATAACTATGCTGTTGTCTGGATGGAGGAAGCATTTCAATTTGGGGACACTGACTGAGGCTCCTGAGGAGGGTGGCTTGCCCATGCCGAGTAACTTTGTTCCTGTAGGTTGTTGCATGAACATTGTTGCATTAATTTGGAAGCAAAGAGATTCAGCAGAGACCCAATCACAGTGAAGGCAGCAAGCACAGGGGACTAAAAAGAGGTACACGGACCCCATGACCTTTTCACTCTTCTGGACTGATTTCCTCTCCTGCTGCCCTTGACTTCTCCATTAGGGAGGCTAAGGATGCTCTTTGAGGAAACAATGTAGCACAGGGCTGTGTCAGAAGCTATGGTGCCTAAAAACAATAAAATCTCTTTGTTAGCTTCGAATGCCACCCATATCACCAGCAATTTCATAATGTGTATCACATGTCTAGGGTGTTCTTAGCTACACATTGTTAGGGTGGGTGGGGATAGGAGGAAGCTCCAGCTGGACTTTGCCAAGAAGGACATCCTCACAGTAACCTGAGTCTGGGGAAGAGACCACCAATGCTGTATTGCTTCTTTGTTGAGAGGGCACCAATCCCCAGCTCCCACAAGGAGCCAATGAAAATAAAACCCCATGACATTCCCTGCTTGGGTGCAACTTCTGCAGCCTCATCCTGCAGACCAGGGAACCTCGCCAGGGGAACACAAACCCCAATAAAGCTCTTTATTGCCTACTTTATGGCTGATGGGCATTTCTTTCTCGGTGGAGCCTAAGAAAACCTTTCACACATCCTTTTACCCAGGTGTAAACTCACCTTCTTCACTTGGAAGCCACACAGGCTGCACAACTGCAATACCAAGGTCTTACTCCCCCAGAAGGTCCCACTTCATCAAAGGGCTGTCAACCCCCAATGACTCATTCCAAATATCTTATACCTCTCTGTCTTGTCCCTGCTTTTCCCTAATACTGATTAAATTCTTTTTTTAAAATTTAGATTTATTTAATTATTGTTCAAGTACAGTTTTCTGTCTTATATTCCCAATCCTGCCCACCACCCCCCAGTGCTCCCCACCTCCCTCCCATTCCCCCTCCCCAATTTAGTTATTGTCCATGTGTCCTTTATACTTGTTCCTCTGAATCCTTCCCCTTTTCCCCTGTGATTCTCTCCACTCTCCCCTCTGGTCCCTGTCAGCCTGTTCTGTATTTCAGTGTCTTTGGTCATATTTTCCTTGCTTGCTTGCTTTGTTGCTTAGGTTCCTGTCAAAGGTGAGATCATATGGTATTTGTCTTTCACCGCCTGGCTTATTTCACTCAGCATAATGCTTTCCAGTTCCATCCATGATGTTACAAAGGGTAGGAGCTCCTTCTTTCTTTCTGCTGCATAGAATTCCATTGTGTAAATGTACCCTAGTTTTTTGATTCATTCATTTATTGATGGGCACCTAGGTTGCTTCCAACTCTTGGCTATCGTAAATTGTGCTGCTATGAACGTTGGTGTGCAGAGGTTCTTTTGGATTGGTGTTTTAGAGTTCTTAAGATATACTCCTAACAGTGGAATTGCTGGGTCAAAAGGCATGTTCATTGTTAGTTTTATTAGAAAATTCCATACTGTTTTCCACAGTGGTTGTACCAGTCTGTAATCCCACCAACAGTGAACTAAGGTCCCCTTTTCCCCACAACCTCTCCAACATTTGTTGTTTGTTGCTTTGTTTATGATGGCCATTCTGACTGGTGTAAAGTGGTATCTCATTGTGGTTTTAATTTGCATCGCTCTAATAGCTAGTGATATTGAGAATCTTTTCATGTGTCTCTGGATACTGTATATGTCCTCCTTGGAGAAGTGTCTGTTCAAGTCCTTTGCCCATTTTTTAATTGGGTTGCGTGTCTTCTTAGAGTGGAATCGTGTAAGTTCTTTGTATATTTTGGAGATTAAACCTTTGTCTGAAGTATCACTGACAAATATGTTTTCCCAAACAGTTGCTTCTCTTTTTATCTTAATACTATTTTCTTTAGCCATGCAGAAGCTTTTTATTTTGATGAGATCCTATTTGTTTATTCTTTTTGTTATATCCCTTGCTCTAGGGGACATATTAGTAAAAATATTGCTGCGTGAAATATCTGAGATTTTCCTGTCAATGCTCTCCTCTAGGACTTTAATGGTGTCACGGCTTATATTTAAGTCTTTCATCCACCTTGAATTTATTTTGGTGTATGGTGTAAGTTGGTGCTCAATTTTTTTTTTTTTTGGCACGTAGCTGTCCAGTTCTCCCAACACCATTTGTTGAAGAGGCTATCTTTACCCCATTTTATGTTACTGCCCCCTTTGTCAAATATTAATTGACTGTAGAGAGTTGGGTTTATTTCTGGGTTCTCTGTTCTGTTACATTGGTCTATGTGCCTGTTTTTATGCCAGTACCAGGCTGTTTTGATTACAGTGGCCTTGTAATACAGTTTGATATCAGGTAGTGTGATCCCTCCTACTTTGTTCTTCTTTCTCAAAATTGCGCCTTCTATTTGGGGTATTTTATGGTTCCATATAAATTTTTGAAGTGTTTGTTCTATGTCTGTGAATTATGTTATTGGTACTTTAATAGGTATTGCATTGAATCTGTAAATTGCCGTGGGTAGTATGGACATTTTGATGATGTTAATTCTTCCAATCCATGAACACGGTATATGTTTCCATTTGTTTGTGTCTTCCTTGATTTCTTTCTTCAGTGTTGTGTAGTTTTCTGCATACAGGTCTTTTACCTCCTTGGTTAGGTTTATTCCCAGATATTTTATTTTTGTTTTTGCTATATTGAATGGGATTTTTTTCTTGATTTCTGCTTCTGCTGATTCATTGTTAGTATAAAAAAGTGCCTTTGATTTCTGGATATTGACTTTGTAACCCAGTGTTTTGCCAAATTCATTTATTAGTTTGAGCAGTTTTTTTGTAGAATCTATAGGATTTTCCATGTACACTATCATGTAATCTGCAAACAATGACAGTTTTGTTTCCTCCTTTCCGATTTGGATGCCTTTTATTTCCTTTTCTTGTCTTGTTGCTGTGGCTAAAACTTCCAATACTATATTGTTAATACTGATTAAATTCTATAGAAGTGATTTTCAACCAGTGTGCCAGAAAAAAATTAAAACATGTAATAACTGACCCTTCAGTCAGAGCTACTGACCTCTTTTCCCTTATGTAGTCAAATTAAAAATTTATCAAAATTATACCTATTTTTGTCAGATCAACAAAAAAAATATGTGTTTCTTAGTGTGCCACAAAATTTAAGTAATTAGTTTATGTGTGCCATGAGATGAAGAAAGTTGAAGATCACTGTTCTACGGAGTTTACTTCCAAAGCATGTCTTGGATCTACCCATGCTTCTCCATATCCACCTCCATTTCTTCCAAACTGCTCCAACCACCATTGGCACTCAGGGTCCTACAAACTCATGTCATGGGATTCTCTCATCCCCTTTAAACACACTGTTGTCCAACAGTGTGCTTTTTGATATGCACATCACACTGCATAGTTTCTCTGCTTAACCTCCCCAGTACTTCCCATTATTCTCAGGATAAAGTCAGCCAGCTAGACAAAGCCACTCTCCATCACCAGCCTCACCTGGAGCCACACTTGTCCCACCACACTTGGCTGTGGCAGAGCAGCCTCTCTCTTCCACACAAGACCCTTCTACCTTTAGCCCTATAACATCATACAGCACTTAGAAGTCTCCTTCCTATTTAGGACTGAGTTAAAATGTCACTACTTGAGGCAAGTCCTCCCAAACCAGCCCTCAATACTGGATCAGGTTCCCACACTCTGTATTTGTCCTTCAGGGTACTTGTCACAATTGTAATTAAAGACTTACTTATATAATTATTTATATAATATACTTTTCTCCAATTATACAGTAACTTCATTAAGACGGAGATCATTCCTTTTATCTCATTTCTGTAGACCCTTACACAATAACTGGAATCGAAGAGAGACTCAGAAATTATAGGTGATTATTTGAATGGAGCCATGTGACTTCACACTTTCATTTCAGGTGGATATTATATCCCTGTTTTACAGGTGATTCAATTAACTTTTGAAATTACATGATTTACCCAAAGACATGAAGATAGTAAGTCTTGGGTTTTGAAGTCAGGACTCCAAAACCTACTGGGTAATATTTTCCTGAAAAATATATCCTTAAGGCACAAAAATCATTTGTTATTACCTAACTGTCCCCTCTGCTTCTATGTCTGTGGCCATTCTGTTTTTACCCTGTTCTTTGCTATTTCTCTCAGTTTTATTAAATTAACAAGTACTTCTTAATCCCTAAGTTTAAGTGACATGGCACTAAGAGCTATATAAGTAAGGAAGAGCCTTTATATAGGATTCTACAGTTATTATGGAAAAAGACTACTTTAGTTCTACCACCTTGAACTTGTTGAGAATGCTTCAGCTGTAAGTTACATAAATGTAAGCAATTGAAAATTGGCTTTAGCAAGAAAATAAATATATTGGTTCACATAAACTGAAAATTCTATATGTAGTCAAGCTTCAAGCATGGTTGTATCCAGGCACTCAGTGTCCTGGTGATACAGTCACTGTCTATATCTATCTCTGGGGTCTTGTTTTCCCTGCTAATTTTATTTTTGGCCAACCTCCCTTCACACAGTGTGAATATGGCTTCAGGCAGCTCCAGGCTCATGTGGTCTTTGTGTCCACTCTCTCAGAGAGAGCCTCTTCCCCAGCAGTTGAGGATGATGCTCATTAGCCCAGCTTTGTTCATTAGCTTCTCCCTAAATCAATACTATAGCCTAGAAGACAGAATATTCTGGGGACAACGTGCCCATTCGGAACTGAAATGGTGTCAGCACCACCCAAACTATATACTTCCTAAAGAAAAAAAAAACCAGCATAATGCTTTCCAGTTCCATTATGCTGAGTGAAATAAGCCAGGTGTTGGAGGACAAATGCCATATGATCTCACCTTTAACAGGAAGCTAAACAACAAAACAAGCAAGCAAAATATAACCAAAGACACTGAAATAGAGAACAGGCTGACAGTGACCAGAGGGGAGAGGGGAGGGAATCTCAGGGGAAATAGGGGAGGGATTTAGAGGAACATATATAAAGGACACATGGACAGCAACTGAGAAGGGTGGAAATGGGAGGGAGAGGGGGAGCACGGGGGTGGGATGGGATGGGAGTAATAGACAGAAAACTGTACTTGAAAAATAATTAAATAAAAAAATTGGAAAAAAAGAAAAAAAAACAATTCTTGAAGTTCTCTACAGGGAAACTGGCTTCCTATCTTCATGCCCTCACCCACACCTTTCTGTTCCCTTCTTGCTTCAGGTAGTACTGTCTTACAGGCTTTGAACTTGCTGATTCCTGTGGTAGAATAACTCCTCCTCCAGGTCCTGGCATGGTTGACTCTTCCTATACTTCAGATATCTGCTTTCACAGTACCCATTCAGAAAGCCCTTCTCGACTCCAGTCTGAAGTGCCCACTTCGACTTCCATCCTTTCACATGTCACCATCTGCTGCAGGGTAGATGCTTATTAATTCTGCTTTGAGTTTAACTCTCATCAGAATGTGATCTCTGTGCAAACAGAGATTTCCACCTATTTTGTTCATTGTTGAATCCACAAGGTCTACAGCAGTGCCAAACACACATTAAGTGTTCAAAAAACATTGATTAAATAAATGAAAGGAGTCTCTGATGACATCTGGCAAGAGATCAAGAAGAGCTTCATGGAGAGGGGTGGGCTGAGATGGGAGTAGAAGACAGAGAACTGTACTTGAACACCAATTAAAATAAATGTTTAAAAAATACACAATAAAAAAAAAGAATAGCTTCATGAAGAAGGTGGCCCTTAAATAGAGTGGCACTTTAAAAATTGTAAATAGCATAATTTTTACCATTTTGGAAGAATTTTTATGAGTTTACTTGAGCCAAAACTGAAAATTGCTAGAAAGCATAGTCTCAAATGTTTCCCTCATTATGACCATTTTTAAGGCACAGTTTATTGGCATTAAGTACATTTACAATGTTGTATAATCATTGTCACCATGCATTTCCAGAATAAGTTCATCTTCCCACACTGAAACTCTATATCCATTAAACACTAACTCCCCAATCCTCTCTCACCTCAGCCCATGGTAACCACTATTCTTTCTGTCTTTACCAATTTGATGACTCTAGGTACCTCATAGAAGTGGCAGTGTAAAATTTTTGCCCTTTATGTCTAGATTATTTCACTTTTTAAAAAATATTTATATTTTATTGATTGTGCTATTACCATTGCCCTGGCTTTTCCCCCTTTGGCCCCCTCCACCCAACACCCTATTTCACTTAGTATAATGTTTTTCATGGTTTATCTATGTTGTAGAATGTGTCAGTACTTCATTATTATTTTTTTAATTAATTTATTTATTTATTTACCTTTAGAGGGGAAGGAGAGAGAGAGAAATATCAATGTTTGGTTGTCTCTTGTGTATCCTGTGCTGGGAACTGGCCTGCAACCCAGGCATGTGCCCCGACTGGGAATGGAACCGCGACCCCCTGGTTCGCAGGCCCGTGCTCAATCCACTGAGCTACACCAGCCAGGGACAGTACTTCATTATTTTTTAAGGCTGAATAATATTCTGTTGTCTGTATGCACTGAATTTTGTTTATCCATTCATCTGTTGAACACTTCGGTTGTTTCCATTTCTGGCTATTGTGAGTAGTACTTCTATGAACATGTGTGTGCAAGTATCTCTCCAAGCCCCTGCTTTCAATTCTTTTGGGTATATACTCAGAAGTGAAATAGCTGGATCATATGCTTAACTCTATGTTTAACTTTTGGAGGAACTGCCAAACTGTTTTCCACAACTGTTGCACCACTTCACATTCCCACCAAGAATGCTGGTTTCAATTTCAAGGGTTCCAATTACTCCATTTCCTCACCAACACTCCTAATGAGTGTGAAAGAGGGTGGAATTTTGACATATGGAAGAAGGAGATGAGGCAGCCTTTCAGGCCACAGTGGTCTGAAGGTGTTATGGTATGCCATAGATCTAATCACACACAGTCTGATGTTATAATTCACATGGGGTTCAGTTTGCCTCTGTCTCCTGGAAATAGACTGACTCTGTAGCCTGTTGGAAAGCCACTGTCTCATGGGTATCTTCTGATGCTGCTAGAATTCATGTTGGCTCAGGTGTGCTGGGACACCAGTGGCTCTTTGTGAGAAAGGGTGAGCCAGGGACAGAGGAACTGACATGCAGAAGGTTGGCCAGTCACCTAATCACAATGACCAGGGACTGTGACCAAAACAGCCCGCATCATATAGGTAAGGGTTCATCTCAAATACAGGTGTGGGTGTGGGACATGCAGCTGTCTCCAGGCAGCAGGGGCACCTGGAGTTGAATGGGCAAGAGCATCATTTTTCTCTTGGCAGAAGGACAGGTAGGTGCTGTGTGCACGGTGGCTGGTCCCCAGCACCAAGAGATGAGCTGTCCATACACAAAAAGAAGGGACACAGGGGCCTATTGAGGTCTGGCAACCACAACCTGCTGAATGGAGTAAGGCTTAGGGTGGGGTTCCATGGGAATGAGATAATGAAGGACCAATCAAGAACCTAGGGGTGCATGAACACAAGCTAGGGTGAGCTCAGGGAGTTCCCCAGTGCCCTGTAGTAAGGCCTCCCCAAAGGACTTCCCAGCTGGGAACAAGGGGCAGGGTTGGGCCTTCACATGCTATTGTTCAACTGGAAATCCAGAGCCTCACATTGGGGAAATCCAGCCCCACTGGATACCCCAATCTCTATTAGAAAACACGGTTTGTGCTCCTAAGTCAGGGTGCCTCTAACTCCTAGGCTTGCTTCCTCTAGGTAGTTCAGAGCCATGATTCAGTGGGATCTGTGTGCTGGAGTCAGCTCATCCTGACTCTGAGAGCCCATTCTGTGCACATTTTCAAAACTCTGCACTAGTGACATTGTGTTTAAAGCTCAAAATTGGCCATGGTAGAAGCATTAATACCACAGAAACTGGCAAATGCTGTAAACCTGGGCTTATTTGCTAATAACTGTTAAACATTAGCAACATTCCACTTGCCCTGCATGAGAGGCAAACCTGATGTTTTTGACAGCTCTAATTCCTTCTGGATCCTGCTGCAACCCCTTTGTCCCAAGGCCCCTGTCCAGCAGCTCACATATCCCTGCCGTCCTCACCAACTCCTGGATGGCTGAATGATGTACAGGGTGGAGCAAAGAGGCCTGGGAAGCTGTGCTTGCTTGCCACCAATTTGCAGACAGTGGCTCCTTTCCCTTCCTATGGCAGAAGCAGGGCTAACCAGTTTCTTTGTGTCTAGGTCATCTGCTATGGCAGGTGTGGTGTACCCCAAACAGGTGAGTGTTATGGATTTCTGTCCCCTGTGACCATCTCAATGTTGGGCAGCAAATAGGTCCAAGGTTCTTGTGCTCTTTGGGGCTCCCTCTGGTAAAAGAATACTAAGGGTTTACAATTGTCTGGAGGCTCCTTTATTTATTCAGTATGCATTTATTAGGCACCCTCAGTGTGTTGAGCATTCAGCTGGGTTTTGAGGCTGCAGGAATGCCTAAGATTAGGTCCTAAGCTAGTGTACTCATTAAATCAATTATAATACACCATAATAAGTGCTGTAGTGACGAATGCAAAATGTGCTATGAAAGCAGAGGAGAGAGTTTAATCCTTGAGTGGGAGATACATTTTGGGGGAGAGAGTTAATCTGGGTCTTGGACTTTGGGTTGAAGTTTGCCCCCTGGGTAGGAGTTTGCTAATTGGTGAGGTATGCAACTAGCATTTCCACCAGAAGATAAGAGAATGTGTGCCAGGCACATGTGAAGAGAGAAAAGAAGTGAGGCTGGAGGATAGAGGACTTCAAGGGCAATGAGGAAAGATGTGGGAAAGGCCAAGAGAGGCCTGATCACAAAGGGGTCCAAATTCCAGGCCACTGAATGCCTGTGTGTGGAATAATGAGATAGATCTCTTTTTCCCCTTGCCTTTAGGCCCCTGTGGATTTAGACATGTACCAAAGCTCCTACACAGTCAACTATAAACCCTATGGGAAGCACAAGTACTCCAGAATCACACCACGAGAGGTAAAAAGTAACTCAGTGTTGTATTGTCTTCAACTGCCCAATGTATACATTGGAGACACTTATTTAGAACAACATCTGATACCAAGAGATCTAAGAGGTGTTTTATATATGTGTGTGTGTTTTAAAATGCACATCAGATATCAGTCATGCATACAGAAGAATGTAAATAATATACACTTGATGCCTTAAATAGCACTGATAACACAAACACTAATGCACCCATTCTCAGGAAGCTCACACAGTACAGTAACAGGACCTCAGAGCCTGTGCGTGACCCTTACTGCTTATATGCTCCCCTACATCCAAAAGAGCTGCTTTTCTGAGTTCTGGGCCAATCATTCTCTTGAGTGTATGTGTGTTTTAAAGAAGAAAGAGTTTTACCCTGTATGGACATATACTGCTAAACAAATTGTTCCATTTTACCTTCTATTAACTTTATTATATGTTGGATCATATTTTTGGTACTCTTTTGTGACTTTTATTTGTTGCTGAACATTATAATGCTTTCTTCGTTTTCTGCGGCATAGAATTGCATTGCATGGAGAGGCCACCATATATTTGTTTTTTTCTCCCACTGGCAGACATCTGATTATTTACTTTTTTGTTACCCTGATGCCCCCAAATATTGCAGTGAAGATGAGGTACAGCCTCACATGCAAGAGTTCACCCATCTGAGGAGTTGAATTGGTTGCCACTGGAGTCATTACTGTTTTCCAAAACCTCGCATCAATGCACCTTCTCCCAAGCAGATGCTGTCATTCTTAATTCTCTAATCTTACTACTATTTGGCATTACCAGACATCTAAAATTTTTGTCAATTTGGTGCATTTGAAATAACATTTTTCTGTGGTCATAATTTTCATTTCACTCATTATTAATGCAGTTTAGCATCTTCTCATTGTTTATGAATATTTATTATTGTGTGAAATGTCTGTTCATGTCTTTTGACCATTTCTCTATTAAATTATGTATCTTTTATTAATTTGTAGGAGGCCTTTACATTCTGGATATCTTTCACTTGTCAGTTATATATGTGGCAAAACTCTTCTACAGTTGCTGCTTTGCCTTTCACTGTCTTTCAGGGAATAGCAATTCTTGTTTTAATGCAGCCAGATGTGTTAGTTGTTCCCTTTATCATTTGCTCTTTTAAAGTCTTATTTAAGAAATTCTTTTCTATCTTGAGGTAGCTCCATTAAAAATAATAATAAGTGTATACAAACAAAAATGGAACAACTTCTGAAATAAATTATTTAGTGGAAGCAAAGTACAGAATTCAATTGCAATGTGCATTGTTTATGTATAAAACAGGGGTGCAGATATATACAATTATGTTTAAATGTACAGAAAATATTTATAGAAAGATACAGAAAACGCTCACGACAGTGGTTACCTCTGGAGATGGGGACCAAGGGAGGAGGAGGGTGGGAGAGAATTTTTTCTCTATTTTTTAATAGTTTATTTTTATTGTATTTTCCAGTACCATTTATCTCCCATATACCCTTTTCCACCTCCAACCTCTCTACCCCCTGTAATCACCACCCTGCTTCCCATATGCATGAGTTCTTTTTTTTTGCTTGATCCCTCTACCTTCCCCAATGACCCCCAAAGACACTTTTCACTCTTATCCCTTTTGTATTATTTCAGCATTTTGCTCTATTGTATTCAATATATATTACTCTTCAAAAACTAATACATTTTTAAACAAAAAAAAAGTGTGTTTTGCCTTGGATACTTCCAACCAAGGAAGCTACATTGCCTTTCACTCATGTGTGATTTGTTCCCGCAGCAAGTGAAGATAGAGACCCAACTTCAGGAAAAAGAATTTTATATGTGCATACCCAGTCCCAACCCCAAGCTAGAGGATGGATACCCTGCCTTCAAAAGACCCTACATGAATGCCAAAGACCTGGGACACCCCGGCTTCTTCCCATCAGTGGGCCACATGAGCACAGTGAAGGATGAATGTAGGTTCCCCAGCATCTGCCCTTCTGTGCACCCAGTTTCCCATGCTCTGTATGTGGCCCAGGGCAATCCAAACCAGGTCCACCAGAGTGCCAGCTTTCTGTGCCTCATGGAGCCAGAGCACCAACCTTCTGCAGAAGAAGGCAAAGGCTACCTTCTACTGCCTGGTTGCTTCTGTCCTCATCACTGCACAGTCAAGGTCCCCATCATAAACCGATGGGGCCCTCTACTGCCATTCTACCAGTAGAAAGGATAAGAACACCTTTGAAGGTCACTGTGGAAATCCTTCACTCTCACAAGCAGATCTCTGCTCTGGTTTTGGATTACAGAAAGGAGGACTGAGAATAAAACCTTGGAAAGATGTTGCAGCATGACTGGGAGTGTAGTTGTTTTGCCTTACTGCCTGGCTCACCCTAGGACATAGCATCCCCACCACAGGAAGAGAAAGGGAGAGGAAAAAAAGAAAGAAAACTGGATGTATGGAGGGCCAGACCTTGTGTGGTGTTTCATTATAAGTAAGAATCTTGCTGTAAATATTCTTACTGTTTTAGACATTTACTTACAAACTAGGAAAAATTATACTTCCCATAATCATCTGAATATTAAGTGTAACAGTGAAACTTGAAATGCTGTTAGCTCACTTTTCTCCTCACTACTCTGGTACAATCAAGAGTAACCATTTAGAAGCCATCAGTAGGGCTTTTATAAACATGTTCATGTATGAACCAGTTAGAAAATAAGCTAAGCTGCTGTAACAAAGAGAACCACAATAGAGCAACTTGAACACTATGAGGTGGGCAGTCAAGGAAGGTGTGGCATCTTTTCTATGGCTTCCATTGCTGGGTCTAAGATGGCTGTTATGACTAAACTGTGTGCTCCCCTCAAATCTATATGTTAAAACTCTACCCCCCAATGTGACTTATTTGGAGATAGGGACTTTACAAGTTAATTAAAGTTAAATGAGGTCATAAGTGTGGGGCCCTAATCCAATAAGAGTGGTGTCTTTCTAAAAAGAGAAAATTTACTTTCAATGGTCTAATAAATAAAGTGTTGGTGGAATAGAGGAATAGGTGAAACAATCCCAGTGGCAAAACAATACAAATTGTAGCTGGGTGATGGGTACATGGAAGTTCATTATCCTATTCTCTCTACTTTTGTGTGTTTGAAAATTTTCATCAAAAAACATTTAAAAAGGAGTGAAGGATAAAGGAGGGCAAAAAGGAAGAAAGGAAAGGGGGATAAAAGATGTGCTCCTTTAGATTACCATTAGCCATTTTAAGTGCATCTAATTTATAATATTCTTCTCATCCTTGCTATATACATTAAGAAAAATAAGGAAGGAAGGAAGGAAGGAAGGAAGGAAGGAAGGAAGGAAGGAAGGAAGGAAGGAAGGAAGGAAGGAAGGAAGGGAAAAGAAGAGAGGGTGTGGGAGGAAGAGATAGAGACAGAAAAGGAGAAAGAAAGAAAAGTCTGATAGTTTGATCCCTGGTGAGGGTGAATAATTCTGCAAATGATCTTCATCTCTTCATCAGTTGTAAAATGTTTCCTCATCAGTGTGTTCCCTTCTTCCTTAACTGTACAATCTTCAGTGAATCTGTTTTATGCATAATTCCTTCTAGTGTGTCTACACAAGAAAGTGTCTATGAACTAAAGTTCACAAGCTCTCAATGCCTGTTAATAAGTAACATTTTTTTAGCGTTGGGTCATGTTGACATTTTTAATACATAGATGTTTCCAAAAATGATTTAGTTGAGCTGAAATCATTAATAATAACAAGAACTGCTCTTTGTTGATCACTTAGCACATACCAGGCTCTCTGTGCACATATCACAAACATCCTTTTATCCTCACACATGGCTGCAGAAACTGAGGGTCAGGGAGCCCAAGGCTACACATAGCAGAGCCAGAGTGTGAACCCCAATATATCTGATTCCAACTCCAAAGCCTCAGTCATTTTTAGAATGTTATGTTATTTTTATTCCAAATAAATTATTGGAATTCCTTCAGTACAATAGCTCTCTTCCTCCTAATGTCCATGTTTCATTGAGTGAACATCCATTGGAGTGAACAACAAGCTGGACCATGAAGATGGGCTGGAGTCAGAGTCCTCCTCCTGGAAGTCTTAATCTGAAGTGTTCGGGAGGTCATAGACTTCATCACTGACTTACGAGGGGCATGACTGTTTATGCTAAAGATATAAAACATCACCAAAATGTGCCTGGATACCAGCTTAGGAATGGCCAGAGCAAGAAGGCTGGCTGTAACCTGGGTCTCTTGGAGCAGGAGAGGACAGCAGCAGGAGAGCCCCAAAAGCAATTACTCAAGAGGGGGATGTGAGCTGAAACCCCCACAACACTCTGCATTTCAGGCGCTTGCTGAAGCCTGGAGTCTGGGGAAAGGGCTGTGCCTGCAAAAAAGCCATTGAAGTCCAGATTGTGCCTCAGAAATCTCTGTCCAGACCCCAGTGCAGCAGGCTTCCTCTGTTGGCATCCAGGAGCACCCTGCAGTTTCTCCCCATGTTACCCTCAGGGGAACCCACACACATCTGATTATTTTTCATCTCCTTACATCACTGCCCATCTTCGGCCCTTCGAATATGACACAATCCTTTCAACTCCACCACTCTGCCTTCCCTACATGTGCATTCAACAGTTCCCATCTCTGTACCTTTGCATTTGCTGTTTCATTCTTTCTGCTAGGAAGCTGTTGTTCTGCTCCCCACTGCTGAATCATTCCTTCTTTTGACAATCCCTTGTCCCTAACAGTTTTCTCTTCCAGGTGTTCCCAAAGATCTTCATTGCTACATCTCTTAGCAGGGTGCTGTGAGGATTACATGAATGAATACCTATAGCCTGGCAAATAGTGGGGGTTCAATAATTATTAAATCTTTAAAAGTTTTTATTATTTTTAGAATTATTATTGTTTTATTTATCTCAAAGAGTGTTTTATGTATCTTTGCTGCTCCTGGAACCTGGTATATAGCAGGTGCTCAAAAACTACTAAAGAAATGAATGGGGGTGTGGCAGAGAAAGGGCTTTTTAAGGGAAGGCACAGGAATGGGGTGGCCCAGCTCTGCTGCAGGCATTTTCTGTAGCAGCTCTCCAGGCCTTTCCCATTAGCAGCTGCAGCCTCTTGCTAGGGTTGTGCATGCAACTTCAGCCACGGAAGTCCTCTCTCTGTACCTGACAATGTCAGGTGAAGGGACTTGGACAGATATCCCCAAGAATGGCCCACAACTTTGCACAATGAATTCTACTCTCTACCAATTGGAGTCACCTGTGGGAACAGGCAGAAATGATGGTGGGAATTCCAAAATGTGTTGTCACCCTTCCCCCTCAACCCCAAGTGCCTTCCTAGTCCCAACTTTGGCCGGGCTTAACATCCATGTTTAATCAAGTAGATCCAAGAGCTGCCTGATTTGGTTGACAGACATTTTAATATTCTCAGGAGATGACTCTTAACTGCTTGCTCAGTTTATTCCTGGGACACAACATGGCTAGATGCCAAGCAGAGCACTGACCTGGAGCAGCTGTGGAGGTGGACCTGAGGTGCCACCAGGATGTGCAGGTCCATGTCAGGCACACCACAACCATTGAGTTAGTGTAGTTTGCACTCCCATTGTATAGCTGAGGAAATCCGGGGGTCAGGTGATTGGGCCAAATGTCACAGGATTTCAAGCTTCTTTTTTTCCCCCATGAAATCTCACTTCCATAAAACCTTCATTTTTCTCATTTGTAAATTACACCTATCTCATAAGGTATAAATAAAAATGTATGTAAATATACTTACTTTTTTAAAAGGTAAATAAAGTATTCCTTTCAATTATTAACATAAAAGAGAATGAGCTGACACCTCTGTGGCTGCACTTGTGGATTTGCCAGCACTGTGTCCCTGTGCACTAAAGGGGTGTTTTTGTCATTTCTTGGTGAAAGTGAGTATGGGTAGAGTAGGGAGATTGAAGGTGGGCTGATAATGAAGTTGCAGAAACTGGACTGAGAGGCTCCAAGATAATGCAGACAGCCCTTACATGTGTATATTTTCAGAGCTTACAAGATAAAGTCAGAGACAGTATCTTTTAATTCTTCTTTCATCTCTGTGACAAGAATTCATACCCCCATTTCACAGAGGGGATAAGTTACTAAGGCTGACTGGGGATGCAGACGCCAGGCCTGCACTTCTGGATCAAGCTACTGCCCACTGTGGAGCACTGTCTTTGGAAAGCTGTCTAGCAGGGGAGCACATGAATGCACCATGGAAAATGCTGATGACTTAGCTCTACCAGATCTGCATGGAGAGTGACTAGGTCTGGAACAAACTCCAAGAATCTGAATTTTTATCCAGTTCATATGGAGGTTTGGGCTCTGAATCACACTTTGCAAAGTAACAAAGGAGTATACAATATTCCTAGGAGCCTTCAGCAGACAGCAGCAAATCTCTGCTGGACAAAAAAAAAATAGCTGGGAGTGGTGGAGGTGAAAGGCAGTCTTTGGGGAGATCAGAGCATGCATATATGGAAATATATCAAGAATGTTTTGGCCAAGCAACATACCAGAATGTGTATATTAATTTCAAAACTTTAAAATATATACCTTTTTAAAAATTATATTTTATTGATTATGCTATTATAGTTGCCCCAACTTTTCCCCCTTTGCCCCTCTCCACCTAGCATCCCCCACTCTCTTAGGCAATCCCCACACCTTTGTTCATGTCCATGGGTCATGCATATAAGTTCTTTGGCTTTTCATTTCCTACACTATACTTTACTTCCCCATGACTATTCTGTCACTAGCTTCTTAATCCCTTCACCTTTTTTCCTACTTCCCCAAATCTCCTTCCCATCTGGCCACCATCAAACCATTATCCATATCTATGATTCTGTTTCTGTTCTGTTTGTTTGGTTAGTTTGTTTTTCAGCTTCAATTGTTGATAGATATGTATTTATTGCCATTTCCTTGTTCATAGTTTTCATCTTCTTTTTCTTAAATAAGTCCCTTTAACATTTCCTATAATAATGGTTTCACGATGATTAACTCCTCTAGCTTTTTCTTGTCTGGGAAGCTCTTTATCTGCCCTTTGATTCTAAGTGATAGCTTTGCCAGATACAGTACTCTTGGTTGTAGGTCCTTGCTTTTCATGCCTTTGAATATTCCTTGTCAATTCCTTTTAGTCTGTAAAGTTTCTTTGGAGAAATCAGCTAACAGCCTTATGGGAACTCCCTTGTAGGTAACAACCTGCTTTTCTCTTGCTGCTTTTAAAGATTCTCTCTTTATCTTTAACCTTTGGCATTTTGATTATGATGTGTCTTGGTGTGGGCTTCTTTGCATACAACTTGTCTTTGCTTCCTTGATTTGTATGCATAGTTCTTTCACCAAAGTTTTTTTCATTATTTTTTCAATATCTTACTCTTTCTCTTCTCCTTTCAGCACCCTTATGATGTGAATGTTGGTACACTTCAAGTTGTCTCAGAGGCTCCTTATACTATCTTCATTTTATTGGATTCTTTTTTCTTCTTGCTATTTCATTGTTTTTGTTCATTTGTTTGTTTTGCTTTCTTATGTTACAAATCATTGATTCAATTCTTGGCTTCATCCACTCTACTGTTGATCCCCTGTTAATTGTTCTTTATTTCAATTAGTGTATCCTTCACTTCTTACTGAACATCTTTTATGCTGTTGAGGTCCTCACTAAGCTCCTTGAACATTCTTATAATTGGTATGTTGAATTCTGCATCTGCTACATTGCTTATCTCTATTTTGTTTAGCCATTTTTCTTAATACAACAGCAATCAAGGCTCAACTACAAGAGGAGGGTATACTCAGCCCACATGGAGGGTGCACCTCAAGCTCCCAGCTTGGGTGATAGGAGAGGCTGTATCACTGGACCCTACAGGACACCTACTACAATTGGCCACACTACCAAGACAGGGAGTGATAGCAGCTCTACCTAATACACAGAAACAGAGAGGCCACCAAGATGAGGAGACAAAGAAGCATGGCCCAAATGAAAGAATAGATCAAAACTCCTGATAAAAGTATATCTTTATTGTACTTATGTGAAGTACCTAGTGAAACCCATAGAGACAGGAAGTAGAATGGTGGTTGCCCTGGGCTTGGCAGAGGGGTGAATAGAATGATGAAAAAGTTCTGGAAATGGATGGTGATGATGGTTGCACAACAATGTGAATGTACTTTATGACACTGAACTATAGACTAAAAAATAGTTGAAAGAATAAATTTTATGTCGTGTGTATACTTTATCACAATTATATTTATGCACACACACACAAGGAATCCTCTATAAGTATAACATAAGATCTAAAAATTATAAATTTACAATGACAATGTTACCTGCATAATAACAAAAATTTCTGCAAGGACAACACTACCATAAACAAAATCAAAAGGCAAATAATAAACTGGGAAAACATTTGCAACACAAATGACAAAACCATCTGAATCCCTTACATGCCAGAAGAAAAAAACAAACAATGCAGGAGAAATATTATTTTAAATTTAAACACTGGCCTATTTGGCAAATATTTGTTTAATACTTATGTGCCAGGCACAAATCTAAGTGCTGGAAATAGAGCAACAATGAAAATAGAACAAAGAGATTCCATACCAGTTGGGGAAAACAACAATAAACTAAAGAAAGTATATAATATGGTGGAAAGTAGTAAGTGATATGGAGAAAACTAAAGCAGCACAGAAGCTAAGAGAACTACGACACAGAGATTGGTTAAATTGGCTTGTCAAAGCAAGTCTCACTGAGAAGTCATAGGCAAATCCCTGAAAAGGAGAGAGATCTTCTCAAAGGGAAGGCTGGGGCCTACTGACCAGGGAAAGATCCTCAGGGGTATGGGCCTAGGAGGCCAAGTCAGGGCAGCAGAATGAGGTCAAAAGAGTCACAGGGAACTGAAGGGCTGCCTATGGACTGTTTAGCCATTGCAAAGGCTCCAAGTCTTATCCCAAATGAGATGGAATCCATTGGAAAGTAATGAGCAAAGGGATGAATCAACCTGATTTCTATTTTTAAAGAATGCCTTTGGCCACCTGGCTACAAAAAGATAGAGAGGGCAAATGTCAAAGCACAGGAGTGGATTAGGGTAATGTAGGTGGAAGTTGGTGGCAACCTGGACCAGAGTGGCCATGGTGACCTGGACCAGAGTAGTGCATGGTGGAGATGGAGCCTATGAGAAGTGGTGGGCTTTGGGGGTGTATGCAAAAGTACAGCCACTGGTATTCCCCACAGATTGGTGGGGATCATGTGAGAGAAAGACCTGAGGGGGCACTGGTGGCTTGTACAAATGGGAAGGTGAGCTGCTTTTCATTTAGTTAGAATGGATGACAGTCAAAATGGGTTTTGAAGGAAGATCAGCTTAGTTTTGGAAATGTTAGGTTGAAAATATCTAGGAGCAGATTTTTAAAATTACCTACCTGCACAGGGGGGAACAGGAGAGAGGTTGGGCCAGCTGAGAGATAGGAACTTGGTAGTCAACAGCCTATGGATGGTATAAAAAACCAGGGAACCTGACCCCATTGCCAGGCATGGAAGTGGTCCAAGGACTGACATCAAGGGCAAGTCAAGGTTGAGAAGTCAGGGAAATGGGGAAGAGTTGAAAGATAAAAAGAAAACCAGGGGTATTCTGGAAACCAGTTGAAGAGAAGTATCAGGGAGGAGGGAGCCATCACCAGATGAGCAGGTCCAGATAATTCTGGGCCAGGAAGCATGTGGACTGAGCACTTACCCCTAGAGACAACAACAAGGTTACCAGTGACTTGACAAGAAACCTGAGGGAAAATGGAGGCAGGAGAGGGCATCAAGAGTGAATGAGACAGAAGAAATGAAAAAAAAACATTATGGATAGTTGTTAAGAAGTTTCTCAGTAAAGGGGGTTCATGAAAATGGACAAAGATGTGGAAAGTTCACAGAAAAAAAGTACATGTGCTTTTAATCACATGGGAAAATTCTGAAGTTCACAATAAGTCCATGTAAACAACAAAAAGGTACCTATATCTACCACATTTAGGAGAGGTTAAAAAGTTGGTGCTATCCTGTCAGAAGGGCAGAAAAATCAACTCATATCCACTGTTGTTAGCAATGTATTTGTGGGGCTTTATGGTCAGTAAAAATCCAGTTACACTTCAGCCCAGCAATTCTTCTCCTAGAAATACATCCCAAGGGACAAAGACAAACAGGTACTCAATGACTATGTATAGGCATATTCACATCACTATTATTTGTAATAGCAAAATGCTGGAAGAAATCCAAGTGTCTTTCATAGTGTGGCCAGAAATACAGCAAAGCCACTATAATAGGTACAGATGTGGCATAAGTGTGTGGACTAGTGAACCAAAACACTAAGTGTATATCCTCTCTTCTCATTTGTTATGAGAAGGGATACCTATGTACCTGCCTAGACAGGCCTGAGAAATTTATGGGAACATAGACTAGCAATTAAAAACAGGGATGAACTGAGGAGGACTGAGGTTAAAAGGTGGGTAACACATTTTATTTTTTTATCTTTTGTACCATTTGAAGTTTTAATTATGAACATCTTAAATTTAAAATAAAACTTATACAGTGGGGTCACATCCTGTAGAGTTAGAGGGGACCATCAGGTCATCTAACCCAGTGGTTCACACCCAGGACTGCTGTGAGATTCTATACCTAGGACCCAGTCTGGAGAGTCAACGAGAGTCCCTCAGGCCACTCTGAAACAACAGGCAGGAGAGTGCAGTGGGCATGCTCCCCACAGTGTTTAATTCCCTGGAGAAACTGAGGGCCTTATAGAGTCAAGCACTGTTCTGGGGGCTGTTTTCCAATAGTGAACAGACAAGCAAGAAGATTTCAGACCTTCCCTGCTGTAAGAAGAGACAACAGATAAAATGATATAATAGCTCAAATTAACTATTTTATAGAAAATAACTGATGCTCTTAACAATGCTGTGAAAACAGGTACCATTGTTATCTTCATTTTATATGAGAAATAGAGGCACAGAAAGCTCACACAGCCAGTAAGTGGTTGAGCTAAGATTTGAACACCAGCAGTCTATTTGTTAAGATGAGAAGTATAATATTTTAAAAAAATGATTTGGACTGACAAGAGATTGAGTGAACCTCTGAGTTTGGTGTCCTCTCTAAGATCTAAACTACAGGGGAAGCTCTGGGGCTGAGAAACTCATGGAGAAGACATCTGGGGGTGCTCCTGAAACAGGAAGACCAGCATGACTAGCAGTGGGGATGGAGAATGAATATTTGAAGGGCAGAGTGAGTGAAGGTCTTATGGCCTCAGCACTGTCCTGCTGTGACTCTTTCTGCAAGTGACTGGAAGCACACTGCCTGTTCTCTTATGTGACAATTCTGCTCATGAGGGGACTTTTTTTATGGTTTGAGCTCTTCTAGATTTACCACAATAGTCATTCTCTCTTCTAGACTAACAGAAACCCTCCTTGTTTCAGCCAGGACTATTATTACATTTCCCAGCTTCCCTTACATAAAATGTGGTGACTAAGTTCCAGATAATGAGTCATAAGCAGAAGTGATACGTTTATCTTTTCCTTCTCCATCCTGCAGCTTGGACAAGTCATGAGCCAAGTTGGATCTGGTAGATTGGAATGACAGAAGAGAGCTCAATTCCTGAATGGTACACAGCAGTCATATCAGCTCTGGAATGTCCCATGGTAGAGAAATAAACCATCAGTGGTTCTCAGCCTTGACTGTACATAAAAATACCCTAGAGAGCACTAAAAAAATATTGTCTTGGCTGGTGTGGCTCAGTAGATTGAGTGCTGATCTTAGAACCAAATGGTCACCTGTTTGATTCCCAGCCTAGGTTGCAGGCCAGGTCCCCCCAGTGGAGGGCGTGTTAGAGGCAACCACACATTGATGTTTCTCTCCTCTTTCTCCCTCCCTTACCCTCTCCCTAAAAATAAATAAAACCACAGGAAAAAACTAAATTAAAATATACATATAGATGACTGCCCTCTCCCCCTCAATTTCTGATATAATTTGGTCAGCAATTGCCTTTGCAGTGGATATTTTAAGTTTCCCAGCCAAGGCTGAGAACCACTGGTTTATGGCACTATTGATTTGGGTTTGTGTTACCCATATCCTAACTTGTCCAAATTCAAGTGGGTTTGACTCTTAAAACTGTGCCCAGGGAACAACCATACTGCTCTCACTGGACAGGTCTTTAAATCCAAAGTCAGGTGACACACTTCCCCCTAATGACATCTCTTTGGGATGAGAGATGATCAGGTGGAGACTCACAGATACCATAATTTTGACACTTAACCCAGAATGGGGAGTTTCAGAAGGGGAAGGTTACCAAGGGTACAGGGAGTAGAGACCAGGTGATAGAGAGGTTCAGGAACATGGCAGCTTGGAGGAAGATTTGTAGTTCAGTCATTATACCTGAATAGAAAGTGTACACATGCTGTTTATCCAGAATTGAAGTCTAGCTGGATCATTTGGTGGAAAGCCTTGTGTGCCTAGCTCATATGGATGAAAAAAGGGCACTGTAATAAATCTAATTGAAAAAAATCTCACAGGGTGATCTGATCATAGATCCCTAACTGGGCAGGTCAGACTGGGTAGTCACACCCCAGGCATATGACTTCAGCAAAAGGTTTATCTTTGTCTTAAAGCAAGCCTTGTCCATTGGTTTTGTGTATCTAGATTAACATATTTTTGAAATGTCTCTTCTTCAGACCTCTTTGAAATGTAACCATCGTCAAGAGAGTATATAATTTTGTTAACTATCCTATAACACAATCCCTGACTTGCTTTCTCTTGCCTTCATGTAATATTCCTGGTATTCCCTCCTTAATTCAAAATGTATAAAAGAAACTGCATTCTCTGGAGCATGTGATATCTCACTCTTGCCATTGGTGTCAGTGTGGTTCAATTAAATTCTTATAAAAATTCTATACAGGTTTGGACATTTCTTACATTGATATTTTTAAACATTTCATGCTTTTTAAAAATTGTTATTCAACTACACTTGTCCCCATTTTCCCACCATTACTCTCCCTACCCACCCACCCCCACCTCCCACATTCAATCCTCCGCTGCCCCTGCCCATTGTCTTTGTCCATTGGTCCTTTACACATGTTCCTTGACTTGACCCTTCCCTCTCTTTCCCCAATTATTCCCCTCTCCCTTCCCTTCTGTCACTGTCTGTTCTTTATTTCCATGTCTCTGGTTCTATTTTGCTCATTTGTTTTATTGATTAGGATCCACTTATAGGTGAGATCATATGGTATTTGTCTTTCACCGAATCGCATAGCTTATTTCACTTAGTGTACTGCTCTCCAGATCCATCCATGCTGTCACGAAGGGTAGGAGTTCCATCTTTCTGTTGCATAGTATTCTGATGTGTAAATGTACTACAGGTTTTTGACCCACTCATTTATTAATGGGCACTTAGGTTGCTTCCAGCACTTGGCTATTGTAAATGACACTGCTATGAATATTCTGGTACATAGGTTCTTCTGAATTGATGTTTCAATTCCACTGCTGACATTTCTTGCATTGATGTTTACTTGGTGTAGCCATCAGGACGCTAAAGAAGCCCACTCAGGATCACCTTCTGGTACCAGCAGGGTCTTACTATGTTCCACCAACCCCATACATTATATTAGGTAAACTTGAGAGAGCTTTCTCTTGGATTCCTAGACCTCTCTGCTATAAGTAGCAAATTTTTATCTTATTTGAGCTGTTCTTAGAAAATCCTCAAGGTGAATAAGGGTTGCAATAACCCAGGAAAGGGGAGAAAAATGGGTTGCTGCTTTTAATTTTAGTTTTTATGTCATTGCTTACTAAGAGTTTAAACAAACTGGTTAAATGAAAGACTGAACTTTTACCTTCAAAGCAGAGGATATTTGCTTACTCAACCCAAATCTTGGGTATTCTTAGGTGGCTAAGAGTCTTTCTGGGGTTGCTTGAGGAAAAATTTCTGTGGAGTGTGAAGCATTCTTATATGGATATTAATCACATTTGTCTTGTCTGGAGACATAAACATAAGACATCTGTAGAAGTTTGTTCAGTCTCTACAGATCTCAAATTAAAAACTAAAATTAACAGGGGAAATTGTACTTCTAAAACCAAAAAGTCCCCAGACAGTCCACCTTTTATTAACTTTAGCTTCCTGCCAAGGCAAAGCAAACTCCATACTTAGAAAGCAGTAGACTCCATGTGCATCAAACTGGCTGTGCTGAATAGTAGATCTCCCATTTGGACAGACCTTTGCTGAGATCTCCTGCCCAACACATTCATCATGCTGCCTAGTGTGCCAGCATCGTATCTATTGTCTTTTGAGTAGAGAACTTGCTGCCTAAATATTCATATCGCAAAGGAGGAGCCACATGATGGCTCACCTTGTATCTGGTACAGATAATGATTTTTCATTAACTTCCTAATTAAATCAAAGAAGAAAATCAAGCAAATAATCCTTAAAAAAAACCTCCTCTAACACTTTCTGCAGTGTTAGCAGTTCAGAAACATTTTCCAAAGAGGGCTAGCTGGCAAAGGAAGCTGGAGGGAGAGCAGTGTCATTGTCCCAGCAGACACACACTGACCCATAGTGGCTCCATGAAGCCAACACCAGAGATATCTCCCCAGGCTTGGCTTTAGACTGAATTACATTCTGTAAGATTCAATGTCTTGGGGGTGTATTCTAGTTCACGTCAACATCATAGTATTTCTCACTGTGAAAAACATAGGCTGGTTCCCAAGTACAGTATTTACTGGGCATCTGAGCCAACAAAACAAAGAGGTAAAGGAATAAACTGTCTATCTCACAGTTGTGTGTGTCTGCTTTAAATATATACATTATATATTTAATATACAACATACATTATATGTGTGCGTATGCATATTTAGGAAATCTTCCTGATCAAATCAACAATAAAATATTTTTAAAATTAGAAGACTATAATTCAACATATATGCATAATACAATCTAAATTCATAGAGAGTTTTTAAAAAATGTAATCAGCCTATATCTGTGGTCATTTTTAACTTTATGTAAGCAATTTCCCATACCTTTTGATATCTATAAAATGTATGTGTCATTGCTGCATAGTATTCCTTCTAAAATCTTGTACATGAATGACTTGCTTCTATTATTCCTTTTGCCATCTTCTTCCAGCCACCATATCACCACTTTTTTCTCTGAAAGTAGAATTTATCTGTAATCATCTCCAGTCACCTTCAAAATCTAGAATTATTCACTGAATTTTCAGAGCCCTTACTCTTCTTTGTTTTTCTCTCAGGATGTCAGCCACATCATACCATGTCTTACTGTCTTTGTTCCATGTGGAGCTTCTCCCAGGCCAACGGCTGCACACATAACAAATCAGCCCTTAGCACAACAGCACTTGGCATATGCTAAATATTCATTATTGATCTGAAAAACACTAGGAATCTAAATGAGTTGCTGTGGCTGAGAAGCAAAGTTCTTAATCAAAATTCATTCTCTTCTCTGGGCCCAAAACTGGACTGCCTCTCCCAGCCTCATAACCACAGGACAGTGTTATTCTTTGCCAATTCAAGAGGAAAGAAATTTAATTGCAGACCTGGCTTGTGAAATCCTCTCACATGTGTTTCTCATGGATTCCCCATTTCTGATGGATGTGGATGGCTTGGAGGTCTTTGGGATGAAGTCACATAGTAGAACTTTGGTTTCCTCAGTGACCACGTGAAAAAGTGCAGTCTCTTCAAGCTCAACACCCACTTAACACTAATATTTGCAATCATATGTAGTGGTGTGCTGCTGAAATTATGGGAGTCACATGGTTATGTAGCATAACCTAAAATGTAGGCACAGTTCAGGTGGCTGCTCCAATAGCCTTTTGGCACCAAACACAGCCTTGATTATGGACAATAGCTAATAAATTCTGAGGCAGAAAGATAGATTGCCTCCTGTTAGGGTGGGGAGTAAACATTCAGCAGGAACTGTCTGCATCCATAGTTTTCTTCCATTACAACCACAGGAATCTCCCTCTTACCTGTGCCTGTAAAATCCTGTGTTTTGGGCTCTGTATAGGGAACTTCAATATTAAGGGAAGTAGTAGCTTTGCCTTAAAGCACCGTGTGAACCCAGATGAGTCACTTCCCATCCTTGGGACACATCCTTATATTGACCATGGTGGATGCAAAGGTGACATAGCCCATAGAATTCTAAAGACCCAGTTTTCATCTGTTTCACATCTATTTCATCCTCCAGTAGTTGCTGGGTCTCAGTTTCTTTGGAGGGGAATGACTATCCCTCCTCCCTTGGTCTGCACAATTATGCAAGGCTGAAACCCTGTCTTGGCTATAGGGAAGGAGAGTTCTCAGAGACATTGAAGCTCCTCTACCCTTGAGGAAGGCCATAGAGTGCTCCTGACACCCCCAAAACACTGGTCACAGGAAGATGGAACCCTGGTCCACCTCCAAGTTGGATGCGGGTTTTAGCAATTCTTTGCCCAACACACAACTATACAATTGGGAAAACTGAGGATTTGACAGATGCAGGGACAGCCCAATACCACCCAAAGGCAGAATCCCTAGATGAAGGGAGAATGTGGGTCTTTCAGGCCAGGGCTAAACTTCACCCACGGGATTGATTAGCTTTGGGAGAGGGAGCCACCAGGAACCCAGACCACTCAACCTTGTGAGGGGTCTTTTATGCTAGAGGTCCACACTGGTACACATACTACACACAACCGCTCACATTAGAGGAGGGGATATTATGCATGGTGTCAGAGGAGACATGAAGTTTGGGCAGGTGACTAAGCCAAAACAAGTAAGAAGTTGGATACAGCTCTGCCATTGGACAGTAGCAACTAGTCTCCCAGAACATGACCACAGTGCACAGCATGGGGTGGGGGAAATGTCAGAATGATGGGTATGGGAAACCCCATGGCACCAAGGGACTGCCTGTGGGGGGACTGTGTCCAGGACAGGCAGGAGACTAGAGAGATTGGCATCTAAAATCCATAGACCTGGGTATTAAGTTTTTGAAGACCATATTGCTATGTAAAAAGCCCTGCTTAAAAATGCAGAACCACCCTGGCTGGTGTGGCTCAGTGGATTGAGTGCAGGCCTGTGAACCACACAATCGAGGTCCCATTCCCAGTCAGGGCACATACCTGGGTTGCAGGCCAGTTCCCAGCAGGGGACTTACGAGAGGCAACCATACATTGATGTTTCTCTCCTTCTCTCCTTCCCTTCCCCTCTAAAGATAAATAAATAAAATCTTTTTTTAAAAATGCAGAACCAGTGTGATTCACATACATTTGCAGAATTCAAGTACACATTTGATTTTGTTAAGGAATATGATGAATAAAAATAGGTGAGATGGGATGTAAATATGCACACTGATACTTAGTTAATTTAAGAGACAAAATATATTAATACAAGAGCCCTGGATGGTATGGCCCAGTTGGTTGAGCATTAGCCTGTGAACCAAAAGACCGCTGGTTCAATTCCTGGTCAGGGCAATTACCTGGGTTGCAAGCAGGTCTCCAGTTGGGTGGTACAAGAGGCAACCAGTCCATGTTTCTCTCACACATCAATGTTTATCTCCCTTACTTTCTTCCTTCCTGCCCTCTCTAAAAATAAAACAAATAAAATCTCTAAAAATGTATTAATACAAGAGAAAAGTTTTACTTCAATCATGTAAATCATGAACACTGGCATATGTAAGTTATAAGAGTAGAGGGGTAGAGACAACTAATTAGACTAAAAAAAAGCAAATAAATGAGTTGTACATGTGGAATTCTTAATGAAACTTTATTTGGTTTGTTTGAGAAGAATGTGCTACTGTTAATATTCTATGTAAAATGTACAACATAAATAAAACATATAAGAAAAATAGAAATAAACATGGGAAGGGAAAAATCAACTGGCAATCACCTTGTTACACTTTGTCATAAGGTCTTTAAGCTAGACATATTAAGGGGAAAAATTATTCTCATGTTTTATTACCAAAAACAGCTAACAAATAACGTCTTTTCATAAAGACAAATTTCTAAATTTTAGCTAACCTTGACATAACAATGACTATTATATCAACACTTCTAATTACTATGTGCTAGGCAGTGTTTTAAATTCCTTAAATATACTTATTTAATTATTATATAGCTTGATAAGATAGTTTATAATCATTCTCTATGAAAATAACTGAAGTGCAGCAAGGTTAAAATAACTTGCTAATGGTCACCTTGCTAGTAAGTGATGGTGCCAGGATTTGAATCCGGGCTCCGGAGTCTATGTTTTCAATCACTGTACTATACTACTCCTTTCAAACAAGCAAAACAAAACAAAAACAAACAAAAAAGTGTGTGTGTGTTTTAAATAATTTACATCGAGTATATTTTTTTAAATTTATATACATGTATACTTCTGGAAACAGATTCAGTAAATAGCTTTCTACCCAGTCTGTTCTTTTTTCTTTAAACATTAACAAGAATATAAAATATTAGTTACTCGAAGCTTAGTTGGCTTTTTTCCTAAAGGCTAAACAAAAATTAGGACTTTAAAATGTGAAAATAAATCCTCATGTTTAATTAATATTCAGTAAATGAATGAAACCTTCATTTTCTGTAGTGGCAGTTATTATATATGACTAAGATATCTTATATAACCCTATTACTCAAAAAGGCTGAAAGGCATATCTTCACTATCACCCACATACAGCACTTATACATCCTTACCACTTGGTTCAGAATTTCTAGGGGGGAGGTAAAACTCATTTTAGCCTGTTACATACACTCCCATAAATAGCCCCTTTTGAGACTAATGATTCAATTATTTAAGGTAACTGGCAAGGTGTAAGATAAAAATCAGTGGGGCTAAAATTTGTAGTTTTTCAGTAAGGAAAAGGTATACACAAAAAATCTTGAGTAGGGGAAAAATTAGAAAAGTTTGCAGTTCAAGATAAGTAACAGTAAACATGCATTAACATCTTCTTAGTTAAATACCACCAGAATGGAAACATACACACACACAGAGATAGCAGGGCTGGAAGATAAAAGGGGCACAAAAATAACACCAGAATCATAACAAATTTTGAAAAACATAAAATATACAGTATAAAGGTAACAGAGCTAGCAGGCTTACAATTCTAGGCAAGCACATAAAGAAAACACCTGCCAAAAAATAGCGTGTGTGTGTTTTTTATTTAGCACAATCACAGAACACTCTTGAAATTATGAATTGCAGCTACTGAGAAATGTAAATTCATAGTGGCAGTCAGGAAATTAAATTAACATGAAAAGAGTGCTGAACCCATTTTTCAAGCCAGGAGATTCCATTTTTGTCCCCAGCTGATGTATGTGATTTACAGAGGCAGCCTAGGAAGCAGAAATCAAATAACAACCCAGGTAACGACGCTCTAGCAATAGGAGAGCTTCCTCCAAGGTCACGAAGGGAAATTCCCCAAACACAGAACTGAAGATTTACATACAGCTTAAGAAACAATTATTTGGTAGAGAAGTGGCTTCTAAATATATAGGAGAAATAACAAAGGAATCAACAATAGCATTCAGCCGAAATTTCTGACTAAGAATGGCAAAAGATCCCAAAAGCTTCCATGGAGGCAACCTACCAAAAAAGAATTAAGAATCAGACCCAGTTCAGATTTCTCAGCTACAAGACTAGATTTAAAAAATATTGTAGATTTTCTGCAGCCAAGTGACTTAAAACATAGAATCTAATATTCAAGTATGAGGAGAGAGATATTTTCAGAAACCCCAAAACAAGTGTCCAAATTATGTTATTTTGAAGGACTTATTCAAAGACATACCCCACTAAAATGTTTAATTCACAAGAAAAAATTTAATTTGCATAAACTATTTCAAATAGATAAAACAAACAAAAACGTTGTCCTAGTTAAGACCAACAAACTGTCAGATGAATTTGAAAACACTCTTTGATCTGCCTTGGAGATCCCCAGAGATCTACCCCACCCACTTATGGGCCCACCCAAGCTGCTTTTCCATATGAATGGTTGGTCTTGGCTCATGCTTCACAGCTTTCTAAATACACTTAAATAAGCAACAGCTGGCCTCATTGAGCCCCAGGCCTGGCACTAGCAGCAGCCAGACTAGATCCACAATTTGGCTTTGCCTAGTAATCTCCAAGCCCAGCACAGGGCGCAGCCATCTCAGATTACATTATAGTTCAGACAGGATAGTCCCGGGCAAAACACAGGTTGGGGTTGACATTGAGCTGCACCACTCAGGAAACCCCAGGGCCAGTACACCCAGTGGACAGCTACAGACCATGTCAGAGCACCATCACCATGCCCCTGCACAGCCAATTCTACACAGAGGGAAGAAGTTGGTGGTAAGTGGGTGCAGTCAATCCTTGCAGCTAACTAACCTGGGTAAATCCCTCCCATTGATCTGCCAATAGCAACCAAGACTCAAAGAAGAGTGCATAGTCAACTCGCTCAAAGGGTGCATCCCAAGTACCTAGCTTGGGTCATAGGGGAGGCTGTACCACAGGATCATACAGGACACCTACTATATTAGGCCATACTACCAAGACAAAGAGTCAAAGCAACTCTACCTAATACATAGAAACAAACACAGAGAGGCCACCAAAACAAGGAGACAAAGAGGCATGGCCCAAATGAAAGAACAGATCAAAACTCCAGAAAAAGAGCTAAACAAAATGGAGATAAACAATCTATAGATACAGAGTTCAAAACACTTGTTATAAGGGTGCTCAAGGAACTTAGTGAGGACCTCAACAGCATAAAAAAGATCCAGTCAGAAAAATAACAATTTACAGGGAAACAACAGTAAAGTGGAGGGAGTCAAGAATTAAATCGATAGGAAATGGTGATGGAGTAGGACGAAGCAACTCCAGTTCTCGAACCCTTGGGAGAAAATCCTGGCAGATCTACTGAGGAACAGTGCAATCAATTCCTGAACCAACAATTCCCCAGCATTTATGAAAATAAGAGACCAGAGATAGTCACGGACCAGACAGCTACAGGTCTGTGGGGTCTCAGGGACATGAGTAAGGAGGGAGGCAGCCTGGCCCGCAGCCCTGGGCCATCGCATAATGGCCTTGGAGCCACTGCTGCGGTAGCGGTGGGGGCCTAGAGGCTTCCGTCTGCACCCAGCAACAGGAGCATCTGCCACAGAGGACTCATCGGGAGCCTGGCACCCCAGAGTAAAGCCAAAAGCAGCAGTGGCAGGACGGGTGGCCCTCGGCCAGCACCTAACGTCCTCCTCGGAGCCACTGCTGCTGCCGCAGTAGGAGTGTAGAGGCTTCCCTCGGCAGCCAGCATTGGGGGCCTCTGCCTCAGAGGACTCATCGGGAGCCTGGAACCCGCTGAGACTTGGGCTGGCTGTGGGGTCCTTGGAAGAGAGCTGGCTCCCTCCTTCCCCATCTAGGCAGGGCTGGGTGGCACCGGGCAGAGACCTCTCTGCCTAGGTTTGCAAGGAGGATGGCAAGGACAGCTGGCCGTGTTCAGTTGCGATCTCTGTGGTCGCCAGCCTGCCAGTCCGGGAGATTTGAGAGGAGCATTGTCCTAACCCGTCGGGTTGGATATTGAGCTGGGCTGAGAGGCAGGCATTCTGGAGAATTTTTTATTGGAAAGTGGACTGAGGTGCTCTCCTGCAAACCCAGCCACAAGACTGGGAAGAACCACTACAGATCCCGTAGGACCCAGGCAGCCTGTCCAGTGGGCGGGCATCCAAACCCCAGTCTGGTAGCCTGGCTGGCACCTGGATGTGCACCTGCACCTACAACCCAGCCCACAAAGGGGTCCTGCTGAAATCAGAAAAACCAGATTGGACAGTTCGAAACCAACAAGAAAGGGTGTGGTTTGTTTTGTTTTTTTACTTTTTTAAATGTTTTTCAGTAATTGTATATATTTTTCATTTTATTATTGCTTTATCTTTTATCTTTGTTCCTCCTCTTTCTTTTTTCCTCTTTTAGTCCTTCTTCCTTTCATCCCAAACATCGCATTTTCCTCCCTTCTCCTGCCCTTTATTTATGTTTGTTTGTTTGTTGCTTTCTATACCACTGTAAATACTTCACAACACATCTCTTGGGTCTTTGCCCACTATACAGGTTCCTGAATTCTATTCTGTACTGATTAACTCTACTTGCTCACATGCTACACCTATTTACTATTCTTTACTCTCACCTTACCTCAAAATTAGACCGCCCAAAACCTCACTGCTTTCTAGATACAACTCACAAGCCTTCCCTCCCCAACAAGAGACTTATCTTTTGTACATCCTTTCTTAAAAGTGGCAAGTTCGTTTGAAGATTATGGTTAACACTATATATAGCCTAAAGATCTTCTATCACTACTCTACTGGCTGTGACTTTAAATATCATTAAGTACTCTCCTGCTGTCATAAACCATTCTGCCTCCCCCTCCAACTGATCACACACACACAAAGAAAGGAGTAGGTGGAAGTGGAGAACATCAAGATACCTGCAGGAGACTGCACCACTGAATCTTACAGGTATTCTACCACAGAAGTTCACACCATAGACCCAGGGAGTCAGAACAGATCCATTTAAGAAGCTGAGGCAAACAAGATGAGTCTCACAAACAATGGGCCGAGAAACAATGCCCAAAAGAAAGAAAAGGTAGACGTCTCAGAAAGAATGTTAGATGAAAGAGAGGCAAGTCAACTATCAGATATTGAATTCAAAGCACTAGTTATCAGGAAAATCAAAGAGCTCACAACGAGCTACCAGAAACTAGAGGGGAGCTACAATGAACTGTATGCAAACTGTATCAACATGAAAAATAAAATAGAAACTATCAGCAAAGGCCAAGAGGAAATGAAGAATACAATTTCGGAACTGAAGAACACAGTAGAAGGAATGAAAAGCAGGATCAATGACGCAGAAGATCAGATCAGCGAGTTGCATGACACAGTGGAAAGAATCTTCCAGAAAGAGCAAGAAAAGGAAAAGGGGCTCAGAAAGAATGAAGAGTGATTAAGAGAAATGCAAGACAATGTGAAATGTAATAATATCTGAATAATAGGAATACCAGAAGGAGAAGTAGAAGGACAAGGGATAGAAAACCTATTTGAAAGAATAATGATAGAAGATTTTCCTAATTTGATGAGAGAAAAAGTCACACAAATCCAGGAATCACAGAGTCCCAATCAAGAGGAACCCAAAGAGGCCCACTTCAAGACATATCATCATTAAAATGGCAAAATTCCAAGACAAAGAGAGAATCTTTAAGGCAGCAAGGGAGAAAAAGGAAGTAACATACAAGGGAGCCCCAATAAGGTTAGCTACTGACTTCTCAATGGAAACACTCCAAGCGAGAAGAGAATGGCAAGAAATATTCCAAGTAATGAGAACCAGAATCCTACAACCAAGGCTACTTTACCCAGCAAGGCTGTCAATCAAGATAGAAGGCCAAATAAAGAGCTTCCAAGACAAAAGAAGTCAAAAAGAATATGCCTCCATCAAACCAGCTCTGCAAGAGATGCTAAAACGACTACTTTAAGGAAAGGAAGGAAAAGAGGGAGACAGAGAGGAACACAGGTACAAAAATGGCAAAGAATAAGTACTTATCAATAATAATCTTAAACATAAATGGATTAAATACTCCAGTCAATCAAAAGACATAGAATAGTTGAATGGATAAGAAAGCATGACCCACACATATGCTGCCTAGAGGAGACCCACCTCAGGACAAAAGACCATCACTAACTAAAAGTGAAAGGCTGGAAACAAATTTTCCAAGCAAACAGAGAAGAAGAAAAAGCTGGAGTAGAAATTCTAATATCAGACAAAATAGACTTCAAAAAAAGAGCCAAAAAAAGCGACCCAGAAGATCACTTCACAATACTCAAGAGAAGAATCCACCAAGAAGACATTACCATCTTAAATATACATGCACCCAATATAGGAGCACCCAAATATATAAGGAAAATCTTAGAGAACTTCAAGAAAGATATTGACAGCAACACAATTATAGTAGGGGATTATAACACCCCACTGTCAAAAATGGACAGATCTTCCAAAGAAAATATCAACAAAGATATAGTTGCACTAAACAACACCCTAGATGAAATGGACTTGACCGATATATATAGAGCCCTTCATCCCGAAGAAGCTAAATACACATTCTTTTCAAATGCACATGGAACATTTTCAAAGATAGACCACATGATAGGACACAAAATGAGCCTCAACAAATTCAAGAAAATTGAAATCATACCAAACATTTTCTCTGACCACAAGGGACTGAAATTAGAAACCAACCCCAAAGGAAAAAACCCAAAACGTCCAAAATCATGGAGACTCAATGGTATGCTATCAAACAACAAATGGGACAAGAATGAAATTAGCGAACATATCAAACAGTTTCTGGAAACAAATGAAAATGAACTCACAACAACCCAAAACTTATGGGACACGGCCAAGGCAGTCCTGAGAGGGAAGTTCATAGCAATACAGGCTTACCTAAAGAAGACAGAAACATTTCAAACAAACAACCTAACCCGACGCCTATAAGAGCTCAAGGAACAACAACAAAGACAGCCCAGAGCAAGTAGAAGGAAGGAAATAACCAAGATCAGAGCAGAATTCAATGGCATAGAGACTAAAAGCACAATTCTAAGGGTCAATGAATCCAAGAGTTGGTTTTTTGAAAAGATAAACAAAATAGACAAGCCTTTAAGTAGGCTCATTAAGAAAAGAAGAGAGAGGACACAAATAAACACAATCAGAAATGAAAGAGTAGAGATTACAACTGATACCACAGATATAGAAGGAATTGTAATAAATTACTATGAAGAACTGTATGCCAAGAAATTTGAAAACCTAGGTGAAATGGACAAATTTCTAGAAAAATATAATCTTCTAAAGCAATATACAGATTCAATCCAATACCTATTAAAGTACCAATGGCGTTTTTCACAGATATAGAACAAACACTTCAAAAATTTATATGGAACCATAAAGACCTCGAATAGTAGCTGCAATGTTGAGAAAGAAGAACAAAGTAGGAGGGATCACAATACCTAATATCAAACTGTATTACAAGGCCACTGTCATCAAAACAGCCTGGTGCTGGCATAAAAACAGGCACATAGACCAATGGAACAGAACAGAGAGCCCAGAAATAAACCCAACTCTCTACAATCAGTTAATATTTGACAAAAGGGGCAATAACATAAAATGGGGTAAAGATAGCCTCTTCAACAAATGGTGTTGGGAGAACTGGACAGCTACGTGCAAAAAAATGAAACTTGAGCACCAACTTACAACATACACCAAAATAAATTCAAGGTGGATAAAAGACTTAAATATAAGCCATGACACCATTAAAGTCCTAGAGGAGAACACTGGCAGGAAAATCTCAGATATTTCATGCGGCAACATTTTTACTGCTATGTCCCCTAGAGCAAGGAATATAAAGGAAAGAATAAACAAATGGGATCTCATAAAAATAAAAAGCTTCTGCATGGCTAAAGAAAACAGCATTAACATAAAAAGACAGCCAACTGTATGGGAAAACATATTTGCCAATGGTACCTCAGACAAAGGTTTAATCTCCAAAATATACAGAGAACTCACACGACTTCACTCTAAGAAGACAATTAACCCAATTAAAAAAATGGGCAAAGGACTTGAACAGACACCTCTCCACGGAGGACATACAGAGGATCCAGAGACACATGAAAAGATGCTCAATATCACTAGCTATCAGAGAGATGCAAATTAAAATCACAATGAGATACCACTTTACACCAGTGAGAATGGCTATCATAAGCAAAGCAGTAAACAACAAATGTTTTAGAGGTTGTGGGGAAAAGGTGACTCTAGTCAACTGTTGGTGGGATTGCAGACTGGTATAACCATTATGGAAAACAGTATGGAATTTTCTCAGAAAACTAAAATTGGACCTGCCTTTTGACCCAGCAATTACACTGCTAGGATTATATCCTAAGAACCCTAAAACACCAATCCCAAAGAACATATGAACCCCAATGTTCATAGCAGCACAATGTACAATAGCCAAGAGTTGGAAGCAACCTAGGCGCCTGCCAGTAAATGAATGGATCAAAAAACTATGGTACATATAAACAATGGAATTCTATGCAGCAGAAAGAAAGAAGGAGCCCCTAACTTTTACAACAGCATGGATGGTACTGGAAAGCATTATGCTGAGTGAAATAAGCCAGGTGTTGAAGGACAAATACCATATGATCTCACCTCTAACAGGAAGCTAAACAACAAAACAAACAAGCAAGCAAAATATAACCAAAGACACTGAAATAGAGAACAGGCTGACAGTGACCAGAGGGGAGAGGGGAGGGAATTTCAGGGGAAATAAGGGAGGGATTTAGAGGAACCTATATAAAGGATACATGGACAACAACTGAGAAGGGTGGAAATGGGAGGGAGGGGGGAGGATGGGGGGTGGGATGGGATGGGAGTAATAGACTGAAAACTGTACTTGAAAAATAATTAAATTAAAAAATTGGAAAAAAAATATTCCAAATGTTCACTAAAAGAATGAAAAAATGAGTTATTTTGCACAATGATATACTACAGAGTAGTGAATGAATGAACTAAAGTTTGATTTAATAACAAGGATTATTCTAAGAAACAAATGTGTAATGATAAAAGCAAGTCACCCAAGAATATACATAGTATAGCCCTGGCTGATGTGGCTCAGTGGATTGAGTGCTGGCCTGTGAACCAAAGGGTCACAAGTTCGATTCTCAGTCAGGGCACATGCCTGGGTTGCATTTCAGGTCCCCGGTAAGAGGGCATGTGAGAGGCAACCACACATTAATGTTTCTCTCCCTCTCTTTCTCCCTCCCTTCCCCTCTCTCTGAAAATAAATTTAAAAATTTTTAGCCCTGGTGTAGCTCAGTGGATTGAGCACAGGCCTGTGAACCAGATGGTCATGGTTCGATTCCCAGTCAGGGCACATGCCTGGGTTGCAGGCCAGTTCCCTGCAGGCCAGTTCCCTACAGGCCAACTCCCAGCAGGGGACGCATGAGAAGCAACCATACATTGATGTTTCTCTTTCTCTCTCCTTCCCTTCCCCTCGAAAGATAAATAAATAAAATAAAATTTTAAAGAATATATATGGTATAATATAACTCTGACAAACCTTAGGAATAAGCAAAACAAAGCAAGTATGCTGTTTAGAAAGATATACAAGGTCTGTCCAGAATGTATCCAGCCATGTAATATGAAAAACAGACACATTTATTGAAGAAGATACAACAAACTTTATACATAGGACAATGATGCCTCAGTCCCCAACCTCTTCAAAATTGGCACCTTGGGATCTCACACAGTTCTCCCAATTGCCATCAGCTGCCCAATCATACTTTACTGAATCTCATCAGCAGTTTGAAATCTGTTCCCTTTCTAAGGTGATTTTACTTTTGAGAAAAGCCAGAAGTTGCAGGATGCCAAATCTGGGCTGTAGGTGGGCTAAGTCACCTGAGTGATTTGATGTTTCACAAAAAAAGTCTGCACAAGACATGATGCACTAGCGGGCATGTTGTTGCAATAAGTCTGCCAGTTACCCGTAGCCACGGCCTTCTGAGTCATCCAAATAGTTTCTGCAAAGGAATGTTCAAATTTAATGCAAATGTTGCATTACTCTCTTGGTGTCAGTCATTTTTAATGCAACAGCCACCAGTACACATGCTCACTCAACTTTATCTACCGTCCCCACTGACTACTACAGTGAAGTCGTCATTATTCATGTATGTGCATTCCAGTCTACTCTTCTTGGCTATCAGGTTATATCAGTGCTGTGCAAACCATTCTCAGTATATTAATGATGTCTGGACTTTTTCCAGACAGGCCTCATAGGTGATAAAGTGGTATTTTGTTTTAATTAGGAAATAATAAACCCAAACTACAGCACAGTGATTACCTAAGGCAAGAAAGAAACAGGGAAAAAGGTATGACAAGTAATAAAACCAGGAGCTACCCTGGCTAGGTAGGTCAGTTAGTTAGAACATTGTCCTGATACACCAGGGTTATGTGTTCAGTCCCCAGTCAGGGCACATACAAAAAACCACCAATGAATGCATAAATAAATAGGACAATAAACTGATGTCTCTCTTTCTCTCTCTCTCTCTCTCTCTTACTCTCTCTCCTCCTTCCTCTCTTGAATCAATTTAAAAAAACAGGAGCTGACAGTTCATGGGTGTTCATTGTATTAGTATAAAACAATTTATACCAATCTTATATACATATATTACTTTGTACATATCAAATATGATAAAAATTTTAGGCAAATTAATTGCTTAAAAAAATCAAAAGTGAGTTCTGTTCCTGAAAAAAGTTGGTTAGGTTACCTTGGACCTAACTTTTCAATTAAACAAATGGAAAAGTTGACAAAATATTTTTTTTAATATTAGTTGGAAGGTAACAGAGAGCTGCCAAAGCAGTGAGAATTGGCAGGGCGAAGTTTCAAATGAGGAGAGAAATCAAGAGATTTGAGTTTGGTGCCAGGATGGTTTTTCACATATAAATGATAACTAATTATGAAGGTGAAATAAGCTAAGCAATGTGTTCACCACTATCATGGAGCTGGGCAGGAAAAAAAATGAAATTCTGGGCCTAAGAAAGAGTAGAGCCCTTGTTAAACACACTAAACTTTTGTATGTATCCAAAAATATACACCCTAGACATAAAGGTGACCGGAAAAAGTATCAGCCTGTCAAAAACTAAAGCCCAGCTTTCAATCATTGCATTATTTTTTTAAAGGCTTTTATTTATTTTTTTTTAGATTTTATTTATTTATCTTTAGAGGGGAAGGGAAGAAAAGAGGGAGAGAAATATCAATGTATGTATGGTTGGGATGGAGGGATATATGACACACAATGTATTGTGTGTCCCCTGCCAGGAACTGGCCTGCAACCCAAGCATGTGCCCTGACTGGGAATCGAACTGTGATCCTCTGGTTCAATCATTGCATTCTTGATTGGATAAAGAATCCAATAGCTCAACTGCCTTTCAGAGACAAAAATAATCTCTGGAACATTTGTAAAGTTGCCCAGAGCTTCAAGTGATCCCTTCAATTTTTTTTAATAAAAATTCTACTACTTAATCAAAAACAACATGTGTGCAAGACAAGATGACCAAAAACAAGAAAAAAATAGATGAGGAAAAAAGCCACAGAAATCCAGATACTGAAGCTAACAAACACAAACTTTAACATGATTAAAAATGTTCAAGAACTAGATGACAAGATAAAGAATTTTGGAAGGGAAATCAAAGCTATATTAAAAACTATAAGGAATTTTCCAAGACAGATGCAAAGTAGATGGAAGCTGCATCCATTTGTTGTCGGCTCCAAACCAGATAAACAACTAAATTACAGAGCAATCACTGGAACAAACAACTGAAAGCTAGCTGATATGAAACATTATGTTGAAGGAGGACAGAAGATGCTTCGTAGAGTCTGGTAAGAAGGGTTGAGACACTACAGGGGGAAGCTCCTGCATGTAGGTGCAGTGGCTAAGAAGTTGGAGAGATATTATGGCTGTGAAATCCCCTACCTCTAAAAGCAATGGGGTCTTTTCCCCACAAAGGGATCTGCTACCTACAGCAACAGAGATGGGAAGAGGATCTGTGTATGGAAAGTGGAAATTAGTGAGAATTCATCCTGCCTGGGAGACTCAGAATGTACCCTCCCAGGGCAGAACACTCTTATTGTTACAGTACCAACCAGGAGAGTTCACAGTCAGATGCTGGTGGAAGGATCATGCTGATTATTTAGGAGGGGTATGCTGACTACACCCAGCAGTGACTTTAGGGGGCCTTATATTTGGGGGGGTATTTAGCAAAAACCCAAACAGTGACTTAATTGTGTGACTTGGGAAAAATAACTGGTCTCCCCACCTCAAGTGCACAGTCAGTGGCATTCCTTACACCTGTTGAGACACTCCTGCTGCTGAATTCAGAGGTACAGAGATGTTGTGCAGGGCTAAGATTTTTGGTTTGTCCTGCATGTCACACCAAACTGCAACTTTAGGTCATAACCTGCTGGGTCAAGAGCCCTTGCTGAGTGGAGACTTTTGGCCCTGCCCTGCTGTAACCAGCTGTGTGGAGAGATCAGAGTGCAGTACTGTGAAGGGCTGGGATTTTCAACCCAGTCCTGCTTGATTTGGCAGAGCTAAGTTTTTCAGGTTGTGTCTTCTAGGGAGGCTTTTGTCTGGAAAACAGACAGGCAAGTTCTAGGCTCTATGGCTACACAGTGGGTGGACAAATCCAAAGTCCCCTGTAAGTTCTGCCTATGCTACCCAAGAAGGGGAAGAAGTGCCTACCCCCCTCCTACAGGTTTTTCAGCCTCATCCCCAATGAGAAACTGTTTAGATCAGCCCTGCCAAGTCTTGAATAACCCTACTAGGTGCCCTTCTTTGGAGGAGGGGAAAAAAGCATCTCAGAATGGGGACGTTCAAACTGTGAAACCCTTGAAGGCTATTGTCTGGGAACAAGACAAAAAGCTTAGCCTCCTCCTGCAGGCTGAGCTGGCATCATCCCCAGTGAGAGACTCTTTCGATCTATTTTTTTGATCCCAGTATGGCTGAGCCTGCTTCTGCAAAAGGGAAGGCTGGTTGTATATAGCCTGAATCTGTAGTAAACCCCTCTGGGGAAACTAGAGTTGAGACTCTGGCAGAGACTGAGGGATTTGGCTTTGAAGCAGTGGCTAGTGTCCTCTCATTGAGTGCCCAACTTACTTTGTGACCCCAAGCAGGGGACCACGTAGTCTTACTTCAGCTAGTCTGAGCTTATCCTACAGCCACTCATTGAAAGGCTTCAGAGGAAGACCAGGCAACCTCAGGAGGAGGCAAAGTAGGTAAAAGGAGGAGGTGGACCTCAGGGAGCCTCGGTCCTTTCACAGATATCCCTCCAGCTGTAAGCAGGAAAAAGATGACCCTTTCACACAGATTAGACCCTCACAAAAACAGAAACATTGAACAGTGTGGTAGCTACAGATAGGTAGTTCGAGGCCGGTTACACACTATGTCTGACAACAACCTGTACCTGAACCCCACCAAAGTGGACCCAGAACCAATAAAACCACTGGTGGGCTTCCAACTACACAGAGCTCAACCTACCTAGCTACTAAACTGGCACAAAAAAAGATGGATTCCTGCAGGCACCCAAACCTGCTGGGAACAATGCTGCCTCAAGGAGCAGCCCCTGCACAGCATCTCACACATAGTGGTCAAGGTTTACATTCTATTCTCCCAGCCTGAAGGTTAACTCTACCAACAAAAAGATTAATAGCATTCAAGACTCAACTATAACAGAGGGTACAAATACCCAGAAGAAACACTTCTGGAGATGGAGATCAGGTAATGTAGAAGACTGTGCCATTGAGCCCACTATCTTCATCATAAAACTATCCGAACAACTTTGGGAGGCATAGCAGATATATGTAAAACAGAGAGGCAAAATGGGGAGACAAATAAAAATGGCCTTCAAAATGTCCTTGTCCTTCAAAAAAGAACAAGAGAAATCACCAGAAAAATAATTTTAAAAATAGAATACAGAATTTAAAATAGTGGTCATAAGGATGCTCAAGAACCTTAGAGGAAGGATGGATAATCTCAGTGAGAACTTAAACAAAGAGATAATAAGCATTAAAAAAAGTATAAAAGGTGTAAAAAAGAACCAGTCAGAAATGAAGAATACAATATCAGAAAGGAAGAATACAATAGAAGAAATCAATGGCAGGTTAGATAAAACATAGGACTGAATCAGCAAATTAGAGAACAAGATAACAGTATCCATCCAAAGAGAAAATGAAAAAAAGAGAGAGAGAGACTTAAGAGAAATGAGGAAAGTCTAAGTGGCTTCTGGAATAACATCAAGCATAACAGCATCCACATCCAGCAGGAGAAGAGTATGATTAAGGAATGGAAAACCTGTTTTAAAAAATAATGGCAGAAAAATCCCCAACCTGGTGAAGAAAAAGTCACACAAGTTCAGGAAGCAGAGAGAGAACCAATCAAGATGAACCCCACCAAAATACATCATAACTAAAATGGCCAAGGCTAAAGACAAAGAGAAAATCTTAAAGGTAACAAGAGAGAGATAGTCAGTTACCTACATGAGTGTTCCCATAAGGCTGTCAGCTGATTTCTCAACAGAAACACTTCAGGCCAAAGGGGATAGGCAAGAAGTATTCAAAGAGATGAAAAAATAAGGACATACAATCAAGACAACTCAGTGAGGTTATCACTTAAAATTTAAGGTGAAATAAAGAGCTTCCCAGGCAAAAGGAAGCCAAAGGAATTCATTACCACCAAACCAGCATTGCAAGAAATGTTAAAAAAAGACTGTTTTAATAGAAGAAATAGAGAGAGAGGAACATATGTATAAAGAAAAAATGGAAATAACTAAGTACCTATCTATAATAATCTTAAAGGTAAATGAATAAATGCTTCAATCAAAAGATAGAGGGTAGCTAAGTTGATAAGCAACCTCTTAAATGACCATTATACATGCTATCTACAAAAGACCCACCTCAGATCAAAAGATTCAAACAGTATAAAGTTAAGGGATGAAAGAAAATAATCCATGCAAATGGAACTGAAAAAAATGGCTGGGGTAGCAATACTTATGTCTTACAATATAGACTTCAAAACAAAGGCCATAATAAGAAACAAAAAAGTCACTAAATAATTCTAAAGGGCTCAACCCAACAAGATATAACCCTTATGAACATATATGCACCCAATATAGGAACACTTGTATGTACGAAGAAAATCTTGGTGAACTTTAAGGAAGAGATAAAAGCAATACAGTTGTTTAGGGGATTTTAACACCCCACTGCATTCAATGGATAGATTTTCCAGACACAAACATCAATGAGAAAGCAGAGACCTTAAATGATGCATAGAACAAATGGATTTAATTGATATTTACAGAACACTTCATCCCAAAACAGCAGAATATACATTCTTCTCAAGTGAACATGGGATATCCTCAAAGATAGACTACATGTACAAGTACAAAATAAGTCTTTACAAATTCAAGAAAATTTAAATTGTGTCAAGCATTTTATCAGAGGCAATGGCATAAAACTAGAAATCAACTTACATAAAAACACCCAAACACATGGAGGCTAAATAGCATGTTATTAAGTAATGAATGGGTTATCAATAAAATCAAAAGAGAAATTTAACAATACCTAGAAAAAATGAAAATAAACACACAACAACCCAAAATCTATTGGGCACAGTCTTGAGAGAGAAGTTTATAACATGACAGACCTACCTCAAAAAGCAAGAATAAACTCAAATAAACAATCTAACCATGAACCTAAAAGAACTGAAAAAAAACCCAATAACAAATAAAGACCAGAGTAAGGAGAAGGAAGAACCAATAAAGGTCAGAATGAAATAAATGATACAGAGACTAAAAACATACAAATAATCAATGAAACCAAGAGCTGATTCTTTGAAAAGACAAATAAGATAGACAAAGCTGTCCCAGACTCTTCAAGAGAAAAAAGGACACAAATAAATAAAATCAGGTATGAATGAGGAAAAGTAACAGCTGTTATCACAGAAGTATAAAGTATTATAAGAAAATACTATGAACAACAACATGCCAAGAAATTGTACAACCTGGGAGAAATGGATAAATTTCTGGGAACATATAATCTTCCAAAACTGAGTTAAGAAATTTTTTTTAAAAAACCTGAACAACTACTAAAATTAAAGCAGTAATCAAAAAACTCCCAACAAATAGAAACACTAAACCAGATTACTTCACAGGCAAATTTTACCAAATATTCAAAGAAGAACAAACTCCTATCCTTCTCAAAATATTCAAAAAATTCAAGAAGAGGAAGACTTTTAAGTTCTTTTAATGAGGGTAGCATTATTCTAACTCCAAAGCCTGATGAAGATACTACAAAGAAAGATAATTAGAGACCAATATCCTTGATGGACATAGATGCTAAAATCCTCCTCAAAATATTGGCAAAACAGACTAGAAATATATTAAAAAGATCATATACCATAATCAAGTGGGAATTATTCTGGGGATGCAAGGTTCATACACTATTTGAAAATCAATAAATGTGATACATTATATAAAGAAAATGAAAAATAAAAATCACATGATCAACTTCAGGCCAAGATGGAGGCATAGGTGGAAACACTGTGCCTCCTTGCACAACCAAGTTTAAAGACAACAAAGATTCAGTAACAAAAATGCAACCAAAACAGACAGAAAATTGAACTGTATGGAAGTCCGACAACAACGAACCATTCACCCAGACCGGTAAGAGGGGCAGAGTCAGTGGCTGGTGGAGAGGGGTTGAGTAGGAAAAAAGCAGCCAGACTGACCCAGGTGCACAAGCAGCAGTTGGCAGATCCCAGGCATGGGCTGGCAATGAACAGACCCAGTGAGGTGCAAGGCAGCTGACTGACCGTGGTCACACATTCACACGCAGGTAAACCAGGTGAAAAATGGACAAAAAATGGACAGTGAAACAGATCGTGCAATGCAGGGCCCCAGCAATGGGAATTAAAGCCTAAAAATATTAATTGGAAAAACTTTCAGGAGTCAAGATGCTGGGAGAGGCTCCCAGGCTCACAGAGAGTTTGCTGGAGAGACCCACAGGGTTCTGGAGGGTGCACAAGCCCACACACTCAGGAACCAGCACCAGAAGGGTCCAATTTGCTTGCAGGAAGCAGCAGAGGGGACCAAGGTCTGAGAGAGAGCAGAGCAAATGCCATTGCCCCTCTCTGACCCTGCCCTCACATACAGCATCACAACTCAGCAACCTGGGTTGCCCCACCCTGGTGAACACCTAAGGCTTCGCCCCTCATAGGTAACAGGCACAAACAGACCAAAATATTATGGATCAAGAAGGAGAACAGCTCAAAGCCCCAGAGCCAATACTTCTAAGTGACCAAGAGATAGCCAACTTATCAGATGCACAGTTCAAAACACTAGTGATCAGGATGCTCACAGAACTGGTTGATTTTAGTCACAAATTAAATGAACAAATGAAGGCTAAACTAAGTGAAATGAAGCAAAATGCACAGGAAGCCAATAGTGATGGGAAGGAAACTGGGGCTCAAATCAAGGGAGTGGACCAGAAGGAAGAAAAAATGACCAAACAGAAAAGAATGAAGAAAGAATTCAAAGAAATGAGGAGAGGCTTAGGAATCTCCAGGACATCTTTAAACGTTCCAACATCTGAATTATAGGGGTACCAGAATGGGAAAGAGGAACAGCCACGAGTGGAAAACTTATTTGAACAAATAATGAAGGAGAACCTCTTCAATCTGCTGAAGAAAGTAGACTTCCAGAAAGTCCAGGAAGCTCAGAGAGTCCCAAAGAAGTTGGACCCAAGAAGGAACACACCAAGGCACATCATAATTACATTAGCCAAGATTAAAATGAAGGACAGAATCCTAGAAGCAGCAAGAGATAAGGGGACAGTCGCCTACAAAGGAGTTCCCATCAGACTGTCAGCGGATTTCTCAAAAGACACGTTACAGGAAAGAAGCAGCTGGAAAGAAGTATTCCAACTCATGTAATCCAAAAACCTACAGCCAAGATTGCTCTACCCAGCAAAGCTTTCATTTAGAATGGAAGGGCAGATAAAATGCTTCTCAGATAAGGTCAAGTTCAAGGAGTTCATCATCACCAAGCCCTTATTATATGAAATGTTCAAGGGGCTTATCCAAGAAACAGAAGCTAAAAAATATGAACAGTGAAAGGACAGCAAACTCACAGTTATTAACAACCACACCTAAAAAAAAATCAAACTAAAAGGACAGCTGGATCAGGAGTGGAACCATAGAAATGGAGATCACATGGAGGGTTAGCAACAGGGGAGTGGGAGGAGGAGAAGGGGGAGAAGGTACAGAGAATAAGTAGCATAGACAGTAGGTATAAAATAGACAGGGGGGAGGCCAAGACTAGTATAGGAAATATAGAATCTAAAGAACACATGGACATAAACTAAAGCGGAGGGGAATGGTGGGGGAGGGGTTTTCAGGGTGGAGGGGAATGAAGGGGGAAAATGGGACAACTGTAATGGCATAATCAATAAAATATATATTTTTAAAAAAATCATATGATCATGTCAATAGATCCAGAAATAAACTCAACATGGATAAAAGATTTAAATGAGTCATATTACCATAAAAATCCTAGAGGAAAACATATGCAGTAAAATGTCAGATATCTTTCATAGGAATATTTTTGCTGATACACCTTCTAAAACAAAGGAAATAAAAGAAAATAAACACACCTTACACCTGCCAGAATGGTTACCATGAGCAAATCAACAAACAAGTGCTGGTGAGAATGTAGAGAAAGGGGAACTCTAATGCACTGTTGGTAGGAATGCAGACTGGTGCAGTCACTGTGTAAAACATTATGAATGTACTCAAAAATTTTAAGTGGAACTGCTTTTGACCTAGAGATTCCACTGCTGAGAATATGTCCTAAGTATCCTGAAACACTAATTCAAAAAAATAGGTGCACCCCATGTTCATAGCAGCATATTTACAATAGCCAAGATCTGGAAACAGCCCAAGTGTCCATCTGTGGATAAATGGATAAAAAAAGCTATGATACATTTACAAAATGGAATACTACATGGCTGTAAAAAAGAAGAAACTCTTCCTTTTTGTGACAGTATGTATGGTCCTGGAGAGTATTATGCTAAATGAAATAAGCCAGTCAGTGAAAGAAATATACCATATGACCTCACTTACATGTGGAATCTAATGAACAAGATAAACTAATGAAAAAATAGAAACTGAGGCATAGGTATATGGTGGAACAGACTGACAACTGTCAGAGGGGTCAGGGTGACTGGAAGGAAGAAGGTGAAGGGATTAGCCAAAGAAGATATATGCATGACCAATGACATGAACAACAGTGTGATGATGGCCTGAGGGAGGAGGTTGGGAGGGTTGGGAGGGTGTAGGATAAGGGGGAGAAAGTGGGAACAACTGTAATAGCACAAACAATAAAAAAATTTAAAACTATAAGGAAATTATAAATTTAAAATATATAATAAGTGCATTTTCCAATTCAATGCATGGCCTTAACAGAAGTTTAAACAAATCTGAAGAGAATTAGTGAACTCAAAGATAGGTCAGAAGAAAACAAAAAGTGAAGCATGAGCAGAAAAAACATCCTAAAAAGATGTGTCAGACATCTGGGTCACAGCAAAATAAAATGTATGCTTGCAGTGTGCAATTAGAACTGCAGAGAAAAAGAGGAAATGAAACAAACAGTCTTGAAGAGACAGTGTCTGAAAATTATTCAAAACTTATGAAAGACAAAATGCTACCCAATCAAGAAGAGTTATAAGACCAAAGTTTTGGTAAATATAAAGAACAAAACACATAGATACATCATAGTAAAACTGGAAACAAATACACAATAGAAAAGATTAAAAGCACTTACAGCATAAAGACAGAAAACCTTCAAAGGAACTAGTCTTGCAGCTCACTTCAAGAGGAAAGGTAAAAAAAAAAAGGAAGATGATGAAATAATATTTTCAAATTATGGGAGGAAATGTCCCTACATTGAGAATTCTAAACCTGAAAAATATATCATTTGGAAAATGAAGACAAAATAAAGACATTTTCAGACAAATAAAAATAGAGAATTTATTAGCAGTGATCCACACTAAAAGAAATACTACTTTAATTCTTTAGGTAAAAAGAAAAGCATTACATAGATAAAAAGGAATGAAAAACAAGCGAAAGGAGCAAATATGTTGGTAAATCTAGATAAATATTAACTGTATAAAATAACAATGGTAATGGTCCTGTGTGAACAAGAACACAAAAAGCATCAAGAAATAAAGGGAATAAAGATATTCTAAGGTTCCTTAGAACCCTGAACCTACTGTCCTGAAAGTTTAAAACAAACTAATTAATATTGGCCTTCAGTATTCAGTGGAGCATGTTGTAATCTCTAAGGCAACTAAAAGAATAGACAATTGTAAAATTAGTCAGTAATGGTTATTTTAAGCCAAACATTCCTGAAGAGGATGATGATGATGAAGTACACGGAAAAAAACTTGAAAAAAAGGCAAAAAAGAGGAAAATGAATATGAAAATAAGAGGACAAACTGAAAAATGAAAGTCAGATGGCAAATTAACCTAAATCACTATTCACATTGCATGTAAACAAACTATTCTAATTAAAAGACAAAGTTGACAGAATGTATGTCAAAATTTGATTCAGTATATTGTTCTATAAATGACATTTAGATGAAAATTTCAAGTCCTCTATTAGTTACTATTAGTCCATCTTGCCCCCAAATGAGGGAGTGAGATAAAAATGTTCACTATCACCACTTCTAAGGATTTGAAGGTCCTGGTTAATGCATAAGGAAGAAAAAAAAAGCCTTACAACTAGAAAAGAAAAAAACAAAGCTGTTATGAAAAAATGATATAATTGTAAACCCAAAAGAAGATAAAAATTAACTAATGGAGTAAAAAATTGTTTTAACATGAACATAGGGTACAAAGTCGATATAAAAAAGAAGCAAATTCATATCAATATACCAATAATAAGCAATCAGAAAATTAATAAATATTAAGCCTGGCTGGTGTAGCTCAGTGGATTGAGCACGCGCCTACGAACCACACGATCCCGGTCAGGGCACATACCTGGGTTGCAAGCCAATTCCCAGCAGGGGACTCACGAGAGGCAACCATACATTGATATTTCTCTCCTTCTCTCATCTCCTTCCCTGCTAAAGATAAATAAATAAAGTCTTTAAAAAAAAGAAAATTAATAAAAATTATATTATTTACAATAGCACCCTCCATAAAATGCCCAGGACCATACTTAAGAAATATAAGCAAGACCTCCATACTACAATTAAAAAATTAATATCATTACCCAGAGCAATTAACTACTACCTAAGACACACACCATCTGCATGAAATGGAAAGTTTCAGATTATAATAACATGTCAATAGAAGATGGTATTAAAATGATAAATATTATCTAAATATATGATTCAACACAATCCCTAGCTAAATTCCAGCAAGGTGTGTGAATATGTTGTGGTGAAGACCTGATAACCTGATTCTAAAAGTGAGATAGAAATGTAAAAAGCTAAGAAAAGCCAAAATATTTTTAAATATATTTTATTGATTGTACCATTACAGTTGTTCTATTCCCCCACTTCATTCCCCTCCACCCACACACTCCCTCCCCCACCATTCTCCCCCCTTAGTTTATAACCACGTGTCTCAAGTTCTTTAGATTCTATACTTTCCCCTACTATTCTCGCCCTCCCCCCTATCTATTTTATACCTACTGTCTATGCTATTTTCTGTACCTTCTCCCCCCTTCTCCTCCTCCCACTCCCCTGTTGCTAACCCTCCATGTGTTCTTCATTTCTATGGTTCCACTCCTGATCTAGCTGTCCTCTTGGTTTGCTTTTGTTTTAGGCATGGTTGTTAATAACTGTGAGTTTGCTGTCCTTTCACTGTTCTTATTTTTCATCTTCTTTTTCTTATATAAGTCCCTTTAGCATTTCATATAATAAGGGCTTGGTGATGATGAACTCCTTGAACTTGACCTTATCTGAGAAGCATTTTATCTGCCCTTCCATTCTAAATGAAAGCTTTGCTGGATAAAGCAATCTTGGCTGTAGGTTTTTGGATTTCATGAGTTGGAATACTTCTTTCCAGCCCCTTCTTGCCTGTAAGGTCTCTTTTGAGAAATCCGCTGACAGTCTGATGGGTACTCCTTTGTAGGTGACTGTCCCCTTATCCCTTGCTGCTTCTAGGATTCTCTCCTTCATTTTAGTCTTGGCTAATGTAATTATGATGTGCCTTGGTGTGTTCCTTCTTGGGTCCAACTTCTTTGGGACTCTCTGAGCTTCCTGGATTTCCTGGAAGTCTATTTCCTTTGCCAGACTGGGGAAGTTCTCCTTTATTATTTGTTCAAATAAGTTTTCCACTCGTGGCTGTTTCTTTCCCCCTTCTGGTACCCCTATAATTCGGATGTTGGAACGTTTAAAGATGTCCTGGAGGTTCCTAAGCCTCTCCTCATTTTTTTGAATTCTCATTTCTTCATTCTTTTCTGGTTGGATGTTTAGTTCTTCCTTCTGGTCCATTCCATTGATTTGAGTCCCAGTTTCCTTTCCATCACTATTGGTTTCCTGGACATCTCCCTTCATTTCCATTAGTTTAGCCTTCATATGTTCCTGTAATTTGTGACTATAATCAACCAGTTCTGTTAGCATCCTGATAAACAGTGTCTTGAACTGTGCTTCTGAGAAGCTGGCAATTTCTCGGTCGCTTAGAGTTATTGGCTCTGGGACTTTGAGTTCTTCTTGCGCCATCTTTTGGGCTGTTTGTGCCTGTTCCATAGCAGGATCAGAGCCCTAGGTGTTCACCACAGCAGGGCAAGTAAGTCGCTGGGTTGTGATTCTGTATGCGGGGGCGGGGTCAAAGAGGAGCTATGGCGTCCCATCTGCCGCCTCCTGCCGGGGCCCCCACAGGTGCGGCAGCTGCCACCATCACCGGGGCCCTCGAGTTTCATCCCACTGCACACGAGTGTGCCACCGCTGTCAGCCCTCCACCACTGGGTTTGCCCCCTGGGGCCTGCGTGGTCCGTCTTACTGTGCACGAATGTGTGACTGCGGTCAGTCTGCCCCGCACCCTGACTGGGTCCAGTCTACCTGCATGCCTAGGTCTGGGGACCTTTTCTGCCCGATCCTGCTCACTGCTGGCTCTGCCCCTCTTACTGTCCCCGTTGAACAGTTAGCTGTAGTCGGACTTCCATATAATTCAATTTTCTGTCCTTTGGCTGTGTCTTTGTTCTCCAAACCTTTGTTGTATTCAAACTTGGTTGTGGGAGAAGGCACAGTGTTTCTACCTATGCCTCCATCTTGGCGGAAGTCCCGAAATATTTTTGAAGAAGATGATGATGATGAAGTATCAGTACTAGTAGCAATAGCAATAGAATAGGAATAGTTACACTAATGACATTTAGAGGACTTAAACAACCAGATATCAAAACTTGTTACAAAGATTAAGATAGTAATAAGCAAAAAAAGTATAATATATACATATGATTTAGAAAAAGATAATAAAAAGCAATGGGGAATCTTTATAATCTTGGGTTTGGCAATGCATTCTTAGATATGAAATCAAAAGAACAAGCAAAAATTGATAAATTATACTTCATCAACATGTAAAACTTTTGTACATGAAGGGATATTATCAAGATAGCGAAACCATCAATAAAATGGAAAGTCAACACAGAATGAAAGAAAATATTTACAAATTATGTATATGTATGTGATTAATATCCAAAGTACATAAAAGAAACTCATACAGCAAGCCCAATACCAAAAATCCCCAAATGATACAATTAAAAAATAGGCAGAATATGTGAATAGACAAAGAAGACAAACAGATGGTCAACAGGTAAATGAAAAGGTGCACAATGCTAATGATCAGGGAAATGCAAATCCAAACTACAATGAAATATCACCCACTTTTGTTAAAATGACTACTTTTCAAAAGACAAAAATATAAAAAGTTTTGGGGAAAATGTAAAGAAAAGGGAACACTTGCGCATAGTTGGTGGGAAGGTAAGTTTGTACAAGCATAAAAATAGTATAGAGGTTCATCAAAATGTTAAAAATACAACTACCAGCCCTGGCTGGTTGGCTCAGTTGGTTGGAGCATCATCCCATACACCAAAAGATTGCAGGTCTAATTCCTAGTCAGGGTGCATACCGAGGTTGTGGACACATTCCTAGTCAGGACACATATGGTGAGCAACTGATGGATGTTTCTCTCACACATTGATGTTTCTCTCTCTCTCTCCCCACCCCCCCTCCACCTCTCACTCAAATCAATAAAAAACATACACCCTTAGATGAGGATTCAAAAAAACACAACTACCATGTTATCCAGGAATTTTACAACTGGGTCTTTATCCAGGGGAAATGTAAACACTAAGTTGAAAAGATATCTTAACCTCCATGCTCAGTGCAGCATTATTTACAAAAGCCAAGCTATGGTAACAGCCTAAGTGTCCATCAATAGATGTTGCATTGAGGATCCAAGGTGGCAGCAAATTAGGTGGAAGTTACACTCACCTCCTCCCAGGACCAAACTGGTTTTACACAAAAAGCATAGAACATTCAACTTGAATAACCTAAATGAAGACCAGTTAAACAGAAGTCTTATAATCAAGGATTTACAGAAGCCACAGAGGCTGGTAAGAAGGGCAGAGACATGAAGTGGGTTGGCTCTGCACCCATGTGTAACAGCTGAGAATGTGAAGGAATACCTCAACTGCAAATGTTCCACCTGAGAAGTGTGGGGTCTCAATCCCGTGCTGGGATTCCCAACCCAGGGCACCAGGGCTGGGATGAGGTGCACATGTGATATTTGGCTATAAAAATAGTAGGGATTCTGTTGACGTGAAAGAAACAAGAGTCTGCTAGAGACATAGATGCTCTCTTAAATGGCCAACTCATAAAATGTCATTCACAGCCACCCACCCTTGGCTCTGGTACAGGGAAGGCAGAGCAGACAAGAGTTGTGTGAGGAAAGATTGGGATATTGTGGCTTCAGAGAGAGAACTGAAGAGACAGCCACCAGGATCCTTGTGCTGGGTCCCTCTTCCACACTGCAGATGCCATCTTTCTTGGGTGGAGCACTCCCCTCCACATGGCATCAGCCTAGGGGAATGCAATAGCCTCACTCTCTAGACTCCCTGTCACCCCGCCTTTGGAGTACATGCTCTAAGGAACAGTTGGCTGCCTGGGACCAGGGTGTAGAGGTCTGGACACACTCAGAGGGTGTCAGTGACTGAGCTGTGTGTCTCTGAGGCAGAGGGGCAAGAACACTCACATGCTCCCTACATTCCTGAGAGTGTGAAGGGCACCTCTCCCTCAGGTAAAATCCACTAATCCTACCCTCCTGACTCCCTGCAGCCCTACCCTGCAAAGCACAAGATCTCCAGGAGGTCTGGACAGAAGCCAGGACATAGATGTGTAGCTCTAGGAAAGTAACCATTTTTTCCCTGCATGTCCACCCAGTACAGAGTCTTCCATTATAACAGCCAAATCTTGGTCAGTTTGGGCCTGATGAACTTTGCTGGCCTTACCATGATGACCACCTGAGACCCTGCCAAATCACAAAGGTCTGCACAAACCCAGCAGGGGGAAGCTAGCCTTGGTATTTCCAGGGAATTTTGCTAAATAGCCTCAGACCAAAGGACAGCCAAAGGGAGACCATGGCAGTCACTTGCCAGACCCCACTGAGGTAAATTCCACTTTGTATGGTCAGCACCCGCACAGAAGCTCATACCCTGTGGTCAGGGGTGATCTTATTGTCATCCAATTTGAGGGCCTACCCCATTCACAGATGGGTCAACAGCAATGAGACTCAACTACAAGAACATTCACATAACACACACAAGGAACATTCCTGGGGAACCCAACCCAGGCGATCAGGAGACTACACCACTGAGTACCACAGGCACCTAATATATAAGACTACCCTATCAAGACTGGGAGATACAGCATATCTACATAATTCAAGGAAACAAACACAGAGAGGCAGCCAAAGTGAAGAAACAAAGAAACACAAACCAAGTAAAAAGAACAGAAGTCCCCAGGGAAAAAAAAACTAAATGAAATGGAAGCAAGAAATCTACCAGATAACAGACTTCAAAACAATGATTTTGGATGCTCAAAGAACTTTGGGAAAGTATGGATGAACTCAGTTAGAACTTAAACAAAGAAATAAAAGAGGACATAGAGGCCAAAAAAAAGTACCAGTCAGAAATGACGAATAGAATATCCAAAATGAAGAATACACTAGAAAGAATAAATAGTAGTTTTGATGAAGGTAACAACTGAATCAGTGATCTGGAAGAGAAGTAGCAAATAACCAAACAGAAAAGCAAAAAGAATTTTAAAAATTGAGGACAGTTTAAGGAACTTTTAGGACAACATGAAGCATAACAACATTCACATCATTGGAGTACCAGAAGGAGAAAAGAAAGAGCAAGGGATTGAGAACTTATTTGACAAAATAATAACCATAATGTGCCTAATCTGGTGGGGTGCAAAAGACACACAAATCCAGAAAACTCAGAAAGTCCCAAGTAAGATGAACCTGAAGAGATCCACACCAAGTAACATCATAATTAAAATGTCAAAGTATAAAAGTAAGGGCAGAATTCATCAAGAGAAAAAGTTACGTACAAGTAAGTTTCCATAAGACTGTGAGCTGAAATCTCAATAGAAACATTTCAGACCGGAAAGGATTGGCATGAAATATCCAAACTGATGAAAAGTAAAGACCTACAACCAAGACTACGTTTAAAATTGAAGAATAAAGAGCTGCTCAGACGATAAAAACCTAAAACACTCTATTACCACAACACCAGTATTACAACACATATTAAAGAGTCTTCTTTAAGAAGAAAGGAAAAACAACAGAAACATAGTTATAAAGAATAAAGTGGTAATCAGTACATACTTATCCATAATCACTTTAAGTGTAAACGGCTAAAATGCTTCAATAAAAGACATAGGGTAGCTGAAATAAGAAGACAAGAGATAGGCTTTAAGTAGTCTATTTAAAGTCTAGCGGACTTCCACCAAGATGGAGGCATAGGTGGAAACACTGTGCCTTCTCTCACAACCAAGTTTGAATACAACAAAGGTTTGGAGAAACAAAGACACAGCCAAAGGACAGAAAATTGAATTATACGGAAGTCTGACTACATGTAACTGTTCAACGGGGACGGTAAGAGGGGCAGAGCCAGCAGTGAGCAGGGTCAGGCAGGACAGGTCCCCCGACCTGGGCGCGCAGGCAGCCCGGAACCAGTTGGGGTGCAGGGCAGACTGATCGCAGTCGCACATTCGCGCACAGTGAGACGGACCACGCAGGCCCCAGGGGGCGAGGGCTAACGGTGGTGGTACACTCGTGCGCAGTGGGACAAAACACGTGGGCCCAGTGATGGCAGCGCCTGTGGCACCAGTGAGGGCCACGGCAGCAGGCGGCAGACAGGATGCCATAGTCCCTCTTTGACCCCGCCCCCACATACAGCGTCACAACCCAGCGACTTACTTGCCCTGCGCTAGTGAACACCTTAGGGCTCCGATCCTGCTATGGAACAGGCACTAACAGCCCAAAAGATGGCGCAAGAAGAACTCAAAGTCCCAGAGCCAATAACTCTAAGCGACCGAGAAATTGCCAGCTTCTCAGAAGCACAGTTCAAGACACTGTTTATCAGGATGCTAACAGAACTGGTTGATTATAGTCACAAATTACAGGAACATATGAAGGCTAAACTAATGGAAATGAAGGGAGATGTCCAGGAAACCAATAGTGATGGAAAGGAAACTGGGACTCAAATCAATGGAATGGACCAGAAGGAAGAACTAAACATCCAACCAGAAAAGAATGAAGAAATGAGAATTCAAAAAAATGAGGAGAGGCTTAGGAACCTCCAGGACATCTTTAAACGTTCCAACATCCAGATTATAGGGGTACCAGAAGGGGGAAAGAAACAGCCATGAGTGGAAAGCTTATTTGAACAAATAATAAAGGAGAACTTCCCCAGTCTGGCAAAGGAAATAGACTTCCAGGAAATCCAGGAAGCTCAGAGAGTCCCAAAGAAGTTGGACCCAAGAAGGAACACACCAAGGCACATCATAATTACATTAGCCAAGATTAAAATGAAGGAGAGAATCCTAGAAGCAGCAAGAGATAAGGGGACAGTCACCTACAAAGGAGTACCCATCAGACTGTCAGTGGATTTCTCAAAAGAGACCTTACAGGCAAGAAGGGGCTGGAAAGAAGTATTCCAACTCATGAAATCCAAAAACCTTACGCCAAGATTGCTTTATCCAGCAAAACTTTCATTTAGAATGGTAGGACAGATAAAGTGCTTCTCAGATAAGGTCAAGTTCAAGGAGTTCATCATCACCAAGCCCTTATTATATGAAATGCTAAAGGGACTTATATAAGAAAAAGAAGATGAAAAATAAGAACAGTGAAAGGACAGCAAACTCACAGTTATTAACAACCATGCCTAAAACAAAAGCAAACCAAGAGGACAGCTAGATCAGGAGTGGAACCATAGAAATGAAGGACACATGGAGGGTTAGCAACAGGGGAGTGGGAGGAGGAGAAGGGGGGAGAAGGTACAGAAAATAGCATAGACAGTAGGTAGAAAATAGATAGGGGGAGAGTGGGAATAGTGGGGGAAAGTATAGAATCTAAAGAACTTGAGACACGTGGTTATAAACTAAGGGGGGAGAATGGTGGGGGAGGGAGTGTGTGGGTGGAGGGGAATGAAGTGGGGGAATAGAACAACTGTAATGGTATAATCAATAAAATATATTTAAAAAAATAAAATAAAAAATAAAGTCTACCTACTACATATGTGCTGCCTACAGGAGTCCCACCACAGAACACAAGACACACACAGACTTAAAAATAAATTGATGGAGAAAGATATGTCATGTAAATGGGAAGAAAAAAAAGTGGCACAGCAACACTAGTAGACTTTAAATAGACAAAATAGACTTTAAAAAAGAGGCTATATTAAGAAACTTTCAGTCATGGTGGTGGTAGAGGTAAACAACACTGACCTCCCACAACCTCATCAAAATTACAACTAAACTACACAGCAAACATCATTCAGAACAGCCAGAAATTCAGCTGAGTGGAAATCTTACAACTACAGAATTAAAGAAGAAACCACATCAAGACTGATAAGAGAGTCAGGTATGTGGAATAGGCTGGTCCCATACCCATGTGTGCTGGATAAAAATAGGGAGGGATATCTTGGCTGCAGAGGTCCCAACTAAGGAGTAGCAAGGGGTTGCATCCCCATACCCTGTCCCTGCCCAGTCCAGGATTCCAGTACTAGGAAAAGAAATCCCCATAACTTTTGGTTGTAAAACCAGCAGGGATTGAGTTTGAGAAAAATAAAAGCTTCTGGAGTCCCAGGCAGTTTCTCTTAAAAGGCCCATGCATGGATGTACTCATACTCACTCCCTCTGAGTTCCAGTATGGGAACAGCAGCTTGAAAGGCACCAGAGATATGAGGAGTCTAGTATCAAGGTGAGAGCTGTGGGGAGAGCTTTCTCCCAGACAGACATGCTGGCAGAGGTCATTATACCTTTAATGAGCACTCTGCCCACAGAGCCAGTAGGTGGGGACCATATCTGAGTCCATCAAACTGACTCACACTTTGTCCCATTCTGGTGATTCCCTAAGATTCTTCCACGCCCAACTTTTGGGCCCACTCAAGGTGTTTCCAGTGTCTTTTCCATTTGAATGGCTTATCTTGGCACGTGCTTCAGATTTTTTTTTAATTCTCTGAAATAAGAAGCATCTGGCCTCAGTGATTCTGGTACCTCTTGCTAAGTGGCCACAGGGCTGGTACTAGAAGCTGGCAGCCTAGGTTCACAGCTTGAGCTTTTCTGGGCACTTACAAGCCCAATAAAAGTAGTAGCCACCATCTCCAGATCACTTCGTAGTTTATGTCAGTTGGCTCTGGGCAGAAAAAGGCAGTGGCTGACCTTGGCCTATATCTCCTGAATGGGCCCAGAGCCAATATACCCAGTGGAGACCTTCAGACCACATCAAAGCAGCACCACCCAACTACCTCCATAAGCAACACTGTCAAGGAGCACTCAGTGGTCACAAGAGCCCTGCTGAAGTAAGTCCCACTCTCTGGGTGGGCCACTACACAACTAGCTGAAACTCCATGGTGGTCAGAGGTTGTTGATCAGCCTGGGTAAATTCCTCCCCTTAAAATGTCAAGAGCACTCAAGGCTCAACTACAAGAAGAGGGTGTACATCCCACATGAGGCAGAGCACATCTCAAGTACCCAGCTTGGTGATAGGGGAGGCCATACCTCTGAACCCTACAGGACACCTAGTACATTAGGCTACTCTATGAAGCCTGGGAGATGTAGAAGCTATACCTAATACATAGAGACAAACCCAGGGAGACTGCCAAATGAGGGGACAAAGAAACATATCCCAAATGAAAGAACAAAACAAAACTCCAGAACAAGAACTAAACAAAATGGAGAAAAGAAGTGTACTAGATGCAGAGTTCAAAATATTGGTTATAAGGAAGCTCAATGAGCTTAGTGAGAACCTTAAAAGCACAAAAAAACAACCAGTCAAAAAAATGAAGAACACACTAATTAAAATGAAGAACAATTAGTGAGGAATCAACAGTACAGTGGATGAAGCTGAGAATCAAATCAATGATTTGGAATATAAGGAGCCAAAAAACATCCGATTAGAACAACAAAAATAAAAAAGAACCCCCCAAAATGAAGATAGTGTAAGCATTTTCTGGGACACCTTGAAGAATACCAACATTTGCATCATGAGGGTGCCAGAAGGAGAAGAGAGGAAGAAATTGAAAATCTATTTGAAAAAATAATGACAGAAAATTTTCCTAAGTTGGTGAAGGAAATAGACATAGAAGTTCAGGAAGCACAGAGTCCCAAACAAGATGAACCCATAGAGGTCCACGCTAAAACACAGCATAAGTAGAATGCCAAAGGATAAAGACAGAGATGATCTTAAAAGCAGCAATAGAAAAGCAGTTAGCTATCTATGAGGGAGTTCCCATAAGACTACCAGCTGATTTCTCAACAGAAACTTCTCAGGCAGAAGAGATTGGCACAAAATATTCAAAGTCATGGAAAGCAAGGATCTACAACCAAGAAAACTACCTAGCAAAGCTAACATTTAGAATCAGAGGACGGATGAAGAGTTTCCCAGGCAAGCAAAATCTAAAGGAGTTCATCACCAAACCAGTATTACATGGAATGTTAAAGGGTCATGGAAGAAGAAGGAGAAGGATGGGGGAGGAGAAAATAGCAATAAAGAGAAATCTACCCACAATAGAATCTAAAAAAACAAAATAAATGGACATGCAGAACAGAAACAGAATCAGAGATAAAGAGAATATTTTGAGGGGTTCCATATGGGAAGGGGGTTGTTGGAATGGTGAAAAGAGTGAAGGAATTGAGAAGTACAAATTGGTTGTTATAAGAGTAGTCATGGGGATGTAAAGTACAGCATCAGGAATAGTCAATAATAGTCTAATGACTATGTATGGTGTCAGATGGGTGCAAGATCATCTATTTAGGTCACTTATTGAGTTATGTAACATCAGATCACTAGGGTGTACATCTGAAACTAATAAAATAATGTATTTCAACTGTAATGAAAAATTTTAAATGACCAAAAAATAAAAATAAAATAAAAGCTATAGGAAGAGACAAAAAGACATGACATAATAAAGGAATCAATCCAACACAAGCATTAACCTTTGTAAATATTCATGCACCCAACAAAATATAGAAAGCAGTTATTTGTCTTTTTAATTACCACAAAGATATATTTTTATTGATTTGAGATAGAGAGAGAGAGAGCAAGGGAGAGAGGAATATTACTGTGAGAAAGAAACATCAATTGTTGTCTCCCATATGTGCCCCAAACTGGAATCAAAACCACAAACTTTTGGTACATTGGGACAGTTCTCCAACCAAAAGAGCTACTCAGCCAGAGTATATAAAGCAATTCTTGATGGACACAAATGAAGAAGTTGACAGCAATATAGACATAGTAGGGGATTTTAACACACAAATTGACATCAATGGATAGATCTTCCATACAAAATATCTGCAAGAAAATTTCAGCCTTAAATGAGATGGGATTGTGTTTTCTTATTATTAGAGGACTTGGAAAGTATATTTCTTCTTTTTAATGTTTTACTGATTATGCTATTACAGTTGTTCCATTTCCCCCCTTTGTTCCCCTCCACCCTGTGCACTCCCTCCCACTTGCATTCCCCTCCTTTAAGTTTATGTCCATAGGTCATCTATATAAGTTATTTGGCTTCTACATTTTCTATACTAGTCTTAACCTCCCTGTCTATCTTCTACCTACCATTTATACTACTTATTCTCTGTACCTTTTCCCCCTCACTCCCTACCCACTCCCCCACTGATAACCTACCATGTGGTCTCCATTTCTGTGATTCTGTTCCTGTTCTAGTTGTTTGCTTAGTTTGCTTTTGTTTTGTTTTGTTTTGTTTTTTCAGGTTCAGTTCTTAATAGCTGTTAGTTGGTTGTCATTTTACTGTTGATATTTTTTATCTTCTTTTTCTTAGATAAGTCCTTTTAACACTACATATAATAAGGGCTGGGTGGTGATGAACTTGACCTTATCTGGGGAGCAATTTATTTGCTCTTATATCTAAATGATAGCTTTTCTGGATAGAGTAACCTTGGATGTAGGTCCTTGCTTTTCATGATTTTGAATACTTCTTTCCAGCCCCTTCTTGCCTGTAAGGTCTCTTTTGAGAAATCAGCTGATAATCTAATGCGAGCTGCTTTGTGTGTAACTCTTTCCTTTTCTCTTGCTGCTTTTAAGATTCTCTCATCTTTGATCTTGGCTAATGTAATTATGATGGGCCTTGGTGTGTTCCTCCTCGGGCCCCACTTCTTTAGGACTCTCTGAGCTTCCTGGACTTCCTGGAAGTCTGTTTCCTTCAGCAGATTGGAGAAGTTCTCCTTCATTATTTGCTCAAATAAGTTCAATTTCTTGGTCTTCCTCTTCTCCTTCTGGCACTCCTATGATTTGGATGCTGGAATGTTTGAAGATGTCCTGGAGGTTCCCAAGCCTCTCTTCATTTTTTTTGAATTCTTGTTTCTTCATTCTTTTCTGATTGGATGTTTCTTTCTTCCTTCTGGTCTACACCATTGATTTGAGTCCCAGTTTCTTTCCTGTCATTGTTGGTTCTCTGTACATTTCCCTTTATTTCACTTAGTGTAGCCTTCATTTTTCATCTAGTTTTCGACCATATTCAACCAGTTCTGTGAGCAGCCTGATTACCAATGTTTTGAACTGTGCATCTGATAGGCTGGTTATCTCTTCATCATTTAGTTGTATTTTTTCTGGAGCTTTGATCTGTTCTTTCTTTTGGGCCATTTTTTTTGTCTCAGAGCACATGTTATGTAATAAGGGGCAGAACCTTAGGTGTTCACCAGGGCAGGGCAACCCAAGTGGCTGTGTTGTGACACTGTATGTGGGGGAGGTGTGTGAGAGGGCACACTGCTGCTTGCTCCACTCTCTGCTGGTTTTCAATCACTTCCCTCGCTACCCACAATCAAATTGGGCCCTTCTGGTGCTGATTCCCAGGTGGGTGGGCTTGTGTATGTTCTAGGACCCTGTTGGTCTCTCCAATGAACTCTCCAGCAAATCTGGGAGTTTCTCCTGCTGCTGCCTCAAGCCCTATTGGTGTTTTCCATCAGAGGTTTGAGGCTTTATTACCCGAACTGGAACTCTGGGTTATGCAGCCTGTGTCGCACACCAGTTGTTCCTCCCAGTTCATCTGCATGTGAATGTGGGATTGTCCAATCCACAGTTCATGGCCTTGCTGGGTCGGCCAGCTGCCACCTTGCCTGCCATCCATAACATTGCCCACCACAGTCCTCTAGCCTCTGTCTTGCAGCAAGTCCTCTCCACCTGGCTGCCTGTCTCTGCCATTCCTACCAGTCTGGGTGAATGTTTCTATAGGAGACCATTCTGTGTGGCATGGGCCCAGCTTCCACTTGGAAAGGCCAGTGGAAAATGAAGTCTGGTACACAGGACCCACACCCACGGATAGATTCTCCTATGGGGAATCAGGCCTGAATTGTACCTAGGCCACTTTGAGACTTGCTTTTTGCTAAAACTCCCTTGCCCTGAATTGAGGCAGAAAATGTTTACTGCATATCTTTAAAGTAACTTTCTCAAATCTGTGCTAAACCTTCCAAGGATGAGTGTAACCAGTTCAACTTTTTCCTTTACATTTGCAAATATTCTTCTTTATTGATGTAATTAGCACCATCCTCTCCTTTGTTTTCTGTAAAAGTAACCACCTAAAGTGTTCCTGTGCACAGTAAATGAGGACCATCTTCAATGTAATGTGCCCAAAAAAGCCATAAAAGCTTGTCAAGGCAAGGGTCTGGGCACTCTTTTCTTGAGGGAGTGGCTGAGGTGGTCTCAGAGGTGGTCTGGAGTGGCTGGAGTGGCATTCAGAGGTGGTCTCCCCTTGAAAGAGTGGCTGTGCCATTCCTTTTCCTGCACAGGAGTCAGTAGTCCTAGTGAATTTGTCTTGTCTCATCTACAATGCCACGGACACTGGTGGCCAGTGACTGCATCAGTACCTGAGTCTGAAATTTCTCCAGAAGGGACCTCAAGAGGTTTTTAAAGCCCACCCACTTCATACTGGAGGCGGATCTCAAAGAGGGATGACAGACTGAGTGGGGAAATTAAAATACTCCCATAGGGGCAAGTAAACTACCTTAGAATTCCAAACTCAATTAATTGGGTAAGTGTGTCTCCACATGTCCATTCTAGCAACAATTGACCAGCCAGTGCCTGTTAAGCAGCTTTAGGCAATGTTGCTGCTTAGAATGATAGTATATACATGCCAAAGATGGGAGTGACTCATTCTTACAACTATACTTAGCAATGGGACTGTTAGTGACCCTGAGATAGATATTCTGGGTAGAAAGGCAGCAGGAACCCTTCCTATACAAAAGGCAAGTGGGATATGAATGCAAGTATAAAGGCCAAAAGTCAACCAGGTAAGACAAGTGTAAAAGACTAGCTGTCGGCCTGATGAGGAGACTGTAAAAGGAAGTCATAGCTCGGCTGAGGTGGTGACTGATATCCCATATGGAGGGTCAAACTATGCTTTTTGAGGGAGTGGCCATGGAGTGAGGCAGTGTCTTGTGGTTTTCACCATGTGCCTGACTGGTGTGTGGACATTTTCTTGCACCAGGCAAGGGCTAAGGGTAGGCCCATTCCAATCCCAGGTTATCCTATCATGGGTGTCTTCAAGCGGCGGGAACCCCTGTGGGTGTTAACTGCCCAACCTATGCCTGCAATTTAGCAGCCAATCTTCCATCAGGGAACACGAGACTCGCCAAAATGGAATAGATGGCAATGGAAAGGGAAATCCTTGGGTGTCAGGGCAGCAAAGGCGGCTTACCACTCCAGCGTCTTCTCCTGGCTGGCTCACCAAAAACTGTCACAGGTGGGTACAGGTAACCAGATTCTTGGTAATTGGGACAAAGAATTGAACCGAACACCCAGAATTTATAGTAGAAAACATGGGAGCAGGCCAATTCCAAGCAGATATTGACCTTATGGGCTGGAGGGATTCTATTCTTATGGGGCATATCTTTCCTGGCTAGTTTTGGCGGGCTTTTATTGCACATATACAAGTAGTTGTATTACTTTAAAGCTACTGTGCATCTGGTCTCACATCATTTTCTTTGACCACCAGAGAAAGGGTCGCACAATGTCGCCAAATGGACCCCCCCTTCTCCTGGGGTCCCTGTGAACTAGGTTTACCTTGGCTGTTGCCAGGGAATTATAGCTCTCTATGTTAGAGATTGGTGTAAAGGAAAGAATTTATTTATTCAAGTTATACAGACTTAAGAGTAATGAATTAATGTCTTCATTAAAATTCCAAAGTCCCTTAAAACACCCACAATCACACACATTTCTTCCTTCCCTCCTTTGCCCAGTCTGGGGTATCATACCTCAGGGAAAAAAATGGAAGTGCATGGCTCAGGCAGCCCCTGGTTCTTCCCAGTAAACTGTGCTTGGCTGGTAGGCCTCCCTCAGTTCCCAGCACCATCAGCTGTATAGCCGCTGTGATCTCCAGTTCTTAATCCAAAAACCACACAGCACCTTCTCATGACCCACCAGCAAGAGTCCTTTCACCCCTTTCATTTCCACAGTATCTCTCCTGCATTCTTCCAAACTGCTAAGAGAGAGCTCTGCATTGCTGCTACATCTTGCTTTCCAGCTTCCTAAACTGCAAGGCAAAGCTGTGTGATTCTTCCCTGCCAAAGCTGCATGGTTCTTTTTGTCATGGCTGCTGCACCTGGGTTTAAATCCCATGCCTATCTTCCTCTGCAGCCCCATTTCCAACTCCTCCCACAATCGGCTACACTTGCCAGCATTCCCATATTTTTCCAGCTTTTCTGGACTGCCATAGTAAGTCCAGGCAGGCATGGCCCTGTATCGTGGAGTCAATCATCTCCAAGCTCTTATACAGTAGGCTCTGTAACCAGGGGCAGTTGCTTCCCAGTTACATGCTGGGTGGAAGTCACTCCCATCTCCCTGTCTCAAAGCATGGCCACAGCTATTTAACATGTCTATGAAACCAGTTATAGCTTATAGATATGTCAAATGACTCTTCTAGATGCTATCTGCAAAAGTGTTGCTAAGCAAAACAACTCTCAATGACCCTGCTCCATGTGTCCCATCCCCTGTTTAGACTTGTAGGACAGCCTATATTTTTAATATTTCCTGGACACCCTGAGTTCTGGGCCCATTACAAATCCTTTTGGGGGGGACCCCTCACTGCACTCTCTTACAGTACCTTGAATTTTCAAATGTTTTCAGGGTTCTTCTACCCTAAATTTGAGCTTCTTCAGTGTTTTCTTCCCTTTTTAAATTTTACCCTTTTCCTTATTTCTCTGGCCTTTACCAGTCATCCATTTGCCAAAGAGATTTTGTTGAAATTTTTTTTGCTATAATCTCTTCTCTTGTTACTTGTCCCATTTAAAAGATGTTTTTAAGGGTTTCAAGAGTTAGCTGAGATAAATACATGTTATACACACACGTTTATCTTAAATTTCTTGACACTATGGTTAGGAGATTCATCCTTGTATCTTCAGCTAAGTTGGAGAAACATGCCATATTGGGAAGTGTATTACATACTTTCTCATGCTGAGTAACAGTTAAGAATTTCTTTTTTCTCCTTTGTTTTATTTTCTGCTGCAGAATATATACCTTTATGTTAATAGCTCTTGTGTATGTCGATTTAATACAAATAACATGTTTTAAGGAAGTTGAGATGCATCTTAAAATTGTTGGTGTGTCACTGTTTTATTTATTTTTTTAGGGACACTAATATGTATTTCATTCAAAACAAGTACAGTGAGAGATGAAACTCCTGAATTTATCTTGTGTGGGTGGAGAAGGGAATAAACTTCAGATATATTTGACAGACTCCATTTGAAATGACTAAAATAACTTTGTTTTTATTTCCATTTTATTGTATTTTTATTACCATTTATACCCCCATACCTCTTCCAACTTCATCCACTTCCCTACCCACTGTAATCACCACACTGTTGCCAGAGTCTATGACTTCTTTCTCTTTTCTTCTTTTTTGCTTAATTCCCTCCATAACTTAATTCCCCATAACTCCCCTTCTCTGAGATTGCTCTCTAGCTATAAGTCTGTCTCTATTTTGCCTGTTAGTTCATTTTGTTCATTAGATTCCACATATGAGTGAAATCATATGGTACTTGTCTTTCTCTGACTGGCTTATTTCACTTAGCATAATGTTCTTCAGGTTGATCAATGCTGTCACAAAGGGTCATTTTTTTTTCTTTTTGTGACCGAGGGGTATTCTTTTGTGTAAATTTACCAGAGCTATTTTATCCGCTCATCTACTGGTCAATACTTGGGCTGCTTCCAAATCTTAGCTACTGTAAATAACACTGAAGTGAACATGAGGGTACATATATATATATTTTTGAATTAGTGTTTTTGGGTTTCTTTGGATATATTTCCAGAAGTGGAATTTCTAGGTCAAAAGGCAATTCCATTTTTAAATGTAGTGAGATATCTCCATACTGCTTTCCACAATGGCCGCAGGTCTGTATTTCCCCCAATAGCACCTGAGGGTTCCCCTTTCTTCACATCTTCACCAGCACTTGTTGTTTGTTGATATTTGTGCTGACAGATGTGAGATGATATCTCATGGTGATTTTGATTTGCATTTCCTGATGATTAGTGATGTTGAGCATCACTTCATTTGTCTATTGGCCATCAGTATGTCCTCTTTGCTGAAGTGTCTATTGGGTCCTTTGCTCACTTTTTAATTGGATTGTTTACTGTTGTGTAAGTTCTTTATAAATTTTGGCTATCAACCCCTTATCAGATGTATTGATGAATATGTTCTCCCATTCAGTGGGTTGTCTTTTCACTTTGTCAATAGTTTCTTTTGCTCTGTGAAAACTTTTTAGTGTAATGTAGTACCATTTGTTTATTTTTTCTTTCCTTTCCTTTGACCTAGGCAATGTGTCAGAAAAAATTTTTTTTTAAATGTCCACAATTTTACCGCCTATGCCTTCTTCTAGTATTTTTATGGTTTTGAGTCTAATATTTAAGTCTTTAATCCATGTTGAATTTACTATTGTGTGTGGCATAAGAAAGAGGGGTAGTTTCACATTTTTGCACATTTTCCCAAAACCATATATTCAATAAACTATCCTTAGCACATTATATGTTTTTGCCTCCATTTTCAAATATTATTGTCTATAAAGGTGTGAGTTTATTTCTGTGCTCTCTGTTCTGTTCCATTGAGCTACATGCCTGTTTTCATCCTAGTACCATGCTGTTTTAATTAGTATAATCTTGTAGTATAGTTTAATATTAGGTAGTCTGAGTTCTAAAATTTTGTCCTTTTATCTCAAGATTTTTTTTTATTTGGGGTCTTTGTGGTTACATATAAATTTTTGGAATATTTGTTCTAGTTCTGTGAAATATACCACTGGTATCTAGATAGGAATTGCATTGAATCTGTGGATTGCTTTGGGTCTTATGAACATTTTAATAATGTTAATTCTTCCTATCTATGAACACAGTGTATGCTTCCATTTATTTGTATGTTCCTCAATTTCTTTCTTCAGCGTCATAATTTTCTGAGTGCAGATCTTTTACATTCTTGGTTAAATTTATTCCTAAGTATTTTATTTTACTTTTGAAGCAATTATGAATGGGATTGTTTTTCTAATTTCTCTTTCTGATAATTCATTATTGGCATATAAAAATGTAAATAACTGATTCCTGGATATTAATTTCATATCCTGTCACTTTACTGAATTTATTTATTCTAGTGGTTTCTTGGTGGGATTTTTAAGGTTCTTTATATAGAGCATCATGTCATCTGCAAATAATGGTAGTTTTACTTTTTCCTTTCCAGTTTGGATGCCTTTTATTTCTTCTTCTTGTCTGATTGCTGTCACTAGGACTTCAGTACTATGTTGTATTAGAGTGGTGAAAGCAGACATCCATGTCTTGTTCCCCATTTTAAGGGAAACATTTGCAATTTTTTGCATGAGTATGATGTTGGCTGTGAGTTTCTTATATGTGGCTTTTATGATGTTGAGGCATGTTCCCTCTATCCCCAGTTTGCTGAGCATTATTTATAATTAATGGGTGCTAGATCTTATCAATGTTTTTCCACATCTATTGATCTTATCAATGTTTTTTCCATCTAATGAATGAAAAGGTTTTCATCCTTCATTTTGTAAAACGTGATTATATCATGTTTATTGCTTCATGGATATTGTACAAACCTTGCATCTCTGAAATAAATCCCACTTGATCATTGTGTATGATCTTTTTAATCTACTGCTGTATTGGATTTACTTATATTTTGTTGAAGAATTAACATCTATGTTCATTAAGGATATTGGCTTATAATTTTTTTCTTTGTAGTGTTTTTATTTGATTTTGGAATTAGGATGTTACTAGCCTCATAAAATGAGCTTGGGATTCTTTTCTCCTCATGAATTTTTTGAAATAGAAGCAGAAGTGGTTGAGCAGAAGTGGTTGATTATTCTCTGGGTGTTTAGTAAAATTCACTCTGTGAAGCTATCTGGTCCAGGGTTTTGATTTGTTGGGAGGTTTTTGATTACTGCTTCAATTTCACTAGGTGTAATCTGTCTATTCAGATTCTCTGATTCTTCCTGATTGATTTTTGGAAGATTTTATCCATTTGGGGGATTTTACGAGCTTTGGGAAATTTATCCACTTCTTTCAGTTGGTCCAATTGGTTGGCATGTAATTGTTCATAATATTTTCAGACAATCTTGTGTATTTCTTTTGTGTCAGTTGTTACTTCTTCTCTTTCATTTCTGATTTTTCATTTCTTTCATTTCTTTCTTTCATTTCATTTTTCATTTCTTTCATTTCTTTCTCTTTCATTTCATTTCTTATTTATTTGGACCCCTCTCTCTGTTTTTCTTGATGAGTTTGGTTACAGGTTTATAAGTCTTGTTTATATTTTCAAAGAACCAGCTCTTGCCCTGAGAAGCATGGAATGGTGAGATGAGCATTTTACTACAAACCAAGATGCTGCTTGTTCAGTTTCTGGTTAAGGCACATTCCTGGGTTGCATGCAAGAGGCGAATGACTTATGTTTCTCAGGCACATTGATGTTTCTCTCCCTCTCTCTTATGAAAAATAAATAAATAAAATTATTAAAAAATAGAACCAGCTCTGGATTCATTAATATTTTCTAATATTTTAGTCTATATTTTGTTTAGTGCTGCTGTGATCTTTTTATTGGATAATATGATAATTTTATTTTCTTAATTTTATTATTGTTCAAGTACAATTTTCTGTCTTTTACTCCCATCCCAGCCCACCCTCCCAGTGTTCCCCACCTCCCTCCCATTTCCACCCACCTTAGTTGTTGTCCATGTCCTTTATACTGGTTCCCATAAATCCTTCCACTTTTCCCCCTGAAATTCCCTCCCCTCTCCCCTCTAGTCACTGTCTGCCTGTTTTCTATTTCAGTGCCTTTGTTTTTATTTTGCTTCCTTGTTTGTTTTGTTGCTACCTTCTTGTTAAAGGTGAGATCATATGGTATTTGTCCTTCACTGCCTGGCTTGTTTCACTCAGCATAATGCTTTCCAGTTCCATCCATGCTATTGCAAAGGGTAGGAGCTCCTTCTTTCTTTCTGCTGAATAGAATTCCATTGTGTATATGTACCATAGTTTTTTGATCCATTCACTTACTGACGGGCACCTAGGTTGCTTCCAGCTCTTGGCTATTGTAAACTGTGCTGCTATGAACACTGGGGTGCATATGTTCTTTGGGATTGGTGTTTTAGGGTTCTTAGGATACAGTCCCCACAGTAGAATTGCTGGGTCAAAAGGCAGGTCCATTTTTAGTTTTCTGAGAAAATTCCATAGTGTTTTCCACAATGGTTATACCAGTCTGCAATCCCACCAACAGTGAACTAGGGTCCCCTCTTCTCCACATCCTCTCCAACACTTGTTTGTTGCTTTGTTTATGATAGCCATTCTCACTGGTGTAAAGTGGTATCTCGTTGTGATTTTAATATGCATCTCTCTGATAGCTAGTGATATTGAGCATCTTTTCATGTGTCTCTGGATCCTCTGCATGTCCTCCCTGGAGAAATGTCTATTCAAGCCCTTTGCCCAATTTTAATTGGGTTGCCTGTCTTCTTAAAGTGGAGTCAAGTAAGTTCTTTGCATATTTTGGAGATTAAACCCTTGTCTGAGGTATCACTGGCAAATATGTTTTCGTTACACTTGGTTGTCTTTTTATTTCAATACTGTTTTCTTCAGCCATGCAGAAGCTTTTAATTTTGATGAGATCCCATTTGTTTATTCTTTTCTTTATATTGTTTGCTCCAGGGGACATAGCAGTAAAAAAGTTGCTGCGTGAAATATCTGAGATTTTCTTGCCAATGTTCTTCTCTAGGACTTTAATGGTGTCACGGCTTACATTTAAGTCTTTTATCCACCTTGAATTTATTTTGGTGTATGTTGTAAGTTGGTGCTCGGGTTTCTTTTTTTTGCATGTAGCTGTCCAGTTCTCCCAACACCATTTGTTGAAGAGGCTATCTTTACTCCATTTTATGTTACTGCCCCCTTTGTCAAATATTAATTGACTTTAGAGAGTTGGGTTTATTTCTGGGCTCTCTGTTCTATTCCATTGGTCTATGTGCCTGTTTTTATGCCAGTACCAGGCTGTTTTGATTACAGTGGCCTTGTAATACAGTTTGATATCAGGTATTGTGATCCCTCCCACTTTGTTCTTCTTTCTCAACATTGCAGCTGCTATTCAGGGTTGTTTACAGTTCCATATAAGTTTTTGAGGTGTTTGTTCTATGTCTGTGAAATATGTCATAGGTACTTTAATAGATATTGCATTGAATCTGTAAATTGCTTTGGGTATTATGGACATTTTGATGATGTTAATTCTTCCAATCCATGAACATGGTACATGTTTCCATTTGTTTGTGTCTTCCTTGATTTCTTTCTTCAGTGTTGTGTAGTTTTCTGCATACACAACTTCCTTGGTTAAGTTTATTCCTAGGTTTTGTGGTTTTGTTGTTGTTTTTTTGTTTGTTTGTTTTTTGCTGTATTGAATGGGACTTTTTTCTTGATTTCTGCTTCTGCTTTTTCATTGTTGGTATACAAAAATGCCTTTGATTTCTGGATATTGACTTTGTATCCCACTGTTTTGTCAAATTCATTTATTACATCGAGCAGTTTTTTGGTAGAGTCTATAGGATTTTCCATGTACACTATCATGTAAGCTGCAAACAATGACAGTTTTGTTTCCTTCTTTCTGATTTGGATGCCTTTTATTTCCTTTTCTTGTCTGATTGCTGTGGCTAGGAGTTCCAATAGTATATTAAATAGAAGTGGTGAAAGTGGACAACCTTGTCTAGTTCCTGATCTTAGTGGAAAAGTTTTTAGTTTTTGCCCATTGAGTATGATGTTGGCGGTAGGTCTCTCATATATGGCTTTTATTATATTGAGGAATGCTCCCTCTATTCCCACTTAGCTGAGCATTTTTATTATAAATGGGTGTTGTACTTTATCAAAAGTTTTTCTGCATCTATTGATATGATCATGTGATTTTTGTCTTTGCTTTTGTTTATATGATGTATTACACTTACTGATTTGCGAATGTTGAACCATTCTTGCATACCTGTGATGAATTCCACTTGGTAGTGGTGAATGATCTTTTTAGTGTGTTGTTGGATGTGGTTTGCAAATATTTGTTGAGGATTTTAGTGTCTATGTTCATCAGCGATATTGGCCTGAAGTTTTTTTCTTTGTTGTCTGTTTCTGGTATTGGAATTAGGATGATGCTGGCTTCATAAAAAGAGTTTGGGAGTCTTCCATCATTATGGATTTTTTTGGAATAATCTGTGAAGAATAGGAGTTAGCTCTTCCTTAAAAGCTTTGTAGAATTCTCCTGTGAAACCATCTGGCCCAGGGCTTTTGTGCTTCGGGAGATTTTTGATTACTGCTTTAATTTCATTTGCTGTTATTGGTCTATTCAGGCTTTCTGCTTCTTCCTCGTTGAGTTTTGAGAGATTGTATTTTTCTAGAAATTTGTCCATTTCACCTAAGTTTTCAAATTTCTTGGCATATATTTCTTCATAGTAATTTCTTACAATCCTTTGTATTTCTGTAGTATCAGTTGAAGTCTCTCCTCTTTCATTTCTGATTGTTTTTATTTGTGTTCTCTCTCTTCTTTTCTTAATAAGCCTGCTTACAGGCTTGTCTATTTTGTTTATCTTTTCAAAAAAACCAACTCCTGGATTCATTGATCCTTTGAATTGTGCTTTTAGTCTCTATGTCATTTACTTCTGCTCTGATCTTGGTTATTTCCTTCCTTCTACTTGCTCTGGCTGTCTTTGTTGTTGTTCCTCAAGTTCTTGTAGTCATAGTGTTAGGTTGTTTGTTTGAAATGTTTCTATCTCCTTTAGGCAGGCCTGTATTGCTATGAACTTCTCTGTCAGGACTGTGTTCGCTGTGTCCCACAAGTTTTGGGTTCTTGTGAGTTCATTTTCATTTCTTTCCAGAAAGTTTTTGATTTCTTTTGATTTTGAAAGTTTTTGATTTTCTTTTCTTAATTTCATTTTTGACCCATTCATTGTTTAATAGCATGTTATTCAATCTCCATGATTTTGAATGTTTTCAGTCTTTTCTTTTGGGCTTGGTTTCCAGTTACAGTCCCTTGTGAATGAAGAAAATGCCCGGGATAATTTCAATTTTCTTAAGTTTGTTGAGGCTTGTTTTGTGACCTATCATGTGGTCTATCTTAGAAAATGTTCCATGTGCATTTGAAAAGAATGTGTATTTAGCTTCTTTGGGGTGAAGTGCTCTCTATATATATACCAGTTAAGTCTATTTCATCTAGGATGTTGTTCAATTCCACAATATCTTTCTTGATATTTTGTTTGGAAGATCTGTCCATTTTTGACAGTGGGGTGTTAAAATCCTCTACTATAATTGTGTTGCTGTCAATATCTTTCTTGAATTTCTCTAAGATTTTCTTTATATATTTGGGTACTCCTATGTTTGGTGCATATATATTTACAATGTTAATGTCTTCTTGGTGGATTCTTCCCTTGGGTATTATGAGGTGACCTTCTGGGTCTCTCATTATGGCCTTTTTTTTGAAGTCTATTTTGTCTGATATGAGTTTTTTTGTTTTTTTTTTTGTTTTTTTACCGTTTGCTTGAAGAATTTGTTTTCAGCCTTTCACTTTTAGTCTGTGATGGTCTTTTGTACTGAGGTGGGTCTCCTGTAGGCAGCATATGTGTTGGTTGTGCTTTCTTATCCATTCAATTATTTTATGTTTTTTGATTGATTGGTGCATTTAATCCATTTGCTTTTATGTTTATTATTGAAAGGTACTTATTCATTGCCATTTATGTACCTGTGTTCCTTTCCATTTCTCTCTTTTCCTTCCTTTTCTTAAAGCAGCCCTTTTAGTAATTCTTGTAGAGGTGGTTTTGTGGAGGCATATTCTTTTAGACTTCTTTTGTCTTGGTAGCTCTTTATTTGGCCTTCTATCTTGATTGACAGCCTTGCTGGGTAAAGTAGCCTTGTAGGCCTCTGGTTCTCCTTACTTGGAATATTTCTTGCCATTCTCTTCTTGTTTGGAGTGTTTCCATTGAGAATTCAGTAGCTAACCTTATTGGGGCTCCCTTGTATATCACTTCCTTTTTCTCCCTTGCTGCCTTTAAGATTCTCTCTTTGTCTTGGAATTTTGCCATTTTAATGATGATGTGTCTTGAAGTGGGCCTCTATAGGTTTCTCTTGATTGGGACTCTCTGTGATTCCTGGATTCGTGTGACTTTTTCTCTCTTCAAATTAGGGAAATTTTCACCATTACTCTTTCAAATAGGTTTTCTATCCCTTGTTCTTCCTCTTCTCCTTCTGGTATCCCTATTATTCACATATTATTACCATTCATATTGTCTTGCATTTCTCTTAATCCCTATTCATTCTTTCTGAGTCTCTTTTCCTTTTCTGGCTCTTTCTGTGAATTTTTTCTACTTTGTCCTTCTACTCTCTGATATGATCTTCTGCCTCATCGATCCTGCTTTTGATTCCTTCCATTGTGTTCTTCAGCTCCAAAATTGTATTCTTCATTTCCTCTTGGTCCTTGCTGATAGTTTCCATTTCCTTTTTCATGTTCATACAGTTTGTGGTGAGTTCATTGTAGCTCCCCTGTAGTTTCTGGTAGCTCATTGTTAGCTCTTTGAACTTCCTGATAACCAGTGCTTTTAATTCAATATCTGACAGCTGACTTGCCTCTATTTCATCTAGCATTCTTTCTGGGGGTTTTTCCTTTCCTTTCATTGGGGTGTTGTTTCTTTGTCTTCCCATTGTTTTTGATGCTCTTCTTGTTAGCTTCAGCTTCTTAAATTGATTTGTTCTGGCTTCCTGAATTTATGGTGTGATCTTCTGTGGTATAATACCTGTGAAATTCAGTGTGTAGTCTCCTTGATTTCCCCAGCTCGCTGGTCTTGGGATGTCCTTTACATTGGCTCTGAGTTTGTCTTTGGGTTTTTGTTGTTTCTGGGATTTTTTGGGGGGGTCCTTCCCACCAGCTGGTGAACTGATGGTCCCTCTGTCCACTACCCATTTTAATTTGCTCTGCTGGTGAGGGCGGGTTGTGTTGAAGCTACTTCTGTGTGTACAGGGTTTTGAGGATTCTCTTTTGCTCTTGTTCAGTTGTTTGCCATGGGTAGTTTCTCTGCTGTTTAGTTGTACTTCCAGATAGGTCTTGGGTTGATGTTTGTGTGGTTTCTATTCCCTCCTTCACCTTCCTGTTGTTATCTCTTGGTGGTTTCTTTGTTGTTGGGTTTCCTCTTCCTTTGGATATGCTAGTGTTCACCGTTTCCACCTATTCTTTTTTGTGTGTGTATGTGTGTGTGATCAGTTGAAAGGGAAGGCAAACTGGTTTATGACAGCAGGAGATTATTCTGTGATATTTACAGTAGCAGCCAGTAGAGAAGATATAGGTGATCCCCTGACTATGTACAGCAATAATCGTAATCTTTGGCACAACTAGCCACTTTTTAGAAAGGATGGAAGGAAGATAAGTCTCTTGTTAGGGATGGAAGATTTGTGATTTGGATCCAGAAAGGAGTGAGGTTGAGGGAGGTCAGATTCTGAAGTAAGGTGAGAATAAAGGATGGTAAATAGGTGCAGTGTGAGAGAGAATAGAGTTAACCACTAACGTATTATAGTTCAGGCAACAATAAAGTGGGCTAAGATCTGGGGCGGGGGGTGTTGTATAGGTTTACAATAGTATGTAACAACTATTATTTACAATAATATTAGAGCAACAGTTGTATGATATACCAAGATTAGGAAGTATTGGACCTTCAATGGTGTGCTAACTGGGCAAGGGGAAGTAAAGGACAGTAAATTAGCAATATACTATGATTGAGGGAACAGAGGAAACCTGTCAAGTGATACAATATATCCAGCCAAGGTAAAAAAGACCATACAGAAAGAGGAGGAATACAGAGATACTATTAAAACTAAAGATGTAAAAATAATGACAAAATAATGAAAAAAATACAAATATGCAGTAACTTGTTGTTTTTCTGTTATAGCAAAGTGAATTTTGTCTTTCCGTCTCTAGTGTTGGGATGCCCCCTCTTTGAGTCTACTGGTCTTTTCACAGTTCCAAGTCTTTTGTCTTACTTGCGGGGTAGGGGGCCAAAAAAAAAAAGGAAAAAAAGGCAGTAGATGGGAGGAAAAAGTGGTAGGTTTGGAAAGAAAGGAAGAAGGAATAAAACAAGAAAGAATAAGAGAAAGGGTAAAAGTAGTGAAAGATAAAACAATAATAAAGTTAAAGAAATAAAAGATTATTTTTTAAAAAACAAAAAGAACAAAAACCTCTTGTTGGTTTCCACCTGGTCAAACCTTTTCTTCTGGTCACACTAGCTGCAGCAGTCTGAGAGGCGATTAGTGTGGCCTTCCTCCCTTCTAGGTGAACTCAGCCAGTCTCACCAGTGCCCTCCCAAGATCCAGACTGGTGCCTCTCCCCAGCACCCCACTGAGAGCAGATTTTCCCCAGGATTTACAGTCCTGGTCTAGGGTGTGGGCACGTGCTCCTGGCCAGGCTTCCCTGGTCTCGCAGGCTTGGGTGCAAACCTTTCCCAATGCTATGGTGGAACGCACAGGTGACTCTCAATTCTCCCCTGGTGACCACCGACAGGTGATCAGAGCTCTCTGGTTTGCTTCCTAGTGCCCACTGCTTTCTCTGACACTCCAAGCAAACCGATCTCTCCTGGCATTTTTCAGTCTGCACCCATCCGGGTAGGGAGGGAGCTGGTGACTGGCTCTCTCCCAAGGTCCTTGCTGCCAGCCCTTGGCTTCCAACAACCGAGGTGGACTGCCCAGGCCCTGGTGCAGCCCAGTGGAGGGCCTGCAGCCTCTGCGCCTTTCCCTTGGATCTTGCTGACCTGCAGTCGTCTCTTCTCCTCACTGTCTGGTCATTCAGAGTCCGCTCCCATTTCTGGAATCCTACCTTCCTATATGTTGGGTCCCTGTTGGCTATCCGCTGTGCTCCTCCGCAAATCAGCCCGGTTTTTCTGGTGTGTGTGGGGGGGGGGGGGGGGGGGAGTGAAATCCTTTGTCCTACTCTACTGCCATCTTCCTCTAACTCCTGCTGTGATCTTTATTATTCCCTTCCTTCTACTCACTTTGGGCTTTGTTTGTTGGGGTTTTTTTTTTCAAGTTCCTTACATGTAAAGATAGATTGTTTTTTTTGAGCTTTTCCTTGTTTCTTGAGATAAGAAATGCTGTGTAATGCTATGAATTTCTCTCTTAGGACTACTTTCCCTGTGTCCCACAAATTTTGTGTTTTTATGTTCTTATTTTCATTTGTTTCAAGGTATCTTGATTTCTTTCTTGATCTGTTTATTAACCCATTCATTTTTTAATAATATGTTATTTAGCTTCCATGTTTTTGTGTTTTTCAGTTTTACTCATGTGATTGAGTTCTAGTTTCATAGCATTATGATCAGAGAAAATGGTTGATATGATTTCAATTTTTTTTAAACTTGTTTTGTGTTCTTAAATGTAGTCTCTCCTACAAAACATTCCATGAGTACTTTAAAAGAATGCATATTCTGCTGCTTTGGGATGAAATGCTCTGAGAATAGTAATTAGTGTATTATTTGATTAGTGTATCATTTGATTTAGTGTATCATTTAAGGCTGCTGTTTCCTTATTGATTTTCTCTCTGGAAGATTTTTACCCTGATGTCAATGGGGTGTTAAAATCCCCTACTATGACTCTATTTCTTTCAATGTCTCTTTTAATGTCCATCATAGTTTGCTTCACAATTTAAGTGCTCCTATCTTGGGTGCATACATGTTTACTAGGGGCATATCCTCTTGATGGATTGTTTCCTTTATCATTGTGCAGTGTCCTTCTTTGTCTATTCTTATAGCCTTGGTTTTAAAGTGTATTTTATCAGATATAAGTATTGCTACTCCATCTTTTTGCTTTATTTTCATTTATCTACAAAATATCTTTTTTCATCCCATTACTTTTAGTCTGTGTCTTTTATTATGAGGTAATTCTCTTGAAGACACCACATACTGTCAGATCTCGGTATTCATCGACTTCAGAACTTGTCAAACCCTGTACTCATCACATTTTGATATGAAAAAATATTTCAGTACTGTGCTCCTGCTTGGGACTCATTACACTTGCTGGAACTTGTATGAGTCCTGATGCTGCCGTGCAAGAAAAGATGCTTCATCACTTGTCACTTACTTGCCACTTTGTACCCCTCTCTCACAATGAAACAGGTTGATGCACCAGTCTCATGGTAGCTCACGAACAGTGCAGAACCCACACATATTCATTATTACTTATTGATTATTCTTAAGTCTTGCTTATTCTTATTCTTACTTATTCTTATTACTATCTTGTACTTCTGTGTATTTTAAGTGCTAATAATGGGTTAGATAAAGGTTAAGAGTGATGACACTAAGCCTAAAAGGCAGTTAACAAGAATCATGACTGAAAAGAAAAAAGAGATTATAGCAATGTATGAGAGTAGTGTAGATGTGACTAATACCACTGTTATCAAGAAGCTGAGAACAACGATTTCCATATTAGTGAGAAAAAATGAAGAGATTAAAGCAGCAAGTGTTGCTAAAGGTATAAAGTCTGTGAGTAAACAATGTTCACAGACATTGAAAGAAGCTGAAAATTGCTTTACATCTAGATTAATGAAATGCAGTTAGTGGGTGACAGCATTCCTGAGGCAATAATTTGTGAGAATGCTAGCCAATTGCATGCTGATCTATTAAAAGACAAGCCTGGAACAAGTGGTGAGAGCCCTGAAGTGTTTAAAACCAGTAATGGATGATTTGATAAATTTAAAAAGAGAACTGGCATTTATAGTGTGGTGAGGCTCGGAGAGGCAGCCAGTGCTGACAAAGAAGCTGCCAACAGCTATGTCACTGAGTTTAGTGAGTATGTAGAGGCTGAGGGTTTTGTCTGCCAACAAGTTTTTAACTGTGATGAGACTGCTTTGTTCTGGAAGAAAATACCTAATAGAACCTGCATCACTCAAAAGGAGAGGGCATTGCCAGGGCACAGGCCTAACTCTGTTGTTGGTGAAAAGCTAGTGGGGAGTTAAAACTTATGCCTCTACTAGTGTATCACAGTGATAGCCCATGAAATTTCAAGAGAAAGGATGTGATTTAAAAAAGCAAGTTAAACGTGTTAGTATTGGAGGGTCAATACTAAAGCTTGGATGATGAGGCAGTTCTTTATACAATGGATGAACAAAGTTTTTGGCTCTAGTGTGAAGAAATATTTGCAGGAAAATGAACTGCCTCTGAGGGCTTTGTTAATTATGGACAATGCTCCTGCTCACCCTCAATGTCTGAAGGATAACTTACTGGAGGATTCAATTTCATAACTGTGAAGCTTTTGCCTCTTAACACAATTTTTTCTGCTCTAGTCCATGGACCTGCAGGTCATTTCCAACTTCAAAAAAATTCTACATTAAGTGACTTTGGATCCACAGCTGACACTCACAGAGTTCTGGAAAGAGCATTTTAATATTCTCCACTGTGTTATTCTCATAAATAAGGCCTGGTGTGCCACCCATGAATTCTGCCTGGAAGAAATTGTGGCTAGAAGCTGTAACTCCAATAGCGTTATAGGTTGGAGGCTTTGAGCATGATCCCTCTGGCCCAAATAGGGGAGCATATTTTGTCTCTGGGCAAATTTATGGGTCTGAAAGTCAATGATGAAATTGTTGGAGTTAGTGAAGCACAGAGCAGAGCTCAGCACTGAGGAGCTGCAGGAACTTCAAAGGGAGCAGGCAACAAATAGTGGCTGAGGAAATTTCTTCAGGTGAAGAGTAGGAAAGGGAAGAAGCATCTACTGTACTGATAAAACAGATATGTGATAAACCGGTTGAAATTCAAAACTTTGTGGAAAAGTATCACTCAAAAAATCTCTAGCAAGCAGAAATGTGGACCTGTTTAATGAAGACAGTGTCACACTTTAGAAACATTTTGAAACATACACAGGAACAAGTTTCTCTTGGTAGGTTTTTAGTGAAACACCCTAAATCTGAGTTTTCAACAGTTTTCAGTGGAGCTAAGAGACAGAACACAGAAGAAGCCCCCGAGAAACCTCCTGAAACTGTCTTAGTAAGGGGCTCCTCTTCCAACTTGGCCCCTTTCCTCCTCCACCTTACCACTATCCTATTATGCCAGGAACTCCTTTCAGTACAGGTGAAGTGAAGTTCACCTGTATTTTATTTTATTTTTATGTAATTAATTGCTTTTTCATCCATGTCTGTTTAGTTTTAAAGTTCCGTGTTACAAAATAACCTCATGATTTAATATTAGATCAGTAAAATGTGAAAGTTCTAGGGAACTTTCACAAATTATTTCTAATTATGTTATTTCTTATGGGAAAAAATTAATTCAGTACTCATTGGTTTCAGCACTCATCATGAGATCCAAAACAAATTAACAATGAATACCAAGGTACCACTGTATATGGGTCCTATTTTCTTATCCATTCAACTATGCTACACCTTTTGATTGGAACATTTAAGCCATTTACATTTAAAATGTTATTATGGAATATTTTTACTGCCATTTTATTGTTTTAACTCTGTTTTTTTCTTGGTCTTTTTGAAGAAAGTCCTTTAACATTTGTCATAATATTGGTTTAGTGGCAACAAATTCCTTTGGCTTTTTCTTATACAAGAAGATCTTCATTTTTTCTTCAATTTTAAATAATATCCTTGCTGGGTGAAGTAGTCTTGGTTGTAGGTCTTTGCTTTTCATATCTTTGAAAATTTCATGCCAGTTCGTTGCAGCCTGAAATGTCTCTGTTCAGAAATCAGCTTTGTCAGAAATCTGACATTCTTTTGGCGGGGGTCCATTGTAGGTAACTAACTGCCTTTCTCTGTGGCTTTTAAGATTATTCCCTTTTCTTTAACCTTTGAATTTTAATTATGATGTTTTGTCATCCATTTTATTTGGGACTCTCTGAGCTTCTTAGACTTGTGTGTCTCTTTTCTTCACCAGGTTAGAGAAGTTTTTGGTCATTATTTCTTCAAATACTTTCTTGATCCCTTGCACTTTCTCTCCTGCTGGTACAAATATGATGTGGATGTTATTACACTTCATTCTATTTTTTTCCAAACTGATGATTCAATCCTCTGTTTCATCTAACCTAATGTTTATTCCTTTCAGTGTATTATTTATTTCAGATATTGCATTCTTTATTTCTAGTTGGACATCTTTATGGTTTCTATGTCACTTTTATTGATATTGAGCCACCTTATAATCATTACTTTGAGCTCTATATCTGATAAATTGCTTGCCTCCACTTTATTTAGCTCTTCTTCTGGAATTTTCTCTTATTTTTTCATTTGTGGCCTATTTCTTTGTCTTCTCATTTTGGCTTCCTCTTTTTTATTGTTTCTAATGTGTTAGGTAGATCTATAAAGACTCTGGTGCAGAGCTATGTTGGATGCTATTTTTGACTGGCTCTGTGCAACCTATTTGATCTGTCAGCAATTCATAGCTTATGGTTCTCTCTGCTGTGCCTTGGTGCATGCAGAAAGGAGCAAGATGCACACCAAAGCTTCCTTTTACTTTAACCAGCACTGTTCCCAGGGGTGGGTCAGCAGAAGTCTCAAAGTATCCAGATATCTGCCTCTGCCTGCAGACTGCCTGTTAGGCTTAGTCTCTGAAAGAGTCACCCCATCCTCATCCATTAAGCTTGGATGCTGAGAGATATAGCAGCCAAGCATAAGCTCTACAGGGTGGGGTGAGAGGGATTCCTGCATGTGGGGTTACTGCTTCCCCTCAGGCTGATGCCACATGGAGGGGGGAGTGCTCTGCTTAAGAAAGATGGCTTCTGCAGCATGGGGGATCACTGAGAACAGGGACTCTGACAGCTGACCTTCAGCTCTCTCCCCAGGACCATCAACCCCAGACTCTCCTCACATGGCTCTCTAGTCTTCTGTGCTCTCCCTCTGCTAGAGCCCAGCATAAGTGGCTGCAAACAAAATTTCACATTGGACCTTTAAGAGGGTGAATGCATTTCTAGCTGTCTCTCCTTGGCAGACAGAAGCCACACTGCCTCTCAAAGCTGGAATTTATGTGGGCACCTGTCTTGGTTCTAGTGCTAGAGAGTGGGAGCCTAGCTTGGGGTTTAGACCCCACGCTTCTCAAAGGGAACCCCCTGAAGCCGAGATATCCCTCTGGAATTTCAGCTGCCACCCATGGATGCCCAGCCAGTTCTTTCATGCCTCTGCATTTTGTACCAGTTTTGATGTGGTTATGAGGATTCTCTCTGGCTAGTCTTCAGTCGGTTATTCTATAGTTTAGTTGTAATTTCACTTTGGTACTGGGAGGAGATTAGTGGTGCTTCCACCTAATTCAGTGCCATCTTGGATCTCTCTAAAAATAACTTTCTTTACTGATTTAGGCTAAATAACCTTTTCTTCAGAAGTTTTCTTTTTAGCAACATATGGTCTTACTACGTTTTGAAATAGCTCTTATGTAGAGAATGATCAAGGTAGATGGGCCTAAGACTTGAGCAGTGGTTTTATGGATTTTTACATGTTAATTACTTGTTAAAATGTTATCTTATATAGAATTAAATTCATTTACAATCATAAGCATGGTTAGTTGTGTACAGTTATATGTATTGCTATATTTATTGCTCTAAATCCAAGCAGCAAAATTTTATTTCACTGGTCTTATTATAAAAATGCTGAATATTTTAATTTTATAATTTTTAAAGATTTTACTTATTTTTTAGAGAGAATGTAAGAGAGGAAGAAAAAGAGGGAGAAAAACATTGATGTGAGAGAGAAATACTGATTGGTTGACTTCTTGCATGTACCCTAACTTGGGACTAAACCCACAACCCAGGCATGTACCCTGACCAGGAATTGAACCAGTGAGCATTTGCTTTGAGAAATGACACCCAAACAACTGAGCCACAACAGTCAGGGCTGAATATTTTATTTTTTTAATTTATATTAATTTGTGGGACTTCCTCCTGCCTGGTATGTGATTACTGGAGATTGTTAGTTTTTCTTTCAATGTCTTAGTGCCAGATCTGAACTCCCATGCTTTTGATTTTAAGACCATCCTCTAGGCATTCACAATTGTTAAATGCTTTATTTCTTCCATCTTCCCTTTTGCTTTTCTCATTTCATCTAAACAGAATTTCCCATGGTCTTTCCTGTAATCCCATTCTTGATGGCCAGTGTCTCAATGTTGTTCTCTCAATAACCTTACTGAAGGTTTCCTTAGTTAAGGAACAGAAACTTGAATACTCTAGCCTCTCCCAGTAGAATGACTTGATTTGAATGTTTTAACCATTTAAACAGCAAAACAAAAAATACATAATGTCAATATACCTCTTGGTTCATTTATGTGTTTTTTAAACATTTTTTAAATATTTTATTTATTTATCTTTAGAGGGGAAGGGAAGGAGAGAAGGAGGGAAATATCAATGTATGGTTGCCCCTCGTGAGTCCCCTGCTGGGATCTGGCCTGCAACACAGGCGTGTGCCCTGACTGGGAATCGAACCGCGATCCAGTGGTTCGCAGGCCTGTGCTCAACCCACTGAGCTATACCAGCCAGGGCTATTTATGTGGGTTTTTTTAAATTAATGAGGTTATGAACTCCATCATAAACTACGCATCCCTCAGTGGGAAATGAATTCATACTTAGTTACATGTAAACTTTTGTGTGTTTTACTGAAGTACTAACCTTCCTTCCTCCCTCCTTTCCTTCCTCCTTTGCTTCTAATTTACTTAAGACTTTGATCCTTCTACTTAACATTTTGTTTATTTTGTAGTTTACTATTATGGACTCCTGCAATTTTAATTGTTAAAGTTTTATATTATTTTATTTTAATTTAATTTATTTATTTTTCAAGAACAGTTTTCTGTCTATTACTACCATCCAGCCCACCGCCCCATGCTCCCCACCTCCCACCCATTTCCACCCCCCTTAGTTGTTGTCCATGTGTCCTTTATACTAGTTCCTCTAAATCCATCCCCTTTTTCCCTTGAAATTCCCGCCCCTCTCCCCTCTGGTTGCTGTCTCCCTGTTCTCTATTTCAGTGTCTTTGTTTTTATTTTGCTTCCTTGTTTGTTTTGTTGTTTAGCTTCCTGTTAAAGGTGAGATTATATGGTATTTGTCTTTCAAAACTTGGCTTATTTCACTCAGCATAATGCTTTCCAGTACCATCCATGCTATTGCAAAGGGTAGGAGCGCCTTCTTTCTTTCTGCTGCATAGAATTCCATTGTGTATATGTACCACAATTTTTTGATCCATTCACTTACTGACGGGCACCTAGGTTGCTTCCAACACTTGACTATTGTAAATTGTGCTGCTATGAACACAGGGGTGCATACATTCTTTGGGATTGGTGTTTTAGGGTTCTTAGGATACAGTCCCCACAGTGGAAATACTGGGTCAAAAAGCAGGTCCATTTTTAGTTTTCTAAGAAAACTGTTTTCTTAGAAAATAGTATTCCATACTGTTTTTCATAATGGTTGCCCCAGTCTGCAATCTCACCAACAGTGAGATAAGGTCCCCTTCTCCCCACAACCTCTCCAACATTTGTTGTTTGTTGTTTCATTTATGGTGGCCATTCTGACAGGTGTAAAGTGGTTTCTCATTGTGGTTTTAATTTGCATCTCGCTGATACCTAGCAATATTGAGCATCTTTTCATGTGTCTCTGGATCCTCTGTATGTTCTCCTTGGAGAAGTGTCTGTTCAAGTCCTTTTCCAATTTTTTAATTGGTTAGTTGTCTTCTTAGAGTAAAGTCGTGTGAATTCTTTGTATATTTTGGAGATTAAACCTTTGTCTGAGTTATCATTGGCAAATATGTTTTCCCATACAGTTGGCTGTCTTTTTATTTTAATGCTGTTTTCTTTAGCCACGCAGAAGCTTTTTATTTTTATGAGATCCCATTTGTTTATTCTTTCCTTTATATTCCTTGCTCTAGGGGACATAGCAGTAAAAATGTTGCTGTGTGAAATATCTGAGATTGTCCTGCCAATGTTCTCTTCTAGGACTTTAATAGTGTCACAGCTTATATTTAAGTCTTTCATCCACCTTGAATTTATCTTGGTGTATGGTGTAAGTCGGAGCTCAAGTTTCTTTTTTCTTTCTTTTTTTTTTTTGCACGTAGCTGTCCAGTTCTCCCAGCACCATTTGTTGAAGAGGCTATCTTTACTCCACTTTATGTTACTGCCCCCTTTGTCGAATATTAACTGACTGTAGAGAGTTCGGTTTATTTGTGGGTTCTCTGTTCTGTTACATTGGTCTATGTGCCTGTTTTTATGCCAGTACCAGGCTGTTTTGATTACAGTGGTCTTGTAATACAGTTTGATATCAGGTATTGTGATCCCTCCTACTTTGTTCTTCTTTCTCAACATTGCAGCTGCTATTTGGGGTCGTTAATGGTTCCATATAAATTTCGGAAGTGTTTATTCTATGTCTTTGAAATATGCCATTGGTACTTTAATAGGTATTGCATTGAATCTGTAAATTGCTTTGGGTAGTATGGACATTTTGATGATGTTAATTCTTCCAATCCATGAACACGGTATATGTTTCCATTTATTTGTGTCTTCCTTGACTTCTTTCTTCAGTGTTGTGTAGTTTTCTGCATACAGGTCTTTTACCTCCTTGGTCAGGTTTATTCCCAGATATTTTATTTTTGATTTTGCTATATCAAATGGGATTTTTTTTCTTGATTTCTGCTTCTGCTGATTCATTGTTAGTATACAAAAATGGCTTTGATTTCTGGATATTGACCTTGCAACCCGCTGTTTTGCCAAATTCATTTATTAGGTCAAGCAGTTTTTTGGTAGAGGGTATAGGATTTTCCATGTACACTATCATGTCATCTGCAAACAATGACAGTTTTGTTTCCTCCTTTCTGATTTGGATGCCTTTTATTTCCTTTTCTTGTCTGATCACTGTGACTACAATTTTTAATACAACATTGAATAGAAGTGGTGAATGTGGACAACTTTGTCTTCTTCCTTATCTTAGTGGAAAAGCTTTTAGTTTTTGCTCATTGAATATGATGTTGGCTGTAGGTCTCTTATATATGGCCTTTATTATACTGAGGAATGTTCCCTCTATTCCCACTTTGCGGAGTGCCGTTATCATAAATGGGCATTGTACCATATCAAAAGCTCTTTCTGCATCAATTGATATGATCATGTGATTTTTGACTTTGCTTTTGTTTATATGATGTATTACATTTACTGATTTGCGAATATTGAACCATCCTTGCATCCCTGGGATGAATCCCACTTGGTCATGGTGTATGATCTTTTAATGTATTGCTGGATGCGATTCGCCAATATTTTATTGAGGATTTTAGCATTATGGTCATCAGTGATATTGGCCTGAAGTTTTATTTTTTTGTTGTGGCTCTATCTGGCTTTGGAATTAGGATGATGCTGGCTTCATAAAAAGAGTTCAGGAGTTTCCCATCATTATGGATTTTTTGGAATAGTCTGTGAAGAATAGGGGTTAGCTCTTCCTTGAATGCTTTGTAGAACTCTCCTGTGAAACCATCTGGTTCAGGGCTTTTATGTGATGGGAGTTTTTTATTACCGCTTCCATTTCATCTGCTGTTATTGGTCAGTTCAGGTTTTCTGCTTCTTTTTCATTGAGTTTTGGAAGATTCTATTTTTCTAGAAATTTGTCCATTTCACCTAGGTTTTCAAATTTCCTGGCATACTTTTTTTTACAGTACTTTCTTACAATCCTTTGTATTTCTGTGGCGTCGGTTGTAATCTTTCCTCTTTCATTTCTGATTGTGTTTATTTGTGTCCTATCTCTCCTTTTTCTTTTCTTATTTTTTAAAATATATTTTATTGATTATACCACTTGGTTGTCCTATTTCCCCCACTTCATTCCCCTTCACCCTGCACACCCCCTCCCCCACTATTCTCTCCCATTTAGTTCATGTCCACGTGTCTCAAGTTTTTTAGATTCTATATTTCCCATACTATTCTTGCCCTCCCCCTGTCTATTTTCTACCTACCGTCTATGCTACTTCTTCTCTTTACCTTCTCCCCCCTTTTCTCCTCTCACTGCCCTATTGCTAACCCTCCATTTCTATGATTCCACTCCTGACTTATATGTCCTCTTAGTTTGCTTTTGTTTTAGGTATGGTTGCTACTAAATGTGAGTTTGCTGTCCTTTTACTGTTCATATTTTTTAGCTTCTTTTTCTTAGATAAGCCCCTTGAACATTTCATATAATAAGCGCTTGGTGATGATGAACTCCTTGAACTCGACCTTATCTGAGAAGCATTTTATCTGCCCTTCCATTCTAAATGAAAGATTTGCTGGGTAGAGCAGTCTTGAATGTAGGTCTTTGGATTTCATGACTTGAAATACTTCTTTCCAGCCCCTTCTTTCCTGTAAGGTGTCTTTTGAGAAATCAGCTGACAGTCTGATGGAAACTCCTTTGTAGGTAACTGTGCCCTTATCTCTTGCTGCTTCTAGGATTCTGTTCTTCATTTTAATCTTGGCTAATGTAATTATGATGTGCCTTGGTGTGTTCTTTCTTGGGTCCAACTTCCTTGTGACTCTCTGAGCTTCCTTGATTTTCTGGAAGTCAATTTCCTTTGCCAGATTGGCGGAGTTCTCCTTTACTATTTGTTCAAATAAGTTTTCCACTCGTGGCTGTTCCTCTTCCCCTTCTGGTAGCCCTATAATTCGGATGTTGGAACATTTCAAGATGTCCTGGAGGTCCTAAGCCTCTCCTCATTTCTTTGAATCCTTGTTCCTTCATACTTTTCTGTTTGGTCATTTTTTTCTTCCTTCTGGTCTATTCCCTTGATTTGAGTCCCAGTTTCTTTTCCATCACTATTGGTTTCCTGTGCATTTTTCTTCATTTCAATTAGTTTAGCCATCATTTGTTCCTCTAATTTGTCACTAAAATCAACCAGTTCTGTGATCATCCTGATCACCAGTATTTTGAACTGTGCATCTGATAGGTTGGCAATTTCTTGGTGGCTTAGAGTTATCAGCTCTGGGGCTTTGAGTTCTTCTTGGGCGATAATATATTGGTCTGCTGGCGCCTATTACATATGCGAGGCAGAGAGCCAGGTGTTCACCAGGGCGGGGCAACTTAGTCGCTGGGTTATGTCACAGTTTGTGGGGGTGGGGTCAAAAAGGGACAATGGCAGTCCCCTCTGCAGCTTCCTGCCACTGGGGCCTGTGCAGTCTGTCTCACTGCTTGCTCCTTTGCCTGGTTCTTCTGCGCACAAATGTGTGACCGTGGTCACCCTGCCACCTTGCGCCCTCACTGGGTCCACCCATTGCTAGCCCACACCTGCGTTCTGCCAACAGCTGCCTGCACACCAGGGTTGGTCCAGCGGATCTTTCTTGCCAGACCCTGCTCTGCCACTGGCTCCGCCCCTTTTACCAGTCTGGCTGAATGGTTCATTGTTGTTGGAATTCCGTATACTTGAATTTTCTGTGTTTTGGTTACATTTTTATTACTAAAACTTTGTTGTCTTTAAACTTGCTTATGGAAGGAGGTACAGTTTCCACCTATGCCTCCATCTTGGCCAAAAGTCATCCTCTCTCTTCTTTTCTTGATGAGTGTACCTAAAGGCTTGCCTATTTTGTCTATCTTTTCAATAAACCAATTCCTGGATTCATTGATCCTTAGAATTGTGCTTTTAGTCTCTATGTTGTTTAATTCTGCTCTGATCTTGGTTATTTCCTTCCTTCTACTTGCTCTGGGCTATCTTTGTTGTTGTTCCTTGAGTTCTTGCAGGCATCAGGTTAGGTTGTTTGTTTGAAATATTTCTATCTTCTTTAGGTAAGCCTGTATTGCTACGAACTTCCCTCTCAGGACTGCCTTCTCTGTGTCCCATAAGTTTTGGGTTGTTGTGAGTTCATTCTCATTTGTTTCCAGTAACTTTTTGATTACTTCCCTAGTTTCAATCTTGACCCATTCGTTGTTTAATAGCATACCATTGAGTCTCCATGATTTAGGGTGTTTTGGGTTTTTTCCTTTGGGGTTGGTTTCCAATTGTAGTCCCTTGTGGTTGGAGAAAATGCTTGGTATGATTTCAATTTTCTTGAATTTGCTGAGGCTCATTTTGTGTCCTATCATGTGGTCCATCTTTGAAAATATTCCATGTGCATTTGAAAAGAATGTGTATTTAGCTTCTTTGGGATAAAGGGCTCTATATATATCAGTTAAGTCCATTTCGTCTAGAGTGTTGTTTAATGCTGCAATATTTTTGTTGATATTTTGCTTGGAAGATCTGCCCATTTTTGACAGCAGGGTATTAAAATCTCCTACTTTAATTGTGTTGCTGTCAATATCTTTCTTGAAGTCCTCTAAGATATTCTTTATATATTTGGGTGCTCCTACATTGGGTACATATATATTTACAATGTTGATGTCTTCTTGGTGGATTCTTCCCTTGAGTATTATGAAGTGACCTTCTGGGTCTCTCTTTATGGCCCTTTTTTGAAGTCTATTTTTTCTGATATTAGTATTTCTACCCCAGTTCTTTTTCCTGTCCATTTGCTTGGAGAATTTGTTCGCAGCCCTTTACTTTCAATCTGTTTAGGTCTTTTGTCCTGAGGTGGGTCTCTTGTATGCAGCATATGTGTGAGTCATGCTCTCTTATCCATTCAGCTATTCTATGGGTTTTAATTGAAGCATTTAATCCATTTACATTTAAGGTTATTATTGATAGGTTTTTATTCATTGTCATTTTGTTCCTCTCTCTCTCTCTCTCTCTCTCTCTCTCTCTCTCTCTCTCTCTCTGTGTGTTTTTCTTCCTTTCCTTAGAGCATTCCCTTTAGCATGTCTTGCAAAGCTGGTTTGGTGGAGGTATATTCTTTTAGATTTCTTTTGTCTGGGAAGCTTCTTATTTCACCTTCTATCTTGAAGGAGAGCCTTGCTGGGTAAAATAGCTTTGGTTGCTGGCCTCTGGTTCTCATTACTTGGAATTTTTTTTGACCTTCTCTTCTGGCTGGTATTGTTTGCATTGAGAAGCCAGTTGCTAACCTTATCGGGGCTCCCTTGTATGTCATTTTCTTTTTCTCCCTTGCTGACTTTTAGATTCTCTCTTCGTCTCAGAATTTTGCCATTTTAATGATGATGTGTCTTGAATTGGGCCTCTTTGGTTTCCTCTTGATTGGGACTCTCTGTGATTCCTGGATTTGTGTGACTTTTTCCTCTCATCAAATTAGGGAAATTTTCCACCATTACTTTTTAAAATAGGTTTTCTACCCTTTGTTCTTCTTCTTCTCCTTCTGGTATCCCTATTATTTGGATATTATTACATTTCATATTGTCATGTATTTCTCTTAATCCCTCTTCATTCTTTCCGAGCCTCTTTCCTTTTCTTGGTCTTTCTGGGGTTTTTTTTCTAACTTTGTCCCCATCTCGCTGATCCAATTTTCTGCTTCATCTATTTTGCTTTTGATTCCTTCCATTGTGTTATTCAGTTCAGAAATTGTATTCTTACTTTCCTCTTGGCCATTTTTGATAGTCTCTATTTCCTTTTTCTTGTTGGTATAGTTTGCAGTGAGTTCATTGTAGTTTCTTTGTAGTTTCTGGTAATTCCCTGTGAGTTCACAGAGCTTCCTGATAACCATTGCTTTGAACTCAATACGTGATAGTTGAGTTGCCTCTATTTCATGTAGCATTTTTTCTGAGGTTTTCTCTTTTCCTTTGATTTGGGGATTGTTTCTCTGTCTTCCCATTTTTTGTGGGACTCTTCTTGTTAGCCTCAGGGTTTTAAATTGATCTGTTTTGACTCCCTGGGGTTATGGTGTGAACTTCTGTGATAGAATACCTGTATGATTCAGTGGTGCAGTCTCCTTCGAGTATTCTGGTGTTCATTGCTTCCACCTACCCTTTTTGTGATCAGTTGGAGGGGTCAGATAAAATGGCTTAAGGCAGCAAAAGAGTATTCTATGATATTTACAGTAGCAGCCAGTAAGGAAGAGATAGAAGTTCCCTTGGCTATGTATAGTGTTAACTGTGATATACCACCCAACTAGCCATTTTTTAGAAATGATGGAAAGAAGATAAGACCCATGTTGGGAAGGGAAGGATTGTGAGCTGGATCTAGAAAGCAGTGAGTTTGTGGGAGGTCAGATTCTGAGGTAAGGTGACAGTAAAAGATAGTAAATAGGTGTAGTGTGTGAGAGAATAGAGTTAACCACTTCAGTAATAGAGTTCAGGAAACCATGAATTGGACTGAGATCTGAGAGGGTTGTTGTATAGTATTTACAATAGTATGCAACAGCTATTATTTACAATAATATTAGAACAAAAATCATATGACAGAATCTATGAGATCTAGATACCAAGAACAGGGAGTATCAGACCTTCAGTAGTGTGCTAATGGAACACAGGTCAAGTGAAGGATAGTAAATTAGCAATAGACTAGGTATGAGAGAACAGGGGAAACCTGTCAAATGATACAATATAACCAGTCAAGCAAAGAAGACTAAACAGAAAGATGAGGAATACAAAAATATTATTCAAATAAAAGATGTAAGACTAATATAAAAATAATAATACAAATATGCAATATCTTTCAGGTTCTCTGTAATAGCAAAGTGAAATTTGTCTTTCTGTCTCAGCTGTTGGGATGCCCCATCTTTGGGTCCAACTTTGGTCTTTTCACAGTTTCGGGGTTTTTTTTGTCTCACTTGTGGGTATTTCAAAAAGAAAAAAAAGTGGACTAAGGAAGGTAAAAGAGACAAAATTGGAGAGAAAGGAAGAAAGACTAAAACAGGAAAGAAAGAAAGAAAGAAAGAAAGAAAGAAAGAAAGAAAGAAAGAAAGAAAGAAAGAAGAAATTGAGAGATAAAAAATAATAAAAATTAAAAATTACTTTAAAAAAATCACACAAAAATAAAAATACAAAAAAAGCCCTGGCTGGTGTAGCTCAGTGGATTGAACACAGGCCTGTGAAGCAAAGGGTTACTGTTCAATTCCCAGTCAGGGCACATGCCTGGGTTGCAGGCTAGGTCCCCAGTAGGGGACACATGAGAGGCAAACACACAATGATGTTTCTCTCCCATGCTTTCTCCTTCCCTTCCTCTCTCTCTAAAAATAAATAAATAAAATATTTTAAATAACACACACAAAAAAAAATTTTTTTTAAAAACCCTCTTGATGGTTTCAAACTGCCCAAACCAGTTTTTCTGTTCTTGTTGGCTGCAGCAGGGGTGGGTTTACAGGTTTAGTTTCCAGGTCTCCTGAGGAATGCACTCTCTTTCTGTGTCCATGGGTGTGGTCCCCAGGTGTTCCACAAAGTTTTCTCTCCCTGGGTTGCAGGCACGAACCTGGCCAGACCACCTCTGGTTGCACTGGCCCAGGTGCACACTCTTTCCAGGTCTATGCCTGGGTGCTCACAGCCCCCATGTGTTTGCCACTCAGTTCTTATTCCCCTCTCTGAGACTTCAAGCAACCAGGTCTCTCCCAGTGCTGCTCAAACTCTGCTTGGATGGGGAGGGAGCACCACCCCAGATCTCTCCCAAAAGTCTTGTGGCCAGCCAGTGGGCCCTGGGCCTGGGTCTACAGCCTCCCTGATCCCCATGCTGATCTCTGGGCCCTTATTGTCTGAAAGCACTCTCCTTATTGTCTGATTTTTCAATGTCTGCTACAATTTTTTATCTCCTATTTTCATATATGCTGTGGTATTGTTGGCTGTCTGCTCCGTTCCTCCGTACATCAGCCAGGTTTCTCTCCCGTGTGTAGGGGGAAGTGGAATCTGCTCCCTCTTACCTAGCCGCCATATTCTATCAGAAAAATAAACTCTTTAAGGGAGATACAAATAGCTGCAGGAGATGATCACAGTAAAGGTGTATGATACTTTATAGGATGGGAAGCAGACTAAATGCACAATCAATACCATTGTCGAGGGTCATGTACTAAGCACTTTATATTTGTTAATTCTACTCCTCATAAAAGTTCTTTAAAAGAAATACTATTGTTCCCATTTTTGCAGATAAGAAAATTAAATTGCAATCAAGAGACTCTGACTATGGCCATGCAGCTAGCAATGGGCAGAGCTGACATTCAGGCACATGGTGCTTTAGTCTTTAAGTCTGCCTGATTCTCATTATTTCACATTGTTACCTACCCCTCCATTTTAATCCATTGTGTAGAGATGGTCTGTTTGTTACCACCCAGCTGCTCAATGGAGAGCCTGGATTCAGGTTCAGGTGTCCCACCCTCTTGCTGCTTTCTGTCCTAGCACAGAGGTGCTCAAGAATGACCAGCAAAACCTCTGCGAAAGTGTGCCTTTAGGAAGGTCTCAATAAAAATTAAGGCTTGTTTGTATAAGGAAAATGAAAAGAACACCCCAAAGGAGACAACTGGCTGAGCTGTGGTGTGGACAGGAAGAGTCAGGGCTTCCCTGGGAGTTGAAGAAGATGGTATGGGATAAGTTAGAGCCACACTGTGGATGGCCTTTAGTGATTGAGCATTTGAGGGGTGGGCAGCCTTCACACGTACATAGCAATGATGTGATCCGAGCTGCAATGTTGTAGTATGGGGCAAAGATAGGGAGAGACTGGGAGATCAGGCAGGAGCCTATCAGCACAGCTGGTCCTAGTAGTGGTGGTGGCAGGCAGGGTGGGGAACAAAGATGTTGACACGAACTTTTGGACAAGGATAAAATCTCAGGAGTAGAAAGCAGAGGAAGGCTGTTCCAAGGAGCATTACAAAGGCAGAATCTGTAGGACTTAAGTGGTTCTGTCAAGTTGAAGGGAGCACTCAGGGTGACTGAGTTTTTCAGCTCAGGTGATGGAAAGATAGGGCCTACATTGATTAGAATGACCTCAGAGAATCTGGTTTCAATTTTTTTAAAAAAAGTTTGAGGTTCAGGCTGTTAGATATATTGTAAGATTACCAGAAGAGTGAGTGTTCAGTTCAGAAATGAAAACAGAGAGTTTTGGTCACCTACATGGGGTGATGTTTGGATCAGAGAGTCTGGAGATGTCCCATTGAGCAGATTTTCTCAAACTTTGATGTGCTCAAGAGTCACCCAGGAGCCCTGGCACAGTTACCTGACACAGTACATATCTAATACATATTATTTCTTTCCTGAGCAGACAACATTTGCTTAGGGTCTTCAGATGTCAATGTAAAGAAATGAGCCATACAGGAATTTCAGAAAATATGGATGACATTTTAGTTGTCATTTGCTTATTTTAAATAGAGCCATTTGTACCTCTCAAATCATACCACATAGGCACTTATTTAACCAGTCAACTCTAACACTGATCCTAACCCTAAATTATGTGGGCTGAGATCAGCTCATTCTCCATTATTCAATAGTAAGAATGTGGACTTTGGAGCCATGGAGCTTGTGTTTGCAATTTTACTACTTACAAAATGTGACCTTGGGCAATTTACCCAAATGTCACTGCCTGGCCTCCTCCTCTGTAAAAAGAGACAATAGATGTATGCACTTCATAGGGTTGCTGTCATGATATAATAACACAGCAGTTCACACCTAGTACATTTTTAATAACTGTTAGTTATAAGTTGTGTCATTATTTAGCCCTTGGAAGAGAGGACTTGTACTGAGAAGCTGCAGGAAAAGGTGCTGGTGAGTCAGAAGGTCATGAGTGGTTTTATGAGTTAGGACGGGAGCAACATGCTAGCCTGGCCACAGCAGAAGCTCAGAGTGATACCCTCAGAGTCTATAAGATTGTGTGAAGCCCAGCCAGGCTGCCATGAATTTATAAGCAGAGGCCCCCTTTGAACCTTCTAGCTACTTGTTCAAGTTTCCAATTTGGGGAATTGCAATGACCTGTGAAAGAATTCCCCTTCCATTTCAGTGGACTAAGCACTGTCTTCACTTCCTATTCTTACTATTGCTCAAGTGTGGTCTTTGTAGAGGGTATACACTGTGCTTTTCCTTGTGACTAGAACAATCTCCCAAGAAACTATAAAGTCTGCAAAATAAGCCATCAAAACTGACAAGCTAAAAAGTCAAGCTTATAACCAGGTTTTTTTCTGATCTACAATAATTCAGATAACTGCCAAAGCTGATGCGCTTTTCCTCACTTGGCCAATCAATTAGTTCACTGATTTGATCAATTTTCTCCCTCTTCTTGGCCTAACCCATGCCTTCCATCTTGATCATCATCCACAGCATAGTAAAAGCTAATATTTTTGAGACTTTCCCCTGTGTCAACACTGTGCTTAGTTCTTTGAAATATAATCTTTTTAAATCCTCACAGCATCATTTATGAGGGAGGTATTATTTTCATTTCCATTTTATAGGTGAGGAAACTGACACTTGGACCATTTACTCAAGGATACACCACTGCTGGTGTATGTATTTGTAGGAGACCTCAAGGCTTAAAATTATTGTGTCTTTAAGCAGTCCTTTTGAAACCAAGAAGACAAAAATGTGTAAAATAATGAAGCAAAAAGTACAAAAAAATAAATAGGGTGACCAGCATGGAAGACCAGGTGGTTGTTATGGGGGAGACATAATCTGGAAGTTGGCAAAATGATATTTTTTATTAAATTTATTGGGATAACATTGGTTAATAAAATGATATAGGTTTCAAGTTTTCCATTTTATAATCCATCACCTGCATATTTCATCATGTGTTTATCACCCAAATCAAATCTTCTGTCACCATATAATTGGCTTCCTGTACTATGTGCCCACCCACTTTAACCTCTGGTAATTATCATAATGTTGTCTCTGTCTATGAGCTTTTGTTTGTTTCTCTTCTTTGTTTATTTGTTGCCTTCAGTTTTATATGCCACATTTTAATGAATCATGTGGTTCTTAACTTTTTCTATCCAACTTATTTGGCTTAACATAATATCCTCAAGATCCATTCATGTTGTCACAAATGGCAGTATTTTATTTTTTCTTAAAGCTGATTAATATTCCATTGTGTGTGTGTGTGTATGTATATCAGATCTTCTTTATCCAATCTTCTGTCAAATGATACTTTGGTTATTTTCAGGTCTTCATCATTGTAAATACTATTACAAACAAAAAAGGCTGTACATATCTTTGCAAGTAAATGTTTTCAAATTTTTCAGGTGATAGGTAGAAGAGGGGATTGTTGTGTCATATGGTAAGTCTATTCTTAATTTTTTGAGGAACTTCCATACTGTTCTCCATAGTGACTGTACTAGTCTACAATCCCACCAGCAGTGAATGAGAGTTCTTTTTTTCTCCACAACCTCTCCAACTCTTTTTTTTACTTGTCATATTGATAATAGACATTCTAACAGGTATGAGCTGGTATCTCATAGTATTTTGATTTGCATTTTCCTAATAGTTAGTGAAGGTGAGCATTTTTTAAATATATTTGTATGTCTTCTTGGGAGAGGCGTCTGTACAGTTCCTATGCCCATTTATTTTTTAATTGGATTGCTTGTTTGTTGTTGAGTTTACAAGTTCTTTGTATATTTTGGATATTAACCCCTCACAGGAGGTGTCATTTGCAAAAATCTCCCACTTTGTTGGTTGACTTTGGGGTGGGGTTTGATGGTTTCTATTGCTCTGCAGAAGATTTTAGTTAGATACAGTCCCACTTATTTATTTTTGCTTTTACTTCCCTTACCACTGAGGTCAAATTCATAAAACCCTTTCTAAGACCAAGGTCCATAAGCAGACACACAGACCAATGGAACAGAGCCCAGTAATACACCCACATGGGTATCTGACAAAACAACCAAACACACACAATGGAGAAAACAAACTCTCTTCAATAAATGGTGCTGGGAAAATTGGAAAGCCACCTGCCAAAAATGAAACTAGATTACAGTTTGTCCCCATGTGCAAAAATTAATTCAAAATGGATCAAAGACCTACATATAAGACCTGAAACAATAAATTACATAGAAGTAGACTTAGGTACTAAACTTACAGACCTTGGTCTTAAGCAAGAGAGCACTCTGATGGATGAAGAAGAGAGCAGAAGAGGACACTGCCTGAGATGAGATAGAAGGGGAAGAGTAGGTATGGGAGGGAAGGGGCCAGGTTTGAGGAGACAGAAAGAGCAAAAATCTTAACATTATATTAAGGTGAATATGGCACAGCAAGCATTTTTTAGGAACAAATAATATGTTGTTGCATTTTAAAATAGCATTTGCTTTTTACTTACTGAAGAAACAAAAAAAATTGCCTATTCAACACAAATGCTTGTTTTCTTTGTTCTGCATCCTATAGAGAGGGTGAACAACCGACATTTTTGATGGGAAAAATATACTTTTTCTTCGCAATTATAGAATTGGTGGAGGAGAGAGCCATTTATTTTAGCAGGGACATTATTGAGTTTGCAATGAGCAAAAGGAAGATTTGACCTTAGTAGGGAGTGGGAGACTGATGAGGGGGCCAATGGGGAGCCAAGTGAGGAGGTGAGTGAGTGGGGAGAGAGTGCTGAGGTATGGAAGAGAAATTATGTCTGTGAAGGAGGGCAGCCTTGGAGTAAGGAGCACTGGAAATAGGCAGGAGGAGAAGATGAAGGGAACGTGCAGTGTCAGTCAGTATGACACTGAACCTGTAATATTTTGTAACACACCTAGTATCTTGGGCAATGTTCTTGAGGTGTGGGATTCACACACAAGGGATGAGCTCCACAGTTGTGTCTGTACAGAGGAGAGGGTTGAGGACAACTGTGGGAATTGAGACTCAAGAGAGTCTGTGAGCTCAAGGAGTGCTGGTGTGGGAGCAATCACTAAGAAGATTTGCCATGTCCTTAGGGATCAAAGACTTCTGAGGCCTCCTATGGGACGTAGAATAAAGAGATGTGGCCACTAAACAAGTTTCAAGGTGGAGAGACCTCAGTTGGCACTTGCCCTTTCATATATGTCAATAAAAAATATCCTGAATGTTCAATTATTCTTCACACAAAGTAATTTATGCTTTGGTCTTGCTGTTTTTGCTTATATCTGCAAGTTCTAACAAAAAGTCAGTTAGAAACAGATACTCCCCAAGAGTAACTGGTACTTTCATTATTCATGGCTTAGTTTCAGGTTATATGTAGCCTCCTTGCCTTTCTCTTTTCATTGATCTCACCAGTATTTGAAAACTGGTATATGTATGATATAGCTGTGGTCAATTACACAGTGGTCAATTTTGTGGTTTCCCCTTCCATAGAGACTTATGGGCCAAAAAGAAATCTACCCCTTCTCCTTTTCCTGAGCTCCTGAATTCTTTCCCTCATGGTTACTTCTTCTCATCAGCTCTCTTGTGAGCAGACTCATGGGCATAACCTCCCCTTCCCCCAGCCCTGCCTTCACAGGACAGCTCTGTGGTTGAGCTTCTCACACTTGTGCTGACAATTGATGTGACACCTCCAAACTTTCCAAAAAGTTCTAAACCATTGACTAGTCCCTGCCACTTCACCCCTACCACACACACCCAAACCTGAATTATTCTGAAAACTGTTGATTCAGGATTCAAATGAGGACACATGAGTAGACAAGAATAGAGCTAAAGATAGTCAAGGCTCAATTCTCAGAATTGAGAAGACATCATTGAGGTAGGTTATCGTTACTTCATTTTACATATTAGAAAACTAAGGCTGTTTCTGCCTAGCAAGAGGGACAGGAAGACTAATGATTGTCAGAAAAGAAAGAAATCTGTGAGTATCCTGCCTGTCAATGTTCTCCATATAGAAACCCTGTGGTGAGCCCCTAGCAGCCACTAGATGGTCTCTGAAGCAGAGAAAAGTTCTCATATCTATGAAGAGCAGTTGGGCTATTTTTAGAACTCAGCTTCTAAAAACATTCTACAAAGAAACTTTTCTTCTTCACAGACTCCCAGCAGTGCTCATGTAACCAAATGCAAAAGCCAGTACTCAAGAGGCAGATGCTTTTTTGAAGGAAATTGTTTTATTTTCAGGTGCCAGCAACCTGGAATATGAGGGACTCTCATCTCAGAACCCATCTTCCCATCTCAGTGCAGGCAGGGGTTTTTATAAGGAGCAAGAGAGACAAGGAGAGCAAAGAGATCAGGGAAGGCACTGTGGATGTGCAGGCAGTATCCTTGCTGGTCCTCAAAGGGATCTCTAATGTCAGCATCATGACACTGGTCAGTACCAGGCAAATTCCTGCAGTTGGCTGATATGTGTCACCTGAAGTCATGGTAAAGGCTGTTTCTTGTTATAAGCACAATGGCACTGCTGGTGCTTGCAATATGCTTACTAAGAAACTGTCAGTATGTGAGTTCTTTCTATCAGATTGTTAGTACTATTCAGACCATTAGGAGGGGTGCAAATGCAAAAGAGGCTGGCCCCACACCCATGTTTGGTGGATAAAAATTTGGGAGGTATATCTCAGGAGTGAGGTGTCCCAGGCCCACACCTGGGTCCCCAGCCCAAGGTTCCAGTGCCAGGAAGATAAGTCCCCACAACTTCTGGCTACAAACACAGGCAGGGATTGAGTCAGTGGAAGAAACTTCTGGAGCCCCAAGCAGTTCCTCTTAAAGAACCCACACATGTACTCACCTGCTAAGACTCATTCCCTCTGAGCTCTAGCACAGGGTTAGCAGCTTGAAAGGCAACAGTGGAATCCAGGGAGAAACTGATGTGTCAAGCATTGAGGCAAGCAGAGGCCATTGTCCCTGGCTCCTCCAACAGAGCCAGCAAGCTGGTCTCATATTTGACACTCCATCAACCTAACACTGTTTGACCTGCCTTGGAGATCCCCAGAGATTCCACCCCACTTATGAGCCCACCCAAGCTGCTTTTCCATATGAATGGTTAGTCTTGGCTCATGCTTCACAACTTTCTAAATGCTCTCAAAGAAGCAACAGCTGGCCTTAGTGAGCCCCAGGCCCAGCACTATCAGCAGCCAGCCTAGATTCACAGTTTGGCTTCATCCGGGAATCTCCAAGCCCAGTAAAAGTAGTAGCCATCTGAGATTGCCTTAGAAGTCAGGCAGGGTGGCCCCAGGCAAAACACAGATGGAGGGTGACCTTGGCCTGCACCACCCTGGAAACCCCAGTGTCATGCACCCAACTACAGACCATGTCATAGAACCACCACCCTGCTCTTGCACAGCTGAGCCTCCATTGAGGGCAGAGGTTGGTGGTCAGTGGTCACAGCTAACTTTTTCAGCTGACTTGCCTGAGTAAATCCCTTCCATTGATCTCCCAACAGCAACAAAGGCTCAACTACAAGAGGAGGGTGTACTCAGCCCACACAAAGGGTGTACCTCGAGCACCTAGCAGGAGTGATAGGGGAGGATGAACCACTGGATCCTACAGGACTACTACTACATTAGGTCACATTACCAAGACATGGAGTCAAAGCAACTCTACTTAATACATAAAGAAACACAGGGCAGATGCCAAAATGAGTAGACAAAGGAACATGGCCCAAATGAAAGAATAAATCAAAACTCCAGAAAAGAGCTTAATAAAATGGAGATAAGTGATCTATCAGACAGAGTTCAAAACACTGGTTATAAGGATACTCAAGAAACTTAGTGAGGACCTCAGCAGCATAAAAAATACCCAGCCAGAAATGAAGGATACACTAATTGAAATAAAGAACAATTTACAGGGAAACAATAGTAGAGTGGATGAAGCCAAGAAGCAGATCAATGTCTTGGAACATAAGGATGCAACAAATAATCAATCAGAACAACAAGAAAACAGAATCCAAACATATGTGGATACTATTAACAGTCTCTGGGACACCTTCAAGAGGTCTGACATTAGCATCATAGGGGTAACAGAAGAAGAGAAAGAGCAAGAAATTGGAAATCCATTGGAAAAAATAATGAAAGAAAACTTCTCTAATTTGGTGAGGGAAATATACATGCAAATCCAAGAAGCACAGAGAGTCCCAAACAAGATGTATGCAAAGAGGCCCACTCCAAGACACATCGTAACTAAAAGGCCAAAGGCTAAAGATAAAGACAGACTATTAGAAGCAGCAAGAGAAAAGAAGGTAGTTACCTACAGGGGATTTCCCATTAAACTGTCGGCTGATTTCTCAAAAGAAAGTTTACAGGCTAGAAGAGACTGGCAAGAAATATTCTAAGTCATGAAAAACAGGAACCTATAGCCGAGATTGCTCTACCCAGCAAAGCTATCATTTAGAATCAAAGGGCATATAAAGAGCTTCCAGACAAGGAAAAACTATGAGTTAATTATCACCAAACCATTACTATATGAAATTTCAAAGGAATTTATTTAAGAAATAGAAGATGATTAAAACTATGAGCAATAAAATCACAATAAATCCATACCTATTAACAATTAAATCTAAAAATCAAACTAAGCAAACAGGAAGAACAGAGACAGAATCATGAATATAGAGAGCATTTTGATGGTTGCCGGATGGGAGAGGCATGGAGGGAAATATGTGAAGAAGTGACGAGATTAAGAAGTACAAATAGGTAGTTACAGAACAGCCATGGGAATGTAAATTATTGTATAGAAAATGGAGTAGCCAAAGAACTTATACACATGACTCATGGACATAAATAATGGTGGGGGTTGCTGGGTGGAAAAGGACAAAGGGGAAAAATTAGGACAACTATAATAGCATAATTAATAAAATAATTTTTAATAAAAAGAACAAAAATCAAGAAACATTACTATCAAAGTTCCTCACTAAAGGAAAGATTAAAGGATGTACTTTAACCAAAAAGAACAAAATTTGAAGAAATGGCATGAGGAAAAATGGTTATTGTGACATCTATAACAAATTACTATTTGAAAAGTTATAAAAAATAACCCTCTGCCTGTCACGTGACTACCAACTCAGCACAAAATGTTCACATAACCCTCCCTCCCTGACTCTTCTCCTTCTGTGGTCACCAAGAAGGCAGCCCCCAGGGCCATATGGGCCAAATAGCCATGCCTGTGCCACAGTCCCCAGGTCTGACCCTGAAGTATCCACACCCTGGACAGAAAGTGGGAGTCTTGGCTCCTGGAGGACAAACAGCTGATGGGGTCAAGTGTAATGAGGAAAGTTGAAATATACTCACTAGCCACCATAAACTGTTGAAGCAAGAGGTCAGGTGGCTGGGGTGGCTGTAAATCAACCACTTTGCCACTAAGGGGCCGTGGAGGACCACATAAAGTGGACTCAAGTACAGGTGTTGAAGGGTGGTACTGCCCACCACCCCATCCCGTGTGAGGCCCCCTGTGCCTTACCCTGAGTCTCCACAAGGTCTGCTGTAGTCTCTACTCCCCTCCCCCACTACTGGCAATGATCCTGTCTAGAGGATTATGCCTCATGAGGTACCTTAAACACTGTTGTTGCCGTGTAAACCAGGAAGGTTCTGAGGTCCTGGTTAGATCCTCCTCAGTTGGGCCTGGGCTGAACAAGAGTGTGTGTGCTTTTTTGTTCAGTCAGGACATCTCTGGTAGCTGAAAAAGGAAGAGTGTGTTTTGGCTTCAAGGGAGGTAAGTGCTTCATTTCTACTTCCATGCTCACCAGGGGACTAACAAGTTTGACCTCTGGAGGTCCAAAAAGATAGTCTAAGGTCTAATAGGACACCAATGATTCAGGTCCAGAAGTGGGCCCATTTCACCCCAAAAGGAAACAGGAAGTGCCATATTTATTAATAGCCAGGTTCCCATTTTTTTTAACTAATATGATCTGGTCTCCTAAGAGATGAGAATTTGAACTAAATAATACACATTTTCCCTTTGCACATTTTTCAAATTGGGAGAAAAGAACCCTTGGTTTTTATTAATGGAGGTGAGTGCAGACCCTGGAGGCAGGAGAGGATAAAGGTGTATAGCACCTTAGGGTGGGAACGGCAATGCAGCCCTGTTCCTGAAGAATCTGAGTAGATCCCATAGGCCACTACAGAGCCTGGGGGATCCCAGCCCAGCACAGAACCTGAGACAGTGTTATACTTCAGCCAGTGCCCACAGACCTGTGTCCCAGGAAATGGGGTTGGGGAAGTGGGTGTAGTGAGTGTATGTTTGCCTGAAGCCATGTTTTGGCATTTGTCATCTTTTTCTCATTATGCCTTATGACCAATTGTGCCTGCAGACTCATAGCTCTGTCATCAGACATTGTTGTTTCTACTTGATTTTCTTGTAGATTTGATTCCAACATAATTGTAGAATTTATTTGCTCACTGCTGTGGGTTATTTTCAGATTCAATGGGTGAACCTTTTCGGTGTATTTTGAGCCTCACATATTTCAAGATCTTTCAGTTTGCTCTCACTCTTTAGCAATAGTTTGGCTGCATCTATTTTAAGTTCAAAAGACTCTCAGAACTTGCCCTGGCCAGTTGTCTCACACACCCAAAATGTTGTGGTTTCAATCCCCAGTTGGGGTTCATATGGGAAGTAACAGATTGATGATTCTCTCTCCCATAGATGTTGTCTCTCTTTCTCTCTCTTCCCCCTCCTCTCTCTAAAATCAATAAACATTCCTTCCAGCAAGAATTTTTAAAAACTCTCAGAACTTGAAGACTTATTCTACAAAAAGAAAAGAATTTTTGTTTTAAATTCTACAAAATCTGAAGCCATTTACAACTTTGAGGTATCCATCTATATTGTACATAATCTTATTGCTTTTTTTCATTATTCCTGTTTGGCTCTTGGAGCATACTTTGGGTCTAAAATCTTTTTTTAAAAATATATTTTATTGATTATACCATTACAGTTGTTCTATTCCCCCACTTCATTCCCCTCCACCCACACACTCCCTCCCCCACCATTCTCCCCCTCTTAGTTTATAACCACGTGTCTCAAGTTCTTCAGATTCTATATTTCCCCCACTATTCTTGCCCTCCCCCTATCTATTTTCTACCTACTGTCTATGCTATTTTCTGTGCCTTCTCCCCCCTTCTCCCCCTCCCACTCCCCTGTTGCTAACCCTCCATGTGTTCTTCATTTCTATGGTTCTACTCCTGATCTAGCTGTCTTCTAGGTTTGCTTTTGTTTTAGGCGTGGTTGTTAATAACTGTGAGTTTGCTGTCCTTTCACTGTTCTTATTTTTCATCTTCTTTTTCTTATATAAGTCCCTTTAGCATTTCATATAATAAGGGCTTGGTGATGATGAACTCCTTGAACTTGACCTTATCTGAGAAGCACTTTATCTGCCCTTCCATTCTAAATGAAAGCTTTGCTGGATAAAGCAATCTTGGCGTAAGGTTTTTGGATTTCATGAGTTGGAATACTTCTTTCCAGCCCCTTCTTGCCTGTAAGGTCTCTTTTGAGAAATCCGCTGACAGTCTGATGGGTACTCCTTTGTAGATGACTGCCCCCTTATCTCTTGCTGCTTCTAGGATTCTCTCCTTCATTTTAGTCTTGGCTAATGTAATTATGATGTGCCTTGGTGTGTTCCTTCTTGGGTCCAACTTCTTTGGGACTCTCTGAGCTTCCTGGATTTCCTGGAAGTCTATTTCCTTTGCCAGACTGGGGAAGTTCTCCTTTATTATTTGTTCAAATAAGTTTTCCACTCGTGGCTGTTTCTTTCCCCCTTCTGGTACCCCTATAATCCGGATATTGGAACATTTAAAGATGTCCTGGAGGTTCCTAAGCCTCTCCTCATTTTTTTGAATTCTCATTTCTTCATTCCTTTCTGGTTGGATGTTTCGTTCTTCCTTCTGGTCCATTCCATTGATTTGAGTCCCAGTTTCCTTTCCATCGCTATTGGTTTCCTGTGCATCTCCCTTCCTTTCAATTAGTTTAGCCTTCATATGTTCGTCTAATTTGTGACTATGTTCCTCTAATTTGTGACTATAATCTACCAGTTCTGTGAGCATCCTGATAAATAGTGTCTTGAATTGTGCTTCTGAGAGGCTGGCAATTTCTTGGTTGCTGAGAGTTATTGGCTCTGGGACTTTGGGTTCTTCTTGCACCATCTTTTGGGCTGTTCGTGCCTGTTCCATAGCAGGATCAGAGCCCTAAAGTGTTCACTAGCGCAGGGCAAGTAAGTCGCTGGGCTGTGACTCTGTATGTGGGGGCGGGGTCAGAGAGGGACAATGGCTTCCCGTCTGCCTCCTGCTGCAGCCACCACCGCCGCAGCCACCACTGTCACCAGGCCCACGCATTTCGTTCCACTGCACACGAGTGTGCCACCGCTGTCAGCCCTCCACCACTGGGTTCGCCCCCTGGGGCCTGTGTGGTCCATCTCACTGTGCTCGAGTGTGCGACCGCGGTCAGTCTGCCCCACACCCCGACTGGTTCCGGGCTGCCTGCGCACGTAGGTCTGGGGATCTGTCCTGCCCCACCGAGCTCCGCTGCTGGCTCCACCTCTCTTACGGTCCCCGTTGAACGGTTCGTAGTTGTCGGACTTCCATATAATTCCGTTTTCTGGTCTTTGGGTGTGTCCTAGTTCTCCAAACCTTTGTTGTGTTCAAACTTGGTTGTGGGAGAAGGCACAGTGTTTCCACCTATGCCTCCATCTTGGCGGAAGCGGGTCTAAAGTCTTAAATCTCTTTGAAGTAAACATGCATTTTCTTCACTTTGGTTCTTTGTTTCTTCTCTTACACTCTCCCCATTGCCTCTTCCAGAAACCCTAACAATTAATACTGTGTCACCAACTTCTCTTCTCCATGTCACTTAAATTGCTTCTCAAAATTAACACTTCTGAACCTCTCTCTTCCAAGATCTGCTATAATTCCTTGATTTCACTTTCCAGATTATGGGATTTGATTTTGGGCTATGTCCTTTCTGTTAGTTGGCTCTTATATTTGTATGTTGTTTTTATTTGGGAATCATATTTTATACCAACATTACATTTCTGTGCCCTTGGCACCTTGGTCTTGTTTTATAAACATCATATTCTCTCAGGTCTCCCTGAGAGTCTCATGAAACCTATGTCAACTCAGGGGCCACTGTGACCCATGTCCACCTATGTCACATGCAGAGAAATAAAGCAGATGACCAAAAGCAGTAGACAGCAGCCAAAATCTGCTCTTAGGAAAATTCCCAAAGGATTCTCAAGAAAGAAAGTCTTAGACTGTTTTTTAACCTCTCTTTTTCTTCCCAAAGTAATGCTACATTTTCTGTGCATTTTATTCTGAAGGGACAACAAAGGGCTCTGAACTGTGCACCATTCAGCTCCTCTCCCATACCCTCATATGCTCTGAAGTCTCTCTGATGCCATGCCCTTTCCTTTCCTGGTGGTCTCTGCCCACCTGACTGGCCAGAAGCAGCCACAGTTCCCTCCTAGCCTCCATACTTGGGCAACACCAGGATACCCAGAGGTCACAGGCCTTCCCTGACCCCACAGAAAGAATAACACAGAACTCTGTGGAAATGGGGTCTCTGGTTCTGTTCTTATGTGGAATTTGCAGGAAGAATTCTGAGAGGATTTCTATCAGATAAAAGTATCACCTTATCACACCAGCTAAGTTTACTTTTCCTGAACTACCTCAGTTTCCCAGGATGAGCTCCCAGTGCTGACACCACTTTTCATTTCATGCTGATGGGTCTACTAATGAGTTTCTGCACCTTTGTAAACAAGCTGGATTTGTTTTAAAGCCACTTCTATCAGGCGATGGCCTGGGCCATGCTCCATATCTTGGCTTTAGCCATCTTTGTATCACTGTAGCCTGTCTTTTGACATAAGGGACTGGTAGCTGCCCACACCTAGAATGCTGGTGGCTGGGCACCCCTTTCATTTCCTCAGCCCTGTGGGAAAACACCCTCTAAGAGCCTTTTGCCTGTCCTAGCCCTAGCCCCAGTCCCAGCCCTGCCTCCGTTGCTACCAACACCTGGGTGATGCAGGTGATCCATGGCCTACCATACTCTCCTTCATTTTATAGGTGAACAGCTCTGACAGAAGCCAGACATGGGTCCTCCCAGACCCATGGCTATCAGGGCAGAGCAAATACTGCCCCCTCACCTGTCCAGAGGGAACAGCTGGTCAAAGCCCCTCCCCAAGCACCAGGTAATATCCTGAGCCATATTCTTGATCTTGGCTTAGGCATGTTTTACATTTTTATTCCCATGCTACCATGTGAGTGGAAGTACATTGATTATGAGTTACTCTACAATGGCGCAGCACCTGCCTGTTGTCTAGAGTGGGGAGGGACTTCCAAAGGACTCCTCCACCAGAGCAGCAGGGTTTGTCTCTCTATTCCCATTTCTCACCCCATGCTTGCCCCCATTGCCAAGGGCCTGAACTGCCTCACCTCTAACTCTGTTCTCTGTGCTGCCCATTATCTTGGTCAAGGTCCCTGCTAAAAGTGCAGATGCTTCCACACGAGTCTCTGTTCTTCACCTGTGATTAGTGCAGAGTGAATGCACCTGGCTTCCAGGGGGACATCAGTGGTGGGGGGCATCAGAGGTGGGGGGTGTGGTGCTCAGGAAAGGGAGAAGAGAGCTTAAAGAACAGAGCGAAGGTGGAGACCTGTACCACTGAAGCTTTCTAAGCAGTGTTGTCCAATAAAGACAGTAAGTTTAATAAGAACTTTGAGAGAATGCTAAAGCCTTTACGATGTACAGCTCAAGTTTGCTCACCCTAAGCCTCTGCCGACTTCATGCTATGGCTCTGTCTCCCATGACTTGTGATGAAAATGGGACTACAAACTCCCTTCCTTCTTTTTATTATAAACTTGAACCTAAGATAAAATTGCCTCTGAAAGTGAAAGCAGAGGCAGGGGTGTCAAAGCCCTGGAAGGTTATGAATGCAGCCCAACACAAAATCATCAGTTTACTTAAAACCTTTTTTTTGCTCATCAGTTTTTGTTAGTGTTTGTATATTTAATGTGTGGCCCAGAGACACCAAAAGGTTGGAAACCCCTGGCCTGGGTGTGTGGCACCTACTCTATGACCTTTCTATTTCAGGGGCTAAGCCCATCCTCAGTGTAGGTCACCAAGTTGAAGCCAGGTCATCTTGGGCAAAATGTGACCCAGTTTTTCTCAGTGATCATTCTTGTGGGTGGCATGTATGTCAACAGGCCAACATGGACCTGGTTGAGTGCTAAGTGCTGATCAAGGCATTTGATCAGAGGAGAGAATAGATTCTCTTCCACACAGGGTGTGAGGTATAATTATGTTTGTTCTTGGTTTGGACAAGTTCATGTCCAAGAGGGCTGTAGACAACTTTGTTGACTATATAAGCAGGACACTGTTGGCATCAAAACAGCACCCATATTTTACTGGTAATTGGACCTTGGTTCAGCCATCTCAACACTTGAGTTCTGGCTAAGAGAGAATTTGGAGCTGACTCATACACAAGCAAAAGTTTATTTGAAAAGTCTCAGAGGTAGAAGAAATGGGCTCAGAAAACATATTTCAGAGGCAAAGGAAGAGCCCTTGGAACTTAGGAGAAAGAAAGCAAGGATATATGCAACTGGGGACAAGGGATGGGGAAAGGCACAGGTGAGAGAGAGAGACAGAGAGAACCTGAGAGCTCAGAGTGGGTCCTCTGTGCTCTCCAAAGATGGGTCCTTAAGGGAGGTCCCAGGGGAAGATCTCAGCAAACTATTCACCAGCTGTCCAGGTGTGTCCTTTCAGGGTCATGGTTTCCACTAATTGGTTGACACTAGGGCAAGAGGTCATTAATCAATGCAGCTGGTTCTGAGGTCAGCCATGGTGTCAGTGTCTGGTTTTGCTGCTTTTCTGGGCCTGGAGCTGAAACTCAACTAAGGCCTAGATGTTATCAGTAGTTAAACCAAAACTCTATCTCTGTGGTGAACAGACCCAAGGCTTTGTTACTAACATTATTTGATGTGGGTCAGAACCTCATTGTCTCGAGCATTGTCTTAATGCTTAAAGGAGTGGTTTTGTGAGGGATTATATGGGAGTCATTTGAGGCTATTCTCTGGCCCCTTCCTCTAAGTTCTTCCTGTAAATGGGTCTAAACCCCATGACCAGTGATAGGCTAAGGGAGGAAAGGTCACCCTGGGTGCAGAGTCCTTGCTTTCCCAGTTTTGCCTATTGCTAGGTACCTGAGGCTTTCTTCCCTGGTGACCTTCCAGACTACTGTGCTCATGCTTATCTAACTGCCTACTACATTACCACTCTTGAATTTTGGGGGCCCTTTACCCTGGAAACCTCACCTTTTTGCTCCCAGGGTATATATTCCCAGAAGGTGGTTTTTCCACAGCCCAACAGGGTTGGCTTGAGAAATTTGCCACAGACAACCCTGCAAAGCTGGCTGGGTAGGCCCAGGTCAGGCCAGCACCTCCAGTTCAAGGTTGAAGGTTCAAGTGTGGTCTATGCTGATCAACACTCCCTGGCAGTGGTTTTGTGTGTGAGCCAAGTGTAGACATGTGGGCAATGGGCTTAGGCCACACACAGAACAGCCTCCCCTGCTACCCAGGAGGATGCCCCTTTCAGCCATTCCATCCACATCCATGTCTATCCATCTGCCCCACTGTCCACCCTTCTCACCCCCACCCACCAGAGCAGTTTCTGACAAGGGCCATTCTCTTGCTCCACAGAGAGAGGGACTGTACCTGGGTCACAGTGCCATTTCCTGCTCTCTCACTGTCTTTGGTTGTCACCCTCCTATCCTGCCTCTCAGGAAGTGCTCCTATTGCCCAGTAACCATACAAACAAAGCCAGAGGCTCCTCAGGCTTCTGGGAGCAAGTGAGGGTGACCATTGTGCCAGAGCCTTATTAGCATCATCTGCTGTGACAGTGAGTCCTGGCCCAGCACTAACTACCTGTCTTGCTGTTTCACACCCTATACAGGAGCTTGGTCTTATTCTCAATAGCAGAGTAGGGGAGGCTCAGGCCTTACCCTCAGCCCCATAAGGTCCAGTGGCTATGGAAAGGGCCTCAGTGTCATCTTATCCCCCACATAGCACCAGAGGGGTGTGATCAGTCCTGTTCCCCTCATATGTCCCCCAGTGCATGACCAGTTCTTAGCCATCTCCCCAGCCCTACTTTCGAGCTCTTCCTGGCTGTGCATCTGCCCACCCCACACCCAGGCACCAGCTTTCCTGTCTGATCCTCTTTGTGCCTCCCTCACACCCACACATTTTGGGTTGTCTCCGAGCCCCATTTCCTCAAGCCAGGTAGGCCTCCGGGCCCTGGGTCTGCATGCAGTGTCTAGAGATTGAAGGATAAGGGAAGGATAAGCAGCTGTGGGCAGAACCAGCCTCCACTCAGGCTTGTTGTACATTGTGTATGTTTGTGACAAGAGCTTCATTAAGAGAGGGTCACACATACAAACCCAAGCCCCAGAAGCCCCAGGAAACTCCACACTAAGGCCCACCTTGCAGGCAGAGTCTGAGAAGGAGGTTCCACAGGACAGAGCCCCTGCCTGCCTGTTCAGAGCCTGTACTGCCCTGCTTGATGGACCTTCTGTAAAATCTCTGGAGCTTTTTGCATATGGTATTGAGATAGATGACACCCCCACCCCAGGCAAAGAGAAAGTGGGGAGCATTTTCTACCATGCCCACGCTTCCCTCTGCTCTTTGGGAAGCTGGCTATAAATCCTGAATCCTTCACTCCTGTCTCAGAACATGTCCCAGGGACATGGGGCTTATGGGGTGGCCATGCCAGCATTTTTGCCCCCTTCTGTTTGGTGGCTGGGGGGATTGTGGCCAAGGGAAAGAGAATGTAAAAATGGGATGTACTCCTACTGGGACTTCTGAGACCCAGTGAGTAGAATCATCATGCCTCCAGCCTGCTGCCACCTAGGACTTAGCCACTAAATGATGATCCTTATTCTGAGGCATGAGCAAGTTCCCACACATTTTCCTTTGCTGTCATTAAAACCAGGGTTACCTTATGTTCTGATTTGCCTGGGACAATCCCATTTGGTACCTGCTACCAGCACTGACCATGTAGGTGCCACTTTGACAGACACGTCATTGATCATTACATTAAATCCCACTAAGGACTCCCCCATTCATAGCTTTAGTACTTCCACTTGGTGGCCAACAGGAGATAATGAAACCAAACTCACCTCCTAAGTGCAGGAAGGTCTTTAAGTTTCTGAGCTAAATACTTTCTCTCTCCTACTCTAGCAAGACAAATCATTTCAATGTACAAGAACATAAAGTCTGAAACAAGCACAGAACTTTGTAATGAAAGAATACTAACATTGGATTGTGTCTCATACTTTCTATCCTGAACTTTAAGTGTTCCAAGGTCAAAATAGGCTTTATTACTTAAGAAAAGGGTTTATCATTCTACTTAATTGACATCAAATATCAAAATTGATTCAAGAAGAAATAAAAATATCCAATAGACATGTAATAAGTAAACACACTGAACTAGAACTTTAAAATTTTCATAGAGAAAATATCAGGCTCTGATGGCTGTACTGGTGATTCTACCTAATACTTTCAGAAAAAAAAAATACTGACCATGTACAAGCTCTTTCAGAAAACAGAGAGGAAGTTATACTTCCCAACTCATTCCATGAGGATGGTACACTATAGCAAACAGGCAATGTTTCTGGTCAAAATGGAGGCATAGGTAAACATACTTCACCTCCTCTCACAACTACAGCAAATTACAACTACACTACAAAACAAGAATCACTCAAATTTTTCAGAAAATTGAGCTGTATGGAAGCCCAACAACCAAGGATTTAAAGGAGCCACACTCATCCAGATGAGTAGGAGGGGTAGTGACACAGAGATGCACAGAGAAGCATGGAGATGCAGAATGGGCAGCCCCATGTGTGGTGGATAAAAATCAGGAGGGATCCCTTGGGAGTGAGGGATCCTAACTTCAGACCAGAACACATAGCCCAGAGTCCCAGTGCCGAGAAGATAAGTTCCCATAAGGTCTATCTTAAAAACCAGTGGGATTTGGGGCTGCAGAATAAACTGCAGGATTCTCAGGAAACTCCTCTTAAAGGGCCTGCAAAGAACTTAGGACTTATGTAGACTCATTCGCTCTGGGATTCAGCACTAGGGCAACAGCTGGAAAGGTACCAGTGGTGTAATGGGAGAAATTAAAGTGAGTGGTGATGGGGTGAGTGCCAGGAGACAGCTTCCTCCTAGGCAAAACTCCAGAGGCCAGGCAGTGGCATTGTCCCATCTCTGAGCCCTCCTGCACACAGAGCCACAGAGCTGTGACACAGGTTACCCTGCCCTGGTGATTACCCAAGTCACTGCCCCATATAACTTACATGTGTGCTTTCTATAATAGGCCATGCTACTAAGACAAGGAGTTAAATCAGCTCTATCTAATACACAGAAGCAAACACAGGGAGGCTGCCAAAATGGGGAGACAAAGAAACATGGCTCAAATGAAAGAACAGAACAAAACTTCAGAAAAAGACCTAAATGAAATGGAGATAAGTAAGCCATCAGATGCAGAGTTCAATACACTGATTATCAGGATGCTCAAGGAATTCTTTGGGTACTTCAACAGCATTGAAAGACCCAGGCAGAAATGAAGGTTGCATTATGTGAAATAAAGAAAAATCTAAAGGAACCAACAGTGGAGGGATGAAGCTGAAAATCAAATCAACAATTTGGAACATAAAGGGAAAAAAGCATTCAATCAGAACAGCAAGAAGAAAAAAGAATTAAACAAAAACAGGATAGACTAAGGAACCTCTGGAACATCTCCCAATGTACCAACACCTGAATCATAGGAGTATCAGAAGATGAGGAAGAGCAAGAAACTTAAAACCTTGAATAAGTTTCTTAAATCTCTCTGAGTCTGTATTTCTTCATGAGAAAATAAAGGGGTATTAATATCTACTTCACAGGGTATGATGCATGTGAAGACTACAATTGAAGAATACAATTTCTGTATTGAAGAACACAGTACAAGGAATTAAAATCAGGCTACATGAAGCAGAGGATCGAATCAGTGAACATGAAGACAAGGGAGAAAAAAAAATCCCCAAAAGAGCAAGAAAAGGAAAAAATACTCAAAAATAACAAAAAGAAAATAAGGGAAATACAGGACAACATGAAACATAATAATATCCCTATAATAGGGATAACAGGAGAAGAAGAGCAAGGGTTAGAAAACCTATTTAAAAAGTAATGATGGAAACCTTCCCTAACTGGATGACAGAAAAAGTCACACAAATCCATGAAGCACAGAGGGTCTGAGTCAAGAGGAACCCAAAGAGGCCCACTTCAAGACACATCATAATTAAAGTGGCAAAACTCAAAAAAAAAAAAAGAGAGAGAGAATCTTAAAAGCACCAAGGGAGAAACAGGAAATAACATACAAGGGAGCCATGATAAGGCTAGCAGCTGACTTCCCAACAGAAGCATTACAAGCTAGAAGGGAATGGCAAGGAATATTACAAGTAATGAAAAACAAAGGCCTGCAACTGAGACTACTCTACCCAGCAAGGCTCTCAATTAAAACAGAAGCCAAATAAGGAGTTTCTGAGACAAAGATGGCTAAAAGAATATGCCTCCTCCAAACCAGCTCTGCAAGATATGCTGAAGGGACTGTTTTAAGGAAAGGAAGAAAAAGAGTGTGAGAGAGGAACACAGATATGAGGAAGTAAAATGTCAATGAATAAGTACCTATCAATAATAACCTTATATGGTAATGGATTAAATGCTCCAATCAAAGACATAGAATAGCTGAATGGGTAAAAAAAAAATATGCCCCACACATATGATGCCTATAAGAGAACCACGTCAGAACAAAAGACTTACACAGACTGAAAGTGAAGGGATGGAAAAAAAATTCCAAGCAAATGGATAGGGGAAAAAAACAGGTATAGAAACACTCATATCAGGCAAAATAGACTTCAAAACAAAAGCCATAAAAAGAGACCCAGAAGGACACTTCATAATACTCAAGCAAAGAATCCATCAAGAAGATATAAATATTATTAACATATGCACCCAACATAGGAGCACCCAAATATATAAGGAAATTCTTGGAGGACTTCAAGAAAGATATAGGCAGCAACCATAATTAATGTAGGGGGTTTTAACATCCCACTATCAAAATGAATAGATCTGCCAAACAATATATTACTAAGGGTATTGTGGTATTGAACAATGTCCAAGATCAAATCAACTTAACCGATATAGAGAGCCTTTCATCCCAAAGAAGCAAAAATACACATTCTTTTCCAGTGCACATGGAAAATTTTGAAAGATAGACCATATGATAGGACACAAAACAAGCCTCAACAAATTCAAGAAAACTGAAATAAAATCAAGGATTTTCTTGGACCAAAAGGGCTTAAAACTAGAAACCAACCTCAAGGAAAAATCTCAAAACACTTAAATATGTGGAGATTATATAATGTGCTATTACAATGAATGGGTTAAGAATGAGATCAAGGAAGAAATAAAAAAGTTTCTGGAAAAAATGAAAATAAACTCACAACAGTCCAAAACTTATGGAACACAGTGAAGGCAGTCGTGACAGATAAGTTCACAGTAATACAGGCCTACCTAAAATAAAGAAACATTTCAAATACACAAACTAATCCTACATCCACAAGAACTGGAGGAACAACAACAAAGACAGCCCAGAGCGAGTAGAAGGAAGGAAATAACCAAGATCAGAGCATAACTGAACAATATAGAAACTAAAAGAACAATTCTAAGGATAAATAAATTCAGGAGCTTGTTCTGTGAAAAGATAAACAAAATTGACAAGCCTTTAAGCAGACTCATCAAGAAAAAAAGAGAGAGGACCCAAATAAGCAAAATCAGAAATGAAAGAGGGGAGATTACAACTGATACCACAGATATACAAAGGATTGTAAGAAATTACTAAAAGAGGAGGCCTGGAGGATGGCGACAGAGTAGGATGGAGTAGATTCCAGCTCCTGTACACATGGGAGAAAATCCTGGGAGATCTACTGAGGAACAGCGCAATCAACCAATGGTTCCCCAGCATTCATGAAATTAAGAGACCAGAGATTGTAACCAATGCTGAGGGACCAGACAGTGGCAGGTCAGTGGGGTCTCGGAGACCTAAGTAAAGACAAGAGCAACTGCGAGGCTGGCACCGCAGTCAGGGTCAAGAGGCATAGGTCTGGGACTAGCACGGGAGGGCGTCTACCACGGGAGCCCCCCTCCCCACCCCAGTGGCCTCAGTAGGCGACCAGCATGCTCATCAGCTCCCTCCCTCCCCATCTAAGCAAGGCTGAGCAACGCAGGGAAGAGACCCGTCTGCTTGAGTTTACAGAGAGGGTAACAAGGACAAAGGGCTGTGTTTAACTGCAGACTTCCTTGTCCCCAGCCCAGGAGAATTGAGAGGCACATTGTCATCACCAGTCTGTCTGGGGATTGTGCTGGGCTGAGAGGCAGGCTTTCTGGAGAAGTTTTTTTGGGAAAGTGGACTGAGGTGTTGTTCTGCCACAGCGGCTTGGCTTGCTTCCCACCCAGCCTGGCAGCAATCCAGAAGAGGGGCAGAAACATTTGAGTCCTGCCACAGGAGTGGGAAGGACCATGCCAGATCCAGCGGGACCCAGGTAGCTTGGGAGGTGCGTGGGTGCTCACACCCCAGTCTGGTAGCCAGGCTGGTGCGTGCCTGCACCCCAGCCCAGAGAGAGGTCCTGCTGCAACCAAAAAAAAAAAAAAAAAACCGGTTTGGAGATTGAAACCAACAATGCAAGGGTTTTTTTTGTTGTTGTTGTTTCTTTAGTAACTGTTTTTTAGTAATCTTATATTCTTTTAATTTTATTATTGCTTTATCTTTCAATACTTTGTTCCTCTCCTTTCTTTTTTCCTGTTTTAGTCCTTCTTCCTTTCTTCCCAAACTTATTGCTTTTTCCTCCCTTCTCCTGACTTTCATTGTTTGTTTGTTTGTTGCTTTGTTTTCTTTTACCCACAAGAGATACAAACAACTAGGAACTGTGAAAAGACCAGAGTGGGACCCAAAGATGGGGCATCTCAACAGTAGAGACAGAGAGACAAATTTCACTTTGCTATAGCAAAGAAGCCACAAGTTGTTGCATATTTGTATTTTTTCATTATTCACACTTCTTTTATATTTTAATAGTATCTTTGTATTCCTCCTCTTTCTGTATAAGCTTCTTAATAGAAGCCTATACAGAAAGTGATATTGGTTATATTGTATTATTTGACAGATTCTCCCTGTTCTTTTCTCTACAGTGTATTGCTAATTTTCTATAGTTCATGCCATTTGTTTTCCTTTACCACACTACCCAAATCTTCATATTCTCTATTCAGAGAGATCACATAGAGTCTCTCATATGATTGTTGCTCTAATATTATTGTAAACAATAGTTGTTCTACACAACTGTAAATACTTCACAACATGTCTCCCGGATCTTAGCAAACTTTACAGGTTCCTGAATTGTATTACTGTAGTGATTAACTCTATTTGCTCACACACTACACCTATTTACTATTCCTTACTCTCTCACCTTACCTCAAAATTGGACCACCTGCCACCTCACTGCTTTCTAGATCCAACTCACAAGCCTTCCCTCCCCAACAAGAGACTTATCTTTTGTACATCCTTTCTTAAAAGTGGCAAGTTGGGTTGAAGATTATGGTTAACATTGTATATATCCTAGAGATCTTCTATCACTTCTCTACTGGCTGTGACTGTAAATGTCATAAAATACTCATCTGCTGTCATAAACCATTTAGCCTCCACCTCCAACTGATCATACACACACAAAGAAAGGAGTAGGTGGAAGTGGAGAACATCAAGATACCTGCAGGAGACTGCACCACTGAATCTTACAGGAATTCTACCACAGAAGTTCACACCATAAACCCAGGGAGACAGAACAGATCAATTTAAGAAGTTGAGGCTAACGAGAAGAGTCTCACAAACAATGGGAACACAAAGAAACAATCCCCAAATGAAAGGAAAGGAGGAAACTTCAAAAAGAATGTTAGATGTAATACAGGCAACTCAATTATCAGATATTGAATTCAAAGCACTGGTTATCAGGAAATTCAATGAGCTACCATAAACAACAGGGGAGCTACAATGAACTCACCACAAACTATATCAACATAAAAAATAAAATAGAAACTATCAGCAAAGGCCAAGAGGAAATGAAGAATAAAATTTCTGAAATGAAGAACACAGTAGAAGAAATTAAAAGCAGAACTGATGAAGCAGATGATCAGATCAGCGACTTGGAGGACAAAGTAGAAAAAAAACTCCCAGAAAGAGCAAGAAAAGGTAAACAGGCTTAGAAAGAATGAAGAGAGATTAAGAGAAATGCAAGACAATGTGAATGGTAATAATATCCAAATAATAGGAATACCAAAAGGAGAAGAAGAAGAACAAGGGATAGAAAACCTATTTGAAAGAGTAATGATGGAAAATTTCTTTAATTTGAAGACAGAAAAAGTCACACGAATAAAGGAATCATAGAGAGTCCCAATCAAGAGGAACCCAAAGAGGCGCACTTCAAGACACATCATCATTAAAATGGCAAAATTCAAGACAAAGAGAGAATCTAGGGAGAAAGAGGAAGTGATATACAAGGGAGCCCCAATAAGGTTAGCTACTGAATTCTCAATGGAAACACTCCAAGAAAGAAGAGAATGCCAAGAAATATTCCAAGTCATGAGAACCAGAGGCCTACAACCAAGGCTCCTTTACACAGCAAGACTCTCAATCAAGATAGAAGGCCAAATAAAGAGCTTCCAAGACAAAAGAACTCTAAAAAAATATGCCTCCACCAAACCAGCTCCATAACAAATACTAAAAGGACTGCTTTAAGGAAAGGAAAGAAAAGAGAGAAACAGAGAGGAACACAGGTGCAAAAATGGCAAAGAATAAGTGTCTATCAATAATAACCTGAATCGTAAATGGATTAAATGCTCCGATCAAAACACATAGAATAGCTGAATGGATAAGAAAGCATGACCCACACATATGCTGCCAATAAGAGACCCACCTCAGGACAAAAGACCATCACAGACTAAAAAGGAAAGGATAGAAACAAATTTTCCACGCAAACGAACAAGAAAAAAAGCGTGGGTAGCAGTACTCATATCAGACAAAAGAGACTTCAGAAAAAGAGCCATAAAGAGAGACCCAGAAGGTCACTTCATAATACTCACAAAAAAATCCACCAAGAAGACATAAACATTGTAAATATATGCAACCAACATAAGAGCACTCAAATATATAAGGAAAACCTTAGAGGACTTCAAGAAAGATATTGACAGCAACACAATTATAGTAGGGGACTTTAACACCCCACTGTCAAAAATGGACAGATCTTCCAAACAAAATATCAACAAAGATATAGTGGCATTAAACAACACCCTAGATGAAATGGACTTAACTAATATATATATATAAAAGTATAGTATATACTATATTACTATACTATATACTATATTAGTATATATATATACAGCCCTTCATCCCAAAGCTAAATACACATTCTTTTCTAATGCACATGGAACACTTTCAAAGATAGACCTCATGATAGGACATAAAACAAGCCTCAACAAATTCAAGAAAATTGAAGTCATACCAAGTATTTTCTCTGACAACAAGGGACTGAAACTGGAAACCAACTCCAAAGGAAAAAACTCAAAACACCCAAAATCATGGAGACTGAATGCTATGTTATTAAACAATGAATGGGTCAAAAATGAAATTAGGGTCCCTTTTTCTTCACAACCTCTCCAACATTTGTTGTTTGTTGCTTTGTTTATGAGAGCCATTCTTACCAATATAAAGTGGTATCTCATTGTAGTTTTAATTTATATCTCTCTGATAGTGATATTAAGAATCTTTTCATGTGTTTTTGCTTCCTCTGTATGTCCTCCTTGGAGAAGTGTCTGTTCAAGTCCTCTTCCCATTTTTTAATTGACTGAGTTGTCTTCTCAGAGTGAAGTTGTGTGACTTCTGTGTATATTTTGGAGATTAAACCTTTCTCAGAGGTATAATTGGCAAATATGTTTTCCCATACAGTTAGTTGTCTTTTTATTTTAATACTGTTTTCCTTAGCCACACAGAGGCTAGTTCACTGTCAGTGGGATTGCAGACTGGTACAACCATTATGGAAACAGTATGGAATTTTCTCAGAAAACTAAAAATGGACATGCCTTTTGATTCAGCAATTCTATTTTGGGGACTGTATCCTAAGAACCATAAAATACCAATCCAAAAGAACCTATGCATCACAATGTTCATAGAAGCACAATTTACAATAGCCAAGAGCTGGAAGCAACCTAGGTGCCCATCAGTAAGTGAATGGATCAAAAAATTATGGTACATATACACAATGTAACTTTGTGCAGCAGAAAGAAAGAAGGAGCTCCTACCTTTTGCAACTGCATGGTTGGAACTGGAAAGCATTATGCTGAGTGAAATAAGCTAGGTATTGAAAGTCAAATACCATATGATCTCACGTTTAACAGGAAGCTAAACAACAAAACAAACAAGCAAGCAAAATAAAAACAAAGACACTGAAATAGAGAACAGCAGGGACAGCAACAAGAGGGAAGAGGGGAGGGAGTTTCAAGGGGAAAAGGGGACAGATTTAAAGGAAGTAGTATAAAGGACACATGGACAACAACTAAGGGGCGTGGAAATGGAAGGAAGGTGGGGAGCATGGGAGGGTGGGGTGAGGTGGGAGTAAAAGACAAAAAACTGTACTTGACAAATAATTTTTAAAAAATGAAATTAGAGAAGAAATCAAAAAGTTTCTGGAAACAAATAAAAAGGAGCTCACAACAACCCAAAACTTATGGAACACAGTGAAGGCAGTCCTACGAGGGAAGTTCATAGCAATACAGGCTTACCTAGAGAACATAGAAACATTTCAAACAAACAACCTAACCCTACGCCAGCAAGAACTCAAGGACCAACAACAAAGCCCACAGCGAGTAAAAGGAAGGAAATAACCAAGATCAGAGCAGAATTAAATGACATAGAGACTAAAAGCACAATTTTAAGGATCAATGAATCCAGGAGTTGTTTTTTTGAAAAGATAAACAAAATAGACAAACCTTTAAGTAGGCTAATCAAGAAAAGAATAGAGAGGACCCAAATAAACACAATCAGAAATGAAAGAAGAGAGATTACAACTGATACCTCTGTAATAGAAGGAATTGTAAGGAATTACTATTCAGAACTGTATGCCAAGAACTTTGAAAACCTAGGTGAAATGGACAAATTTCTAAAAAATATAATCTTCCAAAACTCAATGAAAAAGAAGCAGAAAACCTGAACAGACCAATAACAGCAGATGAAATTGAAGCACTAACCAAAAAAAACTCCTGTCACTCAAAAGCCCTGCACCAGATGGTTTCACAGGAGAATTCTACAAAGCATTTAAGGAAGAGCTAAACCCTATTCTTCACAAACTGTTCCAAGAAAATCTAAAATGATGGAAAACTTCCAAATTCTTTTTATGAAACCAGCATCATCGTAATTCCAAAACCAGATAGAGACACAACAAAGAAAGAAAACTTCAGGCCAATATCACTGGTGAACATAGATGCTAAAATTCTCAACAAAAAATTGGCAAATCGCATCCAACAACACATCAAAAAGATCATACACCATGACTAAGTGGAATTCATCCCAGGGATGCAAGGATGGTTCAATATTCGCAAATCAGTAAATGTAATACACCACATAAACAAAAACAAAGACAAAAAGCACATGGTTATATCAATAGATGTGGAAAAAGTTTTTCATAAGGTACAACGCCCATTTATGGTAAAAACACTCAGCAAAGTGGGAATAGTGAGCATTTCTCAATATAATAAAGGCCATATATGAAAGACCTATAGCCAACATCATACTCAATAGGCAGGAACTAAAATCTTTTCCATTAAGATCAGGAACAAGAGAAGCCCACTTTCACCACTTCTATTCAATACAGTATTGAAAGTTTTAGCCACAGCAATCAGACAAAGAAAAGGAAATAAAAGGTATTCAAATTGGAAAAGAGGACACAAAATTGGCATTGTTTGCAGATGACATGATAGTGTACATGGAAAATCCTATAAACTCTACCAAAAAACTGCTCAAACTAATAAATGAATTTGGCAAAAAACTGGGTTACAAAGTCAATATCCAGAAATCCAAGGCATTTTTGTATACTAAGAATGAATCAGAGAAGAAGAGATTAAGAAAAAAATCCCACTCTATATAGCAAAAACAAAAATAAAATACCTAGTAATAAACTTACCCAAGGATGTAAAAGACCGGTATGCAGAAAACTACGCAACACCAAAGAAACAAATCAAGCAAGACACAAACAAATGGAAACATATACCGTGTTCATGGATTGGAAGAATTAACATCATCAAAATGTCCACACTACACAAAGCAATTTACAGATTCAATGCAATACCTATTAAAGTACCAATGACATATTTCACAGAAACAGAACAAACATTTCAAAAATGTATATGAAACCATAAATGACCCCAAGTAGCTGAAGCAATTTTGAGAAAGAAGAACAAAGTAGGAGGAATCAAAATACCTGATATCAAACAGTATTACAAGGCCACTGTAATCAAAACAGCCTGGTACTGGCATAAAAACAGGCACATAGAGCCAGGGAACAGAACAGAGAGCCCAGAAATAAACCCAAGTCCCAACGGTCAATTAATATTTGACAAAGGGGGGAAGGGCATAAAATGGAGTAAAAATAGCCTCTTCAATAAATGTTATTGGAACACTGGACAGCTACGTGCAAAAAAATGAAACTTGAACACCGACTTACACCATACACCAAGATAAATTCAAGGTAGATGAAAGACTTAAATATAAGCTGTGACACTATTAAAGTCCTAGAGGAGAACATTGGCAAGAAAATTTCAGATATTTCACGCAGCAACGTTTTTACTGCTATGTTCCCTAGAGCAAGGAATATAAAGGAAAGAATAAACAAATGGGATCTCATAAAAATACTATATGCTGCTAAAGAAAACAGCATTTAAATAAAAAGACAACCAACTGTATGGGAAAACATATTTGCCAATGATACCTCAGACAAAGGTTTAATCTCCAAAATATACATAGAACCCACACCACTTAACTCTAAGAAGACAATAACCCAATTCAAAAATGGGCAAAGGACTTGAACAGACACTTCTCCAAGGAGGACATACAGAGGATCCAGAGACACATGAAAAGATGCTCAATATCACTACCTATCAGAGAGATGCAAATTAAAACCACAATGAGATAGCACTTAACACCAGTCAGAATGGCTATCATAAACAAAGAAACAAACAACAAGTACTGGAGAGGTTGTGGGGAAAAGGGAACCCTAGTTCACTGTTGGTGGGATTGCAGACTGGTACAACCACAATGGAAAACAGTATGGAATTGTCTAAGAAAACTAAAAATGAACATTCCTTTTGACCCAGCAATTACACTGCGGGGACTGTATCCTAAGAACTCTGAAACGCCAATCCAAAAGAACCTATGCACAACAATGTTCATAGCAGCACAATTTACAATAGCCAAGAGATGGAAGCAACCTGGGTGCCTGCCAATAAATGAATGGATCAAAAAACTATGGTACATATACACAGTGGAATTCATGCAGCAGAAAGAAAGAAGGAGCTCCTACCCTTTGCGATTCCATGAATGGAACTGGAAAGCATTATGCTGAGTGAAACAAGCCAGGCAGTGAAGGACAAATACCATATGATCTCACCTTTAACAAGAACCGAAACAACAAAACAAACAAGCAAGCAAAATAAAAACAAAGACACTGAAATAGAGAACATGGTGGACAGCGACCAGAGGGGAGAGGGGAGGGAATTTCAGTAGAAAAAGGGGAGGGATTTAGGGGAACTTGTATAAATGACACATGGACAAAAACTAACGGGGTTGGAAATGGGAGGGAGGTGGTGAGCATGGGGGCGTGGGCTGGGATGGGAGTAAAAGACAGAAAACTGTACTTGCAAAATCATTAAATTAAAAAAAGAAATTGCTAAAAGAACTATATGCCAGGAAGTTTGACAACCTAAGTGAAATGAACAAATTTCTAAAAAAAACACAATCTTCCAAAACTGAATAAAGAAGAAGCAGAAAGCCTGAACAGACCAATAACAGCAGATGAAATTGAAGCAGTAATCAAAAAACTCGTGAAACACAAAAAGCCTGGACCAGATAGTTTCACAGAAGAATTTTATACAACATTTAAGGAGGATCGAACCCCTATCCCTCGTAGACTATTCAAAAAAATCCAAGAAGATGGAAGACTCCCAAATTTTTTATGAAGCCAGCATCATCCTAATCCCCAAACCAGATAAACACACAACAAAGAAAGAAAACTTCAGGCCAATATTACCAATGAACATAAGTGCTAAAATCCTCAACAAAATATTTGCAAACTGCATCCAGCAATACATTAAAAAAATTATACACCATAATCAAGTGGGATTCATCCCAGGAATTTGAGGAAATTATCATATCACAAATCAATAAAGGTAATACATTCATAGACAAAAGGAAATATAAAATCCCATGATCTTATCAATAGATACAGAAAAAACATTTGATAAGCTATGGCACCCATTTATGGTCAAAGCACTCAGCACAGTGGGAATAGGGGGGCATATTTCAACATAATAAGGCCATGTATGAGAAACCTACAGCCAACATCATACTCAATAAGTAAACTCCAAGGGCTTTCCCACTAAGATCAAGAACAAGACAAAGATGTCTGCTTTCACCACTTCTATTCAACACAGTATTGGAAGCTCTAGCCGTAGCAATCAGACAAGAAAAAGAAATAAAAGGCATCCAAATTGGAAAGAAGGAAGGAAAACTATCACTGTTTGCAGAAAACATGATAGTGTACATAGAAAACCCTGTAGACTCCACCAAAAAATACTCAACCTAATAACTGAATTTTGCAAAAGAACAGGATACAAAGTCAATATTCAAAAATCAAAGGCATTTTTGAACACCAAAAATGAAATATCAGAAACAGAAATCAGGAAAAAATTCCATTTACTACAGCAACAAGATGAATAAATTGAGACTTCCGTCAACATGGAGGCATAGGTGGAAACAGTGTGCCTTCTCCCACAACCAAGTTTGAATACAACAAAGATTGGAGAACAAAGACACACCCAAAGGCCAGAAAACTGAATTATACGGAAGTCTGACAACTACGAACCATTCAACGGGGACTGTAAGAGAGGTGGAGCCAGCAGCGGAGCTGGGTGGGGCAGGACAGATCCCCAGACCTAGGTGCGCAGGCAGCCCGGAACCAGTCGGGGTGTGGGGCAGACTGATCGCGGTCGCACACTCGAGCACAGTGAGATGGACCACACAGGCCCCAGGGGGCGAACCCAGTGGTGGAGGGCTGACAGCGGTGGCACACTCGTGTGCAGTGGAACGAAATGCGTGGGCCTGGTGACAGTGGTGGCTGTGGCGACGGTGGGGGCTGCAGCACAAGGCGGCAGTCGGGACACAATTGTTCCTCTCTGACCCCGCCCCCACATACAATGTCACAACCTAGCAACTTAGTTGCCCTGCTCTGGTGAACACTTTAGGGCTCTGATCCTGCTATGGAACAGGCACGAACAGCCCAAAAGATGGCGCAAGAAGAACTCAAAGTCCCAGAGCCAATAACTCTCAGCAACCAAGAAATTGCCAGCCTCTCAGAAGCACAATTCAAGACACTATTTATCAGGATGCTCACAGAACTGGTAGATTATAGTCACAAATTAGAGGAACACATGAAGGCTAAACTAATTGAAATGAAGGGAGATGTCCAGGAAACCAATAGCGATGGAAAGGAAACTGGGACTCAAATCAATGTAGTGGGCAGAAGGAAGAACGAAACATCCAACCAGAAAAGAATGAAGAAATGAGAATTCAAAAAAATGAGGAGAGGCTTAGGAACCTCCAGGACATCTTTAAACGTTCCAACATCCAGATTATAGGGGTACCAGAAGGGGGAAAGAAACAGCCACGAGTGGAAAACTTATTTGAACAAATAATAAAGGAGAACTTCCCCAGTCTGGAAAAGGAAATAGACTTCCAGGAAATCCAGGAAGCTCAGAGAGTCCCAAAGAAGTTGGACCCAAGAAGGAACACACCAAGGCACATCATAATTACATTAGCCAAGACTAAAATAAAGGAGAGAATCCTAGAAGCAGCAAGAGATAAGGGGGCAGTCACCTACAAAGGAGTACCCATCAGACTGTCAGCGGATTTCTCAAAAGAGACCTTACAGGCAAGAAGGGGCTGGAAAGAAGTATTCCAACTCATGAAATCCAAAAACCTACAGCCAAGATTGCTTTATCCAGCAAAGCTTTCATTTAGAATGGAAGGGCAGATAAAGGGCAAGATAAGGAGTTCTCAGATAAGGTCAAGTTCAAGGAGTTCATCATCACCAAGCCCTTATTATATGAAATGCTAAAGGGACTTATATAAGAAAAAGAAGATGAAAAATATGAACAGTGAAAGGACAGCAAAGTCACAGTTATTAAAAACCACACCTAAAACAAAAGCAAACCAAGAGGACAGCTAGATCAGGAGTGGAACCATAGAAATGAAGAACGCATGGAGGGTTAGAAACAGGTGGGTGGGAGGAGGAGAAGGGGGGAGAAAGCACAGAAAATAGCATAGATGGTAGGTAGAAAATAGATAGGGGGGAGGGCAAGAATAGTGGGGGAAATATAGAATCTAAAGAATTTTAGACACGTGGTTATAAACTAAGGAGGGGAGAATGGTGGGGGAGGGAGTGTGTGGGTGCAGGGCAATCAAGTGGGGGAATAGAACAACTGTAATGGTATAATCAATAAAATATATTTAAAAAAAACAAGATGAATAAAGTATCTAGGAATAAATTTATCTAAAAAGGTAAAAGACCTACACCCAGAAAACTACACAAAACTGAAGAATGAAATTAAGGAAGACACAAACAAATAGAGGCATAAACCATGTTCATGGATTGCAAGAATTAACATCATTAAAATGACCATACTACCTAAAGTAATTTATAGATTTCACAATTCCTATTAAAATACCAATGCCATATTTACAGGTATAGAATACAATTTTCAAAATTTATATGGAATCATAAGCGATGGTGAATAGCCACAGCAATTTTCGGAAAGAAGAATAAAGTAGGAGGGATCACAATAATAGATATCAAACTACATCGCAAGGCCACTGTAATCAAAATAGCCTGGTACTGGCATAAGAACAGACACATAGATCAATAGAACAGAATAGAGAGTCCAGAAATAAACCTGTAGGAGACCATTCTGCATGGCGTGGGCCCAGCTCCCACTCAGAGATGCACAGGGCTCACACCCATCAATAAGTTTTCCCATAGGGAATCAGGCCTGCAATATGCCTAGGCCACTTTGAGTCTTGCTTTTTGCTAAAAACTCCCTCACCCATATTTGTGGCAAACATTTACTGCAAAATAACTTCCTAAAATCCATGCTAAACCTTCCTAGGAGTAGTTTAACCAGTTCAACCACTTTAGCCCTTTTCATTTGCAAATATCCTTTTTCTGTGATGTGATTAGTGGCATTGGATCCTTTGTTTTCTGTAAAAGGTAACCACCTAAGCAATCTGGGCATAGTAAATGTGTAATGTGTAATGTTTCTCCTCACCATTATGTAATGTGAGGAGAAACCCAATAAAGGCCTGTCATGGCGGAGGCTGCGGCTTTTGCTCCCCTTGAGAGAATAGCCATGCTGTCCCTTTCTTTCACAGGACTCGGTAGTGCATGTGAATGTCTCATTTCATCCATAATGACACAGACACTGCGGGCCAGTATCCACATCACAAACCCATGTCTCTATGATCAATTTTATTTGACAAAGGAGGAAGAAGCATAAAATGCAGTAAAAATAGCCTCTTCAATAAATGGTGATTGGAGACTTGGGCAGCTACATGCAAAAAAATGAAATTCGATCACCATGTACAAAAGTAAACTCAAGATGGATAAAAGACTTAAATATAAGTCACAACACCATAAGAATTTTAGAAGAGAACATAAGGAAGGAAAATCTCAGATATTCCACACAGCAATATTTTCTCTGATATGTGCCCTAGAGCAACAGACATAAAGGAAAGAATAAACAAATGGGACTTCATTAAATTAAAAAGCTTCTGCATGGCTAAAGAAAACATCAGCAAAATGAAGAGGGAACCAACCATATGGGGAAATATATTAGCAAATGATACCTTGGACAGGGTTTGATCTCCAAAATATATAAAGAATTCACACAACTCCACTGCAGGAAGACAAACAATCCAATTAAAAAATGGATAAAGGTCCTGAACAGGCATTTCTCCAAGGAAGTCTTACAGAGGGCCCAGAGACATATGAAAGGATGCTCAGTATTATTAGCCATCAGAAAGATGCAAATTAAAACCTCAACATACCACTTCACTCCAGTGAGAATGGCCATCACAACGAAATCAACAAACAACAAGTGTTGGTGAGCCTGTGGAGAAAAGGCACCACTGGTACACTGTTGATGGGAATGCAGACTGGTGCAGCTACTGTGGAACCTCATTTTGACCCAGCAATTCCACTGCTGGGATTATACCCTAAGAACCTTGAAACAGCAATTCAAAAGAACCTATACACCCCAATGTTCATAGTAGCCCAATTTACAGCTGCCAAGACCTGGAAGCAACCTAAGTGCCCACCAGTAAATGAATAAATAAAAAAAAACTGTGGTACATTTACACCATGGGATACTACACAGCAGAAGGAAGGAACTCCTATCCTTCACGACAACATCAGTGGAACTGGAGAGCATTATGCTAAGTGAAATAAGCTAGGCAATGAAAGACAAATACCATATGATCTCACCTATAAGTGGAACTTAATCAACAAAACAAACAAACAAGCAAAACATAACCACAGACACTGAAATTAAGAAAGTTAAGAAATTAACTGACAGTAACCAGAGGGGAGGTGGGAGGGTTGTCAAGGAACATGTATAAAGGACCCATGGACAAAACCAAAGTGGGGTAGGATCGAGGGTGGGAGGTGGAAATGGCTGGGTGGGGAAGAGTTGGGGGGTGGAAATGGAGACATCTGTACTTGAACAGCAATAAAAAATGTGAAATAAAAAAAGAAAATGTATGAACATCTCCCAAACCATTCCCCTCCCCCTGACATTTCAAGTACCCATCTGGCACCATGCATAGTTATTGCAATATTATTGACTACATTCCCTTTGCTGTACTTTACATCCCCATTATTTTGTAAGTACCAATTAACACTTCTTAATTTCCTCACCTCTTTTACCACTTCCCTCAACTCCTGCCCCCCCCAGGCAACCATTCTGTCCTCTGTATCTATGAGTCTATTTCTGTTTTGTCTGTTTGTACTGTTTTTGAGATTATGCGTGTAAATCATACCATATGATATTTATCTTTATTTCACTTAACTTAATAGTTCCAGGTGCATTCACGCTGTTCGAAAAGGGAAGATTTCCTTCTTTCTCATGGTCAAGTAATATTTCATTGTATATATATATATATATATATATATACAACCACTTTTTTATCCACTTGTGTATGTATATTGATGGGCACTTGGGTTGCTTCTATATAGCTAACGTAACACTTCAATGTAAGTATGAATACGTCTTTTTAAATTAGTGTTTTGGGTTCCTTCAGATATATTCTCAGGGGTGGAATTGCTGGGTCATAATACAGTTTCTTTTTTAAAAAGATTTTATTTATTTATTTTTAGATGGGGGAAAGGGAGTGAGAAAGAGAAGAGAAACATAAATGTGTAGTTTTATCTCCTGCGCCCCCTACTGGGAACCTGTCTGGCAACCTAAGCATATGCCCTGTCTGGGAATCAAACCAGTGACCCTTTGGTTCACAGGCCGGTACTCAATCAATGGAGCCACACCAGCCAGAGCTATAGTTTCATTTTTAATTTCTGAAGAAATTCCATATTGTTTTTCATTTCGGCTACACCAGTCTGCATTCTCACCTACAGTGTATGAGGGTTTCCTTTATTCCACATCCTCACTCCCACTTACTGTTCGTTAATTTATTGATGATAGCCATTCTGACAGGTGTGAGGTAACATCCTATTTTGGTTTTAATTTCCATTCCTCTAATAATTAGATATGTTGAGCATCTTTTCTTATGTCTAGTGATGATTTATCTGTATGTCTTCTTTGGAGAAATGTCTACCTAGGTCCTCTGCCCACTTGTTATTTTTTTTTAGTGACATTTTTCTTATTTATTTATTTATTTGTTTATTTTAGGGAGAAGAAGGACGAGAGAGAGATCAATTTGTTTTTCCACTTAATTACGCATTCATTGGTTGATTCTTGTATGCTCTCTAGAGATCAAACCCACCACTTTGACATATCAGGACCATGCTCTAACCAATAGAGCTACCCAGCCAAGGCCAGCTCTGCCCACTTTATAACTGGATATATGGTATACATATTTTTGGTGTTGTCTGAGTTCTTCATAAATTTTGGGTATTAACCCCTTATCAAATTATTATTGGTGAATATGTTCTCTTCAGCAGGCTATCACTTCATTTTGCTGATGGTTTCTTTCGCTGTGCAGAAACTTTTTAGTTTGATGTGCTTTTGTTTTCCCTGCTTGATATATGTCAGAAAAAATACTGCTAAAAGAAATGTCCAAGATTTACTGCCTACGTTTTCTTTTAGGAGTTTTATGGTTTTGAGTCTTACACTTAAGTTTTTAATTTATTTTGAGTTTACCCTTATATATGGTGTAAGAAGGTGGTCTAGTCCCTTTTTTTGCATGTATCCAGTTTTCCCAGCACTGTTTATTGAATAGATGGTTTTTATTCCATTGTATGTTCTTGCCTCCTTTGTCATAGATTAATTGACCAGATAGGCATGGGTTTATTTCTTGGCTCTATATTCTGTTGCACTGACCTATGTTTCTGTTTTTATGCCAGTACCAGCTGGAACAGCATATAACTTCTTTAGTAAAAGATTTACTATTGCATTAAGCCAGCATTGTCCATTGTTTCTGTGCATCTATGTTAACACACTTTTGAAATAAATGGTAACCACCACCTAGAGAGCACATAATCTTGTCAGCTATTCTCCAATCTAATCCCACCTTGCTTTCTCCCACCTCCATGAAATGTCTCTTACCTTTCCCTTTTAATTTCAAATGCATAAAGGAAGTTGCAAAGCTGTCATTCTCTAGACTATCTGAAATCCTGCTTACTGGCAGTATTGTCAGTTTGGCTCATATAAACTCTTGTAAAAATTCCCTATAGGTTTGGACATTTCTTATGTCGACACTCATGAGTTTGACTTTTAAAAACCTGAGGATGACCTAGTTGCTTTCAGAGTGATACAGAGAGATCAGCTCACTGGGAAGGAGTAGAAAGGGGCTGTATAAGGAGGTTGCCCAAGGTGATGGTAAACGGTCTAGGACAGGATTGGCTGAGAAGCTGATGCCTCCAGAGCACATGGAATTATGGGCCAGAAAATTTAAAATAATAAGAAAGCAGAGACTGGCTCTTGGGCTTTCCTCCTTGAGCATGTCTGGATGATCATACTGCAGCTGCCTGTGTTTCCCAAAGGATGGTATTTCAGATGAGAAGGAACTCTACGTGCAGCCTAGTATCAGGCTGGTTACACCTGGCCAGAGAGAAGGCGACAGAATTATTCTTCTTTGGGTGTTCTAGAGGGGAGGATTGCTGAGGCAAGAGCCTGTCATTATTCCAGAATTTTGTAGCTTTTGTATCTTATGTTGTTTTAATATGTAAACTAACCCTATAGAAATAAGATAATGAAAAACTAACCGGGTGTAATGATAGGAGAACTCAGGTGTTAAAGAGTTTAGCCTTACCCTGGCTGACGTAGTTCAGTGGATTGAATGCCAACCTGCTGTCTGAAAGGTCATCGGTCTGATTCCCTGCCAGGGCACATGTCTGGGTTGTGGGCCAGGTCCCTAGCATGAAGAGGCAACCACACATTGATGTTTCTCTTCCTCCCTTCCTCTCTCTCTAAAATATAAATAAACGAATGTTAAAGAGTTTAGATTTAATTGATGTTTCAATGACTAATGCATGTGGAAAGCTATTCTTTCAAAATTGTGTAGTTTTTGATTAAAGACTCCTTTCCTTTATCATCAAATTTTGCCTCCAGAATTTTGTAAAGAGGGTTGCAGGAGGACCCCACTTTCTGTTCATCAACAAAAGGATGGTAAACAGGGAATGAATAGCATGGCCTGATTTGTGCAGTAAAACATTATCTTGTCAGCATGAGTTGTTCCAAGATTAGAGGTGGGAAGACCAGTTTTCAGGCAGAGTGTGAGGTGATGGAGACCAATGAATGCAACCTTCTTGAATTTGAAGTTTTACTAGATGCCTCACATTGCTGATTGATTTTAAGCATTTAATCCACCTAGAGTTTTGATAGTCTGTACTTGAACTGTTCTCAAGCCAGTTCTCCCACAATCCTTGCTTGTCCAGATTTTATGGATCTGGAGGAAGAGCTGTAGCTTCCTCTAGAACAACCCCTTCCCCATAGGAGTTTTTCAGGAGATAGTAGTAGACTTGACCATGGTCCAGCTGTTTTTTATCCTTGTTTCAGGCAGTAGGAGTCCCAGCCTGCTCTCTCTGCAGTCAGGCTGGGGGAGGCTACAGAAGGAGGGTTGAAATAATCAAAAAACACACCCACAGTCTAGTGCAAATATTAATGCATCTATGAATCACTTGGGGCTCCTGGTAATTTGTAAATTTAGATCCAGCGGGTGGAACGTTAGACTCCACATTTCTGCCAGTGATCCTGGTCCAGCAGCCACACTGAGTGGTAAGGCCTGTCTGTGGTTCTTAGTCTTAACTGCCCCTGGGAATCATTTGGGAGTTTTTAAAGATCTGAATGCCTGGGCTCCACACTCAGAGGTTGTGATTTATTTATAGGGCAAGAGTGTAGCCTGGATTTTGGCATTGGAGTGGTGCTTTAGAATCACGAAGGGAGCTTTATTATTTTTAAGCCTCATGGATATGTATTTAATGATTTGAGGAGTGAGAGAGAGATGAATGGGACAGAGAGAGTATCATGATGTGAGAAACATGATTGGTTGCCTCAGGTTCCCACCCGACCAGGGATGGAACTCGTAACGTTTTGGTGCCAGGAAGGACACGCCAGCAAAGGGAGCCACCAGGCCGGGCCACGAAGGGAGGTTTTTAAAATGTAGGTTCTAGGGCAAACATCCCTAAAGCTTTTCCATTGTTTAAGTCCTTGGAAAAGCCCCTCCCCCATGCATTTTAGCAAGCACCCCTGGGGATTAGACTAGTGAACCGCACTTACTCTGAAGCCGGCTCTGGTGAAGACGCCCTAGGGCAATGACCAACGAGATACAAGAGGGATTGGGGCCCCAGGCTGCTGCAGGGTAACTGAACTCATTTAAAGAAACAATCCCTTTACTTGTTTTTCCCACTAAGGGTAGTACTTGTGTAATTGTTTCTGCCGAATTGATTCCAAAGTAGGAATTGTGTCAAGAGAAATTAGCTTTCAAATTTAGACAAATAATGACCATTTCGATGACCAAAAAGTTCATTGAAATGTATCCCTGTTTGCACTCTTCACAGTATGTGGAAGAGTTTTTTTTTTGTTTGTTTGTTTGTTTTTTATCACACTTGCCCTTACATGGGTAAATCTTTTAACCATTTGCCAGGTAAGAGTGGAAAACTGGGATCCCATTGTTGCTTATGTCTGTATTTCCCGAAAAATAGCGAAGAACGAGGTTGAGGGGTTTTTTTTTTCAATTCATTTATTTATTTAAAAAAATACTTACACTTCACAGTGATTTGCCTGTTTATTTATTTATTGAGATAAATCTTTCGTCAGCCTCTGCTTCCTCTCTATTAAAAGGTAATGGATAACCCAAGGAGCCGGCCCCTCCCGCCCACCTCCGACTGGGGAGCAGCTTCCCCCGACCCCAGTACCACACCTCCATTGCCCAGGGTACTCGCTGCCCAGCCCTAGTGCCCCATTGGACTGATAGAAACACCCAGTCTCCGCAAAGCCCGGGGCGCCCTGTCTTTCCTTGGTGTCTTGCCGCCCTCACGTGGCCAGTCTGACTGTTCATCTCAGCCTGGTCTTTGCACCGATTTTTGGTTGGGCTCCCGGCTGCGTGGGCGCCAATTTCTACCCTCTAGCCTGAGCCCCATCCTAAAGAATCATTGTCGCAGCCCTATAGCTTTGATCCCTAAACCCTCGGGTCAAACTGCACCCTGGCAACCCACCCAGTCAAAAGGAGTATGAATCGCAGGCTACCTATTGATCAGCAATTTGGGGTTAAAGTACTGGAAGAAAGAAAAAATACCTAGCAACCTCCCTCCTCTACATAAGCCCCGAACCCCTTAGTACAACAAAGGACATTTCTAGATTACTTTAATAGTAACTGTATCTTCATATTAGCATAATACATTTCCACATATAATCAAATGCCAGCCTTGTAATATGCATATTCAACGTCTACATTTTTGCAGAAACATAAGGCATTAATTATATTGTGTATTTATACTGCATATAATCGCATACTTTACTATGAAATTGTTTTTTCCTCCTTCACCTCTTGTTCCTTTACATTCTTTGAGTGCCCAACAGTAACAGCCAAGGATTTTTCTATCTTTCCCCATCATGTAATCATAGATTTGCATGCATGCACATATTTGTATATCTTTAAACCACAGTGGTGTCACTTAATCCTCACAATATTTCTTGACCAACCTAAGTTAGGGAAACTGAGGTTATGATTTAATTTTAAACCTCTATTTATTGAGTATTTACAATTTACTGCCTCCTGTAGTAAACATTACATATCTTATCCCTCAATCTTCATGAGTTATTTGCAGTTGAGGAAACAGATTACAGAGCTCAGAGAAAATTGTAAACAAGCAAGCAGTAATGCAGCAGGCTGTAATTGCAAAGCCAGGTGCTCTCCTTACCTATCTGTTCCTTCTTCCTCTAAAAGGCCCTCTGGATTGAAGGGGATTCCGAGAGGTAAAAATTGTTATGTACAGGGGGTGATGGGATGCTCAGTGGATTATTACAAGTGTACTGTTATGTATGCTTCTGTAGTTATTTTAATTGTGTTGTTTCCTCATATGTAAAACAGCAATGAAAATATCTGAATTGCAGAGGTCTTAGTAGAATTGAGACCACGTTAGATCTTTCTAGACTCTAAAGCAGGATACAAAGGTGAGATCAATTAAAATATTGTAAATGTGGTTTATTGGTTTTCTTTTTCATTTTATTAATGTACTTATTAATCCCCAAAGTACTGCATCCATTGAAAGAAGTCAAACAATGACCAAGATGCGTGAGGAAGTTCATTGGCTCCCTCACACCCCTGCCCCAACTCCACTCTCCCAAGGAAACAACAGTATTGGAGTTTGTGTGGGTACTTGTTTTCCCACCCCCACTTCCTTTTGGTCTTTCAGTTTTTAATCTGCCTCCATAATATTCAGCTGTCAGTACTTTCAGCCACATATTTAAAAATATACCATGAATTTATGTTCTACTGACACTATTATTTAGTGTCCACATATAGATTTACAAATATTATGTGACACTATGTGGAATATGACTTATTTTCCAGAATAGCGACTTTGGATAAAAACTGGAGCATCTGGGCTTTAAAAATATTTTCTCAGTTCTTTTCTCAGTTCTCAGTTCTCGGTTCTCGGTTCTCAGTTCTTTTCAAGAAGTCATTGATGGAGACTGAATTTAAAGTAAAAAATGCTAACTTGTAAATTCCAATAAAAAAGAGAATGCTATATTTTGAATCCACCAACCATGAGAACAAATGTTGGAGACTTTCAGGGTACGAAAGATGTTACTTTATTGGCCAAGTTTAACCTGCGCAGGGGTGAACTCTCAAAGTGTCCAGCGACACAGTGCCCGCAAGGGCTGCAAACGAGAGTCACCCCTAGCGCTTACAGCCAAGTCCTTATATAGAGGCAAGCAAGCAAGCATTACACAGATGATGTGGCGGTTAGCTATTGGCTTACAGAGCCTGCGCGCGGGAACAGGGTGGGGTCTGTCTCAACTGAAAGGAAAATTTTGAAACTAAACAGATTGCAATCAACTTACAGGATGTTTGCTAGGGACGCAGGCTCCTTGGGGCTGATACTATTTTTCTTGTTCCCAACACTATACACAGATTTAAGTAAATACTATTCTAGGCAAATGTAATAATTAAGTCGCTTAACACTGACAAATACTGAACTTTCTTTTAAGCCAAAGGAGCATCTACAGTAGCAGCTGCACCACAGAACCTTGACAGAGAGTGAGGCTATGAGACTGCTTCACAGACAAAAGACAAAAAAGTGAATTCAGCCCACACATGTGAAAAGTCAATGAGTAAATCACATAAGGAAAGCAACTACCAGAAGAATGTTAACAGTGAACTACCACAGCTGTAGTAAATCGTTTCCTTTGTGAATGGAAGACAACAAAATAACCTTATACCAGTAGTAGAAAAAAATGAATTATTTACATTCTAAGAGGTTTCCTGGGGGGGATATACATGTATATTCATGTATGTATGTATTAAAGCTTATAAAATTGAAAATGTGAAATAAAATGGATTAATATTAAGGTTTCATAACAGGAAAAACTTACATTTTCCTTGAGGGAAAAATATTTTCCAAAACTGGTTTAAAAAGCACCTATGAAACTATGCTGTCAGGTGCCGCACCAGAGGTTTGGGGTTGCTTTTATCAAATGCAGCATAACAAAAGGCACTTCACAGCATAACTTCTGGTCTAGAATCACACAGAAAGCAATTAAGTACTCTTTTAATTGTTTATAATACACAAATTTTTGTGGGTAGCAGCAGCTCCTCCTGTACATGCTCTTAAAAAAAATAAAACAGAAGCAATAGAGAAAAAAATTGAGAATAAAGAGAAGCAGCATTAAATAGAAACACAAATACATAAATACATTAAAGAAGGCTTAAACCAAGCAAACAGTGCTGTGCAACTTTCCATTTTACTAAGTAAAGTGCGCTGCTTAAATGCTCACTGATATCATTTCCCCCATGCTGAAAACAGGAATCTACTTATTGGTATTTTTGATACTAAACAAAAAAGGACATTTAGGGTTGTAGCCCTAATGGCTCCCTCCCAGTATTTAACACATTTAGATGTATTTTGTGGAAATATTTATTCACATAATTTTGCTTAATACATTTCTTTGTACCCAAGACTGAATTTAAAAGTTCTGTAATATTTTCACTTACAGCAATAGGTGTGGATACTTCTAAATGTTCTATGCCTATGAAAATATATCATTTAAACAGATAAAGAAGCTGGCTCATTTGGTTGCAATCATACTATCCAAGCTTCTCTACAACTTACAGATTTGTCATTTAGCTGCTTCATAGACATTTAATAATTTCACTTATGCTGCAGGCTTATTTGCATAATATTCATTGTATAAATGCACCTTCGTTTACCTCTTCATTACCCTGAGTATTTCTTCAAAATATTCTTTATATCCTTCTCAGTACCAACCCCTCTCAAACCTTCTCTGGGTAGCTTTGTCACGTTTCTGGGGAGTGAAAATTCTGTCGGGACTCTTCCCAGAGGCACCAGAGCTCTGCGCCAGCACCAGCATTGTTTCCAACCCTCCTCCCACCCTCATTCTCCCTGCCACGGTTTCTGACAGTGTTCTGTGGGTGCTCTGGGAAGAGGCTCACATCATTTCAGAAGGCAGCATGTGGGAAGCCAAGCACTGCAGCAGCTCCTGAACAAATCCTTCAAAACTTCACACTGAAGAGCAATTAAGAGAGGGCACACCTCTGGACTTTGGGGGATCATCATACCTTTAGTCATTGGACAAGGATGTCTTTTGGCTCCCACTGATTATGGCTCAGGCCCTCTGACCTCCTGCAGCAGAAAGCCCTCTGTCTGGTTCTGTCTTGGCTCCTCTCTCCCCAATCCTCTTCCTCACTTGCCATGGTGATCTTAAAATCTCATGCCCTTCCACTAAGCTCAGAAACTTTCAATGGATACCCATTTTTTTCTGGAGTAAAGTCCCAACTTTATAGCACAGTTCGGTGAAACTCACCATTTTCAAGAGAATATTCGTCCTCAAGCCATACCCTCCTCCTCCTGGATTCTATCAAATTCCCAGCCGCAGAAACCCAGGAGCCATCTTCTTCTCCTTTACCTGTATTTGGTTACCTCCAGTGTCCTGGCCTTTCTGCCTCAAAAGTAACTGATTGGTCTATTTCTCTCTGCTTGCACTATTAAGAATGCTTTTTCTCATTCCTCTCTTTCCCCCAACCCTTGCAGGTGGTGTTCCTGTGCCCTCCCCAAATCTTTTCTCAGAGCGCCAGAGCATGCAGAGGATCAGAGAGGAAGCTGCTCTGCTGCTCCAAACAGGGGTGCTGGGTGAGGAATTACGGTTGCTCGGACTGCTAGAAGTACCAAGCACAATGCTCCTGTTTATTGTTTTAATTCATTGTCTACTTGAGGAATTTACAGTTTATGGCAAAAAACACTATGAGACTTGATATGGTTGAGTTTTCCATATCTGGTATGTCTAGGTCAGTCACCTTTAGACATGTTTGTAATGTTGTTTTCATGTTTGGAGAAGGGGATAGTTTTGTAGGTGGAAGAAAGTTTTTTTCATTTCAGCCCTCAACTACTTATGTGGGAAAAGTTGAAAAGGAGCCCCCTCATGGCAGCTACTGTAGTTGGCAGGGGTAGAATCTGGGAGGGGGAATCTTCTTAAGCAATGCCTTGTGAATGTAGCTGTGGACAGAGAAGGCATCCCCAGCAGCAGGGCAGAAAACAGCCAGTTTTTGTTCAGCCCTTGACTTCTCCAGAAGACAGACTGAGTGATGACTATTGCTAGTTGAACTTGTTTCTGTCTTCACTTCCTTAGAGAAATATAACAGCTTTTTATGGAAAAAGAAAAGCCCCTAAACATAGGTTTCTGTTTTTCAGTCTGCTACTAAGAGGCAAAAGACAGAGTAGGTAGCTAATTTTCAGAATTTCTCAGTCTTCCTGAACGTTAGACCAGTACTCACATCGGTATTGTTGCCTCTCTGAATGGAGGAACCTGGAACCTGGAAGATGTGCATGTGCTTTTTCTTGTCACAGTGTCCACAGGTATGCAGATTCTCCCAGAAGAATCCCTGCAATGTGGTCACAGCTGGAAGTGAGGGTGTAATGAACTCCAGGGGGAGAGGAAGGTGAGGAGGAGACAGACAGCACCAGAGTTATGTGGGTGCTGAGTGTCCCAGCCCAGTTTTCCTCTCACTTAAAGCACAACGTCCCTTTCTTTAGAAAACTTTCGGGATTTGAGATTTTTATCTGTTTTTAGTGAAATTGTTCAACTACCTTTTTTTCTTAACCTTTGCAAGATATTTAATGCAGTGACTGGTACATTCCTCATTTGGCTATTTCCTGCACTTATGTCAGTTATGTTATGCTCTCCAAATTCAATTACACAAATACGTCATCCAGAACCAGACTTTGTGCTAGGCATTGCTGGAATTATAGAAAGTTGTATCCCTACCTCTGGAAACTTAGCTATTAGAGAAGCTGACCTACATCAGAGTTATAGAGGCCTGACAACAGTAAGTGTTGTTAAGTACAATACAGAATGCTAAAAGGAGGGGCAAGTGTGGAGGGGCTCAGAAAGATGCAGAATAACAACTTGAAGGGAGAGTTGGGTTTGGAATCAGGAGAAAGGAATGTGGAAGGGAATAGAAGACTATTATTGCTACTGTAGAAGGCCCAACTGGTCCTGCTGGCCCAGGCCCTTCCATGCCTGCTCTCCTACTGTGGCCAGCAAAGGCACAGGCAGAATTACAAAGAAGGCAGAAGTGTTACACCATGAACAAATTGTGCAGTCCTCACAGAGCTTGGTATAGGGAAGAGACAAAACCCTGTCCAGTAATCAGAACAATTGGGATTTGGTCCCATTTCTGTTCTGGCTGGCTTTGTGATCTGGGACAAATCCCTGCACCTTTCTGGACCTGACTTCCCTAAAGGTAAAAGGGCTACCCTAACACCTGCCAAGGCCAGATCTCAGGGAATCTGTGAGGGTCAAAAGGACTGCAAGTGGGACTGTGAGGACAAACAAGAAAGGAACAGAGGGAACAGCAACTGAAGCAGGCTGACCAAGAAATGAAAGATGGAAAAGGGCCTAGCTCCTGTGGCTAAGTGGATTGAGCACCAGGCTGCAAACTAAAAGGTCACTGGTTTGATTTCCCAATCACAGCACATGCCTGGGTTGCAGGCCAAGTCCCCAGTTGGGGGTACATACAAGAGGCAACCAATCAAATGTTTCTCACCCTCTCCTTCTCCCTCCCTTCCCCATCTCTAGAGATGATAGATAGATAGATAGATAGATAGATAGATAGATAGATAGAAATAAGAAGGGGGGAAAGATGGAGATGGGCTGGACAGTAGCCAAGTAGAATCTGGGGAGAAAGGCAAGGTTCAAGCTGCACTGAGACATGAGAGTCTGGACAGAGGGCAGCAATTATCTGTGACATGATTTTCTAGCTTATCAACTGCTGAAAATTTTGTGGGACAGACATTATCTGTCTTGTAAGATGGAAGTAACCATGCACTTCGACCCTTAAATGGTGTATCTAGCTAGTTTGTAACTAGTCAGCCCATCGTATCAAGTGTCTTCATATGGCACATCAGACACGCTGTGATATCAACACAACTAGCAATGCCATAGCCCTTTTCTTCAAGGTCTCCCTGCAGGGCAGGGTCCTCCTTATGTTCCCAGTCCCTAGCACAGACTAGGTGCTGAGCAAATGTCTCTAGATTAGGAGACTAGTGAATTTTGCAAAGGCCTTGGCCCTGGTCAAATCTTTGGAAAATAACAGAGAAAACACTTATTTGGAATGGATTAGAAATTAGCTTCTCTGAGGGTACAGTCATATAATATATCCTATTATGTAAAATTGAAAAACTATCATTTTGGGGCTAATTCCCCTAAATAAGAGTCAACCATAAACAATTAATAAAAGTTTTATTAAATCATTTAGACTTGAAAGAAGTCACAATAGTTAACACACTTAAATGCATTCTATATACCACCAACCCAAATGGATTGAGTTCAGAATTTTTATAAATAAAAAATAATTTTTTTATTTATAAAAAATTTTACACATTCACAATGAAAAATAAAAACATACTACCAAGTTAGATGATTAAACTGTTATTTATAATCAGTTTTCAGAAAGTACCAATCTACATATAAGACAAAGGAGACACTTAAGATTTTATTAGGGTTTAAAAAGTCCATAATTAAAGAAGTTAGCTGTATGTAATATGTGATTCATTTTTTACCATAGCCTTTTTTTCATCCCCAAACCAGAACTTTTGACAACTTTACATAAAAAGCTTCATCCCCTTTTTTGGATGTAAAGTATAAAAAGCTCTTATACTTTTCCTGGAACCATTAAATTTTTAGCTATTTAATGCTAAAAATGCCACTATAAAACTAGCTATGGCCATAAACCATTGTACAATTTGTGCTACTTGTCCTCCAAAACAGTGCAGACTCCTAATTTACCCACCAGAGATAAAAACGGAGCCAGCTTTTTTTGAAAATCAATTTCAAAATCACCAGTATCCCTAAAAAGCATGTTTCCAGAACAATCTAGTTACCAAAGGCAGGGATTTTCATTATTCTATACTATAAAAATATGTCTATTAATTTTAGGGATTGCTTCCACCTCCCTAGGCAAGTTTCAAGACCGACAAAGAAAGAGACTACATGTGATTCAGTGCTAGTTCTCTTCTTGAGTACAGCAAAATCAAGAGTTGGCTCCAATTAGGTTATACTTCAAAATTCAGTTTAAATTTGGCTTAGAAAAGTAGTCAAAAAATTGAGCAGAAAGAAAACTCTCAAGTCCACAATTTTGGAAAGTCACATTCCTGAGAAGTGGACTATTCTGTGTCACCCATCAGGAGTACAGGCACAACATAAGGCTAACTGCTTGGCAAAGGGCTATGGGAATTGCTAGATGGTCTTGAATGTTTTTGTTCCTGATGAACTCATGGAGCGAGACCTCTGCCTGACCACTGTTTTTCCTGGAAACTCCAAGTCTTCAAATATAGCATTTTCAATGATGTCTGTGGCTTCAGGCCGATCCATGGGGGATGGAGACAGCATGTCTTTAACCACTGTATACTGAAACACAAAAATTGTTTTGTGACAAAAAGGCCAAGTTTAGACTACTAAACAGTCCCCTAGTCAAGAGTCAGCAAAATTTTTTTGTAAATATATTAAGTTTGCAAGCCAGTTTCTGACAAAACCTCTCTACTCACACTGAAATACAAAACAGCCACGGACAGCATGTAAACAATGGGCATGGCTGTGTCCAAAGCTTTATCACAAAACTAGGCAGCAGGCTGGAAATTGGCCTGTGGGTCAGAGCTTGCCAACAACTCCTGCTCCAAATAAATATGGACTATCTGTGGGTAATTGCTTGTTATCTAACATATAATAAAAGGTCTTAAATCATATCCTTGAGGCCTGGCTAGTATAGCTCAGTGGACTGAATGCGGGCCTGCAAACCACAGGATCGAGGTTCAATTCCCAGTCAGGGCACATGACTGGGTTGCAGGCCAGTTCCCACCGGGGACACATGAGAGGCAACTATACATTGATATTTCTTTCCCTCTCTCCTTCCCTTCCCCTTTCAAGAAAAAAATCATATACTTGAAACACAGACATAATCTGACTAAAACCAAATTCCTTTCACTAATACATGTGAAGTACAATCATCTCAATAAAAATTTCAGTTAAAATATAATCATTCCAGAGATCAATATCTAACACCATTAAAAAAACTGAACCCCTATTAATGTAACATATTCGGTTTTTAAAAATATTTTATTTATTTACCTTTAGAGAGAGGGGAAGGGAAGGAGAAAGCATGGGGGAGAAACATCATTGTGTGGTTGCCTCTCATGTGTCCCCTACTGGGGACCTGGCCAGTAACCTAGGCATGTGCCCTGGCTGGGAATCAAACCGGCAACCCTTTGCTTCACAGGCCCGTGCTCAATTCACTGAGCTCTACCAGCCAGGGGATAATGTAACATATTCTTATGAGCCACCTTGAGAACTGATTCGTTAAATTTGGAAAATACTTAACAAAATAAGTTTTAGTAAAATATATATATATTTTTAAACATTTTATTTATTTATCTTTAGAGGGGAAGGGAAGGAGAGAGGAAGGAAACATCAATGTATGGTTGCTTCTCGTGCATCCCCTGCAGGGAACTGGGCCCTGCTGGAAACTGGCCTGCAACCCAAGCATGTGCCCTGATTGGGGATCGAACTGCGATCGTCTGGTTCACAGGCCCGCGCTCAATCCACTGAGCTACACCAGCCAGGGCTTAGTTTTAGTAAAATATATTTTATTCAGGTTAGTGTATTCTGTATTATTTTAAGATTCATTTTAATGCAATCCTCTATTGTAATACTGAAAAATAAATTTAAACTTCAATTTGTGGTAACAGTCTAATTTGCTTCAACTTAATTATTTAAGAAAATTGAAAATTCATCAATGTATACATTTTAAAATGTTTGTGGATGAAACATTTTATGAAATAAACAAAAGCTGCAAAAGAAAGTTCAAAGGTTCATCACACAAAATTTTCACCATTCAAGACCAGCTAAATATGCCCTCCCCACTCTCCTGAACAATTTACTGTGGCACTCAGAGTGGTACAACTCCAACACACACAATCAATGGGAATGATTTCCCCCTGTCCCGCAAAAAAGCCAGTTTTTAAGATCTCTTCCAAATTCACTCAGATAAAGCAATTAATGGCATGATCAGAACAGCAGCTCTGTCCCTGTGAGGGCACACAGGGAGCTTGGCCTGTGGAAGGGAAGGATGGCTACAATTCGCACATAGAATGCCATGCAGCACAGGAGCACAGAAAACAAGGCCCAAAGCCCAGGGCTGAGTTCCTGTCTTTGATTTTACCAAATGTGCTCTTGGAATCAGGTCCCTTTCCTCTCTAGCCCTTTGGCTTCTTCATCAGTAAAATGGGACAACTGACGAAATGACTGCTAAGGACACTACACTAGGTTCTAAATGATTCTAAAGAAAACAAAAGATGAGAATTATACAAACCTCATGAGGATATTTCTGAGTAAACAACAGTGGAAATCTGAGATTTCTTACATCAGTTAAGATCTAAAAAAAAAGAAAAGTGTTACTTACCTTTGAATCTATTTTGACAGATCTATTTAAAGATAAAAATATTTTGATACTTTAGAAGAGTGACTAAAGAGAAAGGGTAAATATTAAACAGATGGGAAACTTATCAATAGCTTTTACTGATGATAATCTATACATAAGTACCATCACGTCATTGAAATCTAAAAAATAACTCAGACATAATTATGCTTGAATCGTGCATGATAGGGACAACTGGATTTTAACTGAAAATAGACTCATTTGTATAAAAAAAATCCAGTCATTTATGAATGCACACTTGTGTCCTTAAGTGGATAACTTTTTCTATTAGTTTCTAATCTCTCTGCATTTGATAGAAAGAGCATACTCTTTACCTCTTTGGGGGGGGGGGGGACCAAATCAATTCTGCAAAATACTGAGTATAAAACTAAGCTTTTGAAAGTTCTCTGGGAAATTTTCATACAAATTATTACTCTCTTTATGCTCCAGTTTCCTTATCTGCAAAACAAAGATAATAGGCCCCACTTGTCAGACTGTTTCGAGAATTAAATGAATTAATTTCAGTATCTCATTTAGCAAAGTACCCAATACTTCTTTTGTAATGATGACAAAAAACAATTTTTAGAAATGAAATAAAGCAAGTACGTCTTTGTATTTCTTAGGAAATAAGCTGAAAAAAGGGAGTGGGGAGAGGTAGGAAAGGGTAAAGGGAGGAGGAATGGTAATAAAAGGAGACTTGGGGTAGTGAACACAAAATACGATATACAAATGAGGTATCAGAATTGTACACCTGAAATCGATATCATTTTATTAACTAATGGCATCCCAATATATTCAATCAAAATAAAAATGTAAATTTAAAAAGAAAGAAAGAAATAAGCTGGAGTGCACTTAAAAAAAGTAAGAACTAGGTTGGCATTTATTACTTCCCATTAAAACAGGAACTTGAAGGATCTGTGCTACAGGACCTAGAAGGGAGAGTTTCATTTACTAATAGGAAGGTCACACCAAACTAAGTGCAGGTAAATGCTTGAGTCTGAACTCACTGAAGTAATTTCTAATCATATAACATTTTAAACCAAAGGTTTTTATGTTAAAACTTAAAATTGAAACAACACCATGACCATAATTCAATGGGGGAAATGGAAAGTTGTTTCCAAAAAAAGCATAGCATACTGGAGAAGGCTGATAAATTGGAAGTTCAAAAGTAATACCTGCTGAGCTTTGAAACACACAAATAAAAAAATAAAATGGCAAGCCACAGACTAAAAGAAAGTACTCACAATACAGCTAGCTATCTGGCAAAGGACTTGAAAAGCTGGTCAAGGTCATTAGTCATCAGGGAAATGCAAACACAAACCACATTATGATTTTATTATGCCTGTACCACAATGGCTAAAATTGTGTAGACTGAAACTTAAGTGTTGACAAGGACATGAACGAACCAGAACTCTCATATACTGACAGTAAGAATGCAAAATGGCACTTTCTTATAAAGTTAAACCACTTACCACATAGTTTACCAATCCTACCTAGGTAAGTACCCAAGACAAATGAAAACATTGAGTGTCTACAAAACAACTTGTTCACAAATACCCACAGTGTCTTTATCCATAAATGCTTCACAATAGGTAAATGGATCCATGAACTGTGGTAAATACACAACTGGAATGCTACTAATAAAAAGGAAGAAACTACTGATACATTGAATAAAATGAATGAGTCTTGAAAACTTTTTGGTAAATCAAAGAAGGCAGACAAAAAAGAATGTGTGTCTTGAAAGATTCCATTTACGTGGAGCTTTAGAAAAGACAAAGCCTGGGGTGGTGGTACAGGGTTGACTGGGAAGGAGAAAAGGAAATTTTCTCAGGTGATAGAAATGTTCCATAGTTTGAATGTAGTGATGATTACATGGGTATATAAACTTGGCAAAACTCATCAAACTGTACACCTAAAGTGAGTGCACTTTATGGTATGTAAAGTGTAGCTCAATAAAGTCGATTTTTAAAAGGGCCTTGCTCAAATCACTGAAAGGTCTGTTTTACATTCACTAAGAGAATTTCAGAGAGATTTTGGCTAAACATAGCAGATTTTCTGCTACATTTTCAGTAAACATTTGCACTGAAACAACTGCAAAAGAATGTGAAATACATAAATAAGTCTATAAGGATGACAGCACTAGAAGAAAAGTCAAATTTGTGGAAGACAGGATGTAGATAGAAACATAGTAACTACTTTTGCTGAAGAGAGGAAGGTAAGCAGGGCTACCTGCTGGGATAATGCAAGTGAACAGGGATAATGCAAGTGAACAGGGATAATGCAAGTGAACAAGGAGTGGACTAGCTGTGCAGAACCTGCAGATGGTGGGGGGAGGCCAAGGATGAGAGCAGGAAAACTATCTGAAAGTCTGTATACAGAGTGATACATCCCCCTATAAACATATGAGCTTTATTTTCTGGAGAAACTGAACCAAGGAAGTCCAGAATTAGAGTCACTCAATAGAAAGGAAGGGTGTATGCTGGGGTGGGCATGGAACAGTAGGATGGTCTACATACATCCCCAACCGTCCACACTCTCTCAGGAGAATTAAAGTCACTTCTCTGGAGAAAATGGTTGTTGTAGAGTAAATAAAGGTCCATAGATGCTGATATGTAGGAAATTCTCTACCACACCCCTAGATAAGAACTGAATTGTAGCCCTTATAGTGAAGTCCATTCTGGTCTCCATTTTAGAGCCCTATTCTTAAACATGAATAGCTAAGGATTGTTAACGTGAGAACAAAATTGTTAAAAACACCCGAGTTTGATTTTGGTAGGGAGGAAAGTGTGACTATAAAGGGGTAGTAGAAGGGAACTTTTTGCGCTATAGAACAGTTCTGTGTCTAGATTGCAGTGGTGGCTACACAAATCTATACATGAGACAAAATAACACGGAATTACATATACACGTACCAAGGTGAAATTCCCAGTTTTGATATTGTACACACTAATTACATTAGATGTAACCACTAAGAGAAATTGGGTGAAGGGTACACTGAATCTCTGTATTATCCCTGCAACTTCCTATGGCTCTATATTAAATTTAAAAAAATTAAAAAACAGAGGAAAGAGACAACGCAGGGAGAGGAAAACTTACATACAGATATGCAATTGAGATTCTTGGAGATTACTAAATCCATGTAAAAAGAGTGAGATGCTATTAAAAAGGAACAATGATGGACAAAAGTTGGATGGTCAAAATATAAACTTACAAAAGTTGAAAAAACAAGGAACTCTTGCAAAGGACCATATAAAAAGACAGAAAGATGAAAAATAGGTGAAAAATAACAGTTGTTTATAAGATTAAGTCAGGGGTTCAAAAAGAAAACAGAAAATTTGGAGAATTTATCAAAAATAATACAAGAAATTTACTAGAACTGATGGATTCGTATCTTTTAACTGAAGAGACCTACCAAGTATTACGCACAGTAAGTGAGAGGAAAAAGATCAACAAAAAGACTAAATTTTATAAGAGCACTGATAAAGGTAAAGTCCTAAAAGCCCTCAATGTTCTGGGGGAAATTATTCTCAAACTAAAATCAAAACCTGGCAAATTTATGGATTATGTATGAGGATGGAGAAAAAATGCATTTTCACATACTCGAGGACTCTAAAACTGTTAATCTAAAAATCTCATACATTCTTTTCTAAGGAATTTATAGTAGAATGTGCTCTAGAGAAATAAAGGGTAATACAAGAAAAAGGGGAAAACATGAATCCAAGTCAGGAAGAAAAGGAAGTACATCCTTGGTTGACAATTTACAGAAGGTCTAGGGGTGGGAATCACAACAAACTGAAGGAAAACAGCTTCAAGAAGACACCCCCCAAAATCTACCTACCTACCTACCTATCAATCAATCAATCAATCAATCATCTATCTGCCTGCCTACCTACCCATTCATCTGCCCTAGTGATAGAGAAGTAAACTACATTGAAGCACAGAGGAACTATTGTTTGATATACAACAGACTTTTAACATTAATTAAAAATTACAATAGAGAACAGGCTGACAGTGACCAGAGGGGAGAGGGGAGGGAATTTCAGGGGAAATAAGGGAGGGATTTAGAGGAACCTATATAAAGGATACATGGACAACAACTGAGAAGGGTGGAAATGGGAGGGAGGGGGGAGGATGGGGGTGGGATGGGATGGGAGTAATAGACAGAAAACTGTACTTGAAAAATAATTAAATAAAAAAATTAAAAAAAAAAATTACAACAGAAGTTCAGAAAACAGCCCTGGCTGGTGTAGCTCAGTGGATTGAGCACAGGCCTGCGAACCAGAGGATCGTGGTTCGATTCCCAGTCAGGGCACATGCCTGGGTTGCAGGCCTGTTCCCTGCAGGTCAACTCACAGCAGGGGACGCACAAAAGGCAACCATACATTGATGTTTCTCTCCCTCTTCCCTTCCCCTCTAAAGGTAAATAAATAAATAAATAAAAATCTTAAAAAAAAAAAAAGAAGTTCAGAAAACAAAGCAATTGAGAAAAGGGAATTCTTTTTTTAAAAAAAGGATTGCATCAGAAAGACAAAGAGTATTTTCGATCTAGCATAGAACAGTATTTTCCTGGTCAAGAGAAATATTGACTTCATTTAACCAAAACTTTTCCCCACAATTACATGCTTTTATTACATTTTTAAATGAAATAAAATGCACGTTAAAAAAATTCATTGTTTTCATCATTTTAAAGTATATAAGTCAGTGATTTTTATTCTATTCGTATGTTTCACAACCACCACTACTATCTAATTCCAGAACATTTTGTCACTCAAAAAGAAACCTCATATCCATTAAGCAGTCACTCCCCATCCCCACTCTATCCTCAAACCCCGGCAACTACTAATTTACCTGATCTCTAAAGATTTGCCTATTCTGGATATTTAATATAAATTAATTCATACAATATTGGTCTTTTGTGTCTGGCTTCTTTCAGTTGGCACAATATTTCCAAGGTTCACCTGTGCTGGAGGACAGATCAGTACTTCATTCCTTTTCATGGCTCAATAATATTCCATTGCATGGGTATATCACATTTGTTTTGCCATAAATCAACTGGTTGGGTTGTTTCTACTGACTATCATGAAAATGCTTGGAACATCTGTGTACAAATTTTTGGGTGCACATGCTTTCATTTCTAGGGTATATACCTAGAAGTGAAATTGCTGAGTCAAATGTAACTCTGTTTAACTTTTTGAGTAATTATTACACTGTTTCCACTGCAGCTGTACCATTTTGAAGTTCCATCAGCAATGTATGAAGGCACCAATTTCCCCAGATCCTTGCCAATACTTTGTCTCATTGTGGTTTTGTTTTACATCTCCCTAATTAATAATGTGCTTATTGGCCATTTGTAAACTTTTCTTTGGAGAAATGTCTATTTAAGTCCTTTGCTCATTTTTTAAATTGGACTGTTTGTCTTTTTGTTGTCAAATTGTAATAGTTCTTTATATATTCTGAATACTAGGAACTTATCAGATATATGATTCATAAATATTTTCACCCATTCTATAAACTATATTTTTACATTCTTAATTAGGGTCCATTGAAGCCATATAACCCCGATCCTTTAGATATGTTGGATTTTTTTAATATCCCTTTCTGGAGGCTTTTAGGATGTTCTGAAATTTATTCATTTTGGTAGGTCCTCTTGGTTAGAAGATATGAGTCCTTTCGCTATATATGAGACCTACATCCTCTTCTACCTGGCCAGCAATCAATAGATAAGATCTAAAACTGACAGAGAAATGGTGGTAACAGCATAAATTTTGGAAGTAGGGAAGTAAGTACTGGGGATAAGCTGAGGATTACTACTTACGAAGGGTGGGAAAGAATGTGGCAGAGAGGACTTCCGCCAAGATGGAGGCATAGCTGGAAACACTGTGCCTTCTCCCACAACCAAGTTTGCATACAACAAAGGTTTGGAAAACAAAGCCACAGCCAAAAAACAGAAAATTGAATTATACGGAAGTCTGACAACGACGAACCATTCAACGGGGATGGTAAGAGGGGCAGAGCCAGCAGCGAAGCAGGGTCGGGCAGGACAGATCCCCAGACCTAGGTGCGCAGGTAGACCAGACCCAGTCAGGGTGTGGGGCAGACTGACCGTGGTCGCACATTCGTGCACAGTGAGAAGGACCACACAGACCCCGGGGGACGAGGGCTGACAGCGGTGGCACACTCGCGTGCAGTGGGACAAAACGCATGGGCCCGGTGACAGTGGCACCTGTGGCTGTGGCATGGGAGGCGGCAGACAGGACGCCATTGCTCCTCTTTGACCCCGCTCCCACATACAACGTCACAACCCAGCAACTGAGTTGCCCTGCTCCGATTAAAGCCTAGGGATCCAATCCTGCTATGGAACAGGCACGAACAGCCCAAAAGATGGAGCAAGAAGAACTCAAAGTCCCAGAGCCAATAACTCTCAGCAACCAAGAAATTGCCAGCCTCTCAGAAGCACAGTTCAAGACACTGTTTTTCAGGATGCTCACAGAACTGGTTGATTATAGTCACAAATTACAGGAACATATGAAGGCTAAACTAACTGAAATGAAGGGAGATGCACAGGAAACCAATAGCGATGGAAAGGAAACTGGGACTCAAATCAATGGAATGGACCAGAAGGAAGAACGAAACATCCAACCAGAAAAGAATGAAGAAATGAGAATTCAAAAAAATGAGGAGAGGCTTAGGAACCTCCAGGACATCTTTAAACGTTCCAACATCCAGATTATAGGGGTACCAGAAGGGGGAAAGAAACAGCCATGAGTGGAAAACTTATTTGAACAAATAATAAAGGAGAACTTCCCCAGTCTGGAAAAGGAAATAGACTTCCAGGAACTAACTCCAGGAAGCTCAGAGAGTCCCAAAGAAGTTGGACCCAAGAAGGAACACACCAAGGCACATCATAATTACATTAGCCAAGATGAAAATGAAGGAGAGAATCCTAGAAGCAGCAAGAGATAAGGGGACAGTCACCTACAAAGGAGTACCCATCAGACTGTCAGCTGATTTCTCAAAAGAGACCTTACAGGCAAGAAGGGGCTGGAAAGAAGTATTCCAACTCATGAAATCCAAAGAGCTACAGCCAAGATTGCTTTATCCAGCAAAACTTTCATTTAGAATGGAAGGACAGATAAAGTGCTTCTCAGATAAGGTCAAGTTCAAGGAATTCATCATCACCAAGCCCTTATTATATGAAATGCTAAAGGGACTTATATAAGAAAAAGAAGATGAAAAATATGAACAGTGAAAGGACAGCAAACTCACAGTTATTAACAACCACGCCTAAAACAAAAGCAAACCTGGAAGACAGCTAAATCAGGAGTGGAACCATAGAAATGAAGAACACATGGAGGGTTAGCAACAGGGGGGTGGGAGGGGGAGAAGGGGGGAGAAGGCACAGAAAATAGCATAGATGGTAGGTAGAAAATAGATAGGGGGGAGGGCAAGAATAGTGGGGGAAATATAGAATCTAAAGAATTTGAGACACGTGGTTATAAACTAAGGGGGTAGAATGGTGGGGGAGGGAGTTTGTGGGTAGAGGGGAATGAAGGGGGGAATAGAACAACTGTAATGGTATAATCAATAAAATATATTAAAAAAAGAATGTGGCAGAGGCCTATTTTTAAGACATTCAGTACTATCTTTCTTAAAGAATGATCATGGTTTGAGAGGAAAAAAAATAATTACACTTCGTTTTCCAGTTTTTAAGTGTATGAGTGTGTGGCCACTTGTCCTCTGGAATATTCTCCTCTGACCAACCACTGCCTCCATCACTTCCTCTCTTCTCGTACCTCCATTACTCCGTGGGCTCCCTAGCTTTGCACTTATTACAAATTTACTGAGTACTAAATGCTGTTATGATGAATCTTAGTTAACAACAAGGAACAAAATAATCAACTAAACAATTTTTGAAGACTGAGCTTTAAGTATAGGCGAGCTGTTTACAAACCCTCCCTGTGTAGCTCACATCACTCCTTTTTCTTTTGTAAATTTAAGAACATTTTTTCCACTTTTTCTGAAATGGGGAGAACTTACCCTGACTCTCTCCATCTGAGTGCCAAATGGGTACAACAACTCAAACAGGATGAGGCCTAAAGAAAAGATGTCCACTTTATGCGAGTAGTTGTTTCCATGAATCTGAAATCCCATATAAAGAAGAAATAATTAGAAAAATATTAAGAGATAATATAATTGATAACGCAATATTGAATGTAATTGATAATATGGCACTGGTGAATCCCAAAGTTGACTTAGTCACCTCATGGTTTAAATGTATCTGTGAAAATGTTAGCAAAGAGTTAATCTTGTATAAGCCTCTTTTCTTCAACTGGATGCAGCAGGAGTAATTAAACTACTCAACATCACAGAAGGAAAGCCCAGGAATAGCTCTGAGATATGCATCAGTAAAATAGGTCTGGCAGAAACCTGGAGCCTTCCAATGCTAAAAAAGTTTGTGGGAGCCAATGAAAGCTGCTCAACTACCCCTGAGGTGAAGTTTTTCAAAGTGAACACTATCTAAGGCAGATCTCTCATTTCTAATCATTTTAGCCCTCACCCATTTTTATGAGAAAATCTTCATTACTCCAAACCAATAATCAAGTGTGGTTAGCCCTCATTATGGCACTTAATTATGGACCACTTTGCAGTCTTATTTGTAGTTTTCATGTATATATTTCCTGTTCTTCACAACTAGAGATGAAGTCCTGGAGGGAAGGGACCTGCTTCTTTTGTATTACCACAACCCAGCACTGAGCTAAGTATAGACAAGGCCCTCAGTAAGTGCTTATTTGTTAAAATAAACAGGTAAATTATAACCCAAATACTCTCACGGCAATGCCTCATTCAAATTAAAAGTGACCTCAGTAAGAACCCTTTTATTTGTGGAAATTATTTCAGGCACATAACTTGACATTTGGCAAAACTAAAAAAGAGTGTCACTCTGGAAGCACCACACCATCATTTCTTCACTGGGGAGTCACAGGTAGTAGCCAGGATGACAAACCCTCCACAACCTTCTCTCTAAACAGCACTTGATATCTGTCCCCTTGGTTACTGCCACAAGCTGCCTGCCTCTGTGCTTACAGAATATAAAACATCAGACGAAAAGTCATCTCAAAGTTGGCATCAGCTACATCATCTTCCTCTCTTCCCTTACTTCTTATCCCTGGGCTTACAGGGAACAGTGATGAAAAGGACACTCTCATACAATATTTAGAGAATATAAACTAACATACCTTCATAAAAAGCAACTAGCAATAAAGTTTACTCCCACTTGATGGCCCTAATTAATTCCATCCACACTAGGGTAGATGTAACTGGGGACAGATATCTGTGTACAGGGCTAGTTATCTAAATGATATTCCCAACAGCAAAAGTTCCAAGTAACTAAAATGTCCAAAACAAATTGCTTAACAGAAACAATATTAATAGCCAAAAAGGTTTTATAAGAATATTAATACTGTGGGAAATGCTTAATTTTAATATTATATCCAAAAATTTACACACAGAATCTCAATTTTGTTTTCCAAAATAAGGTACATATAAAAATAAGGTGTATATGTGTATGTGTATTTCATAAAAGGAAGTAAGTAACCACTACTAATGGATTAGAGTTTTAGTAAGTGGTTTTTAGCTTTCTTTATACATTCTTATATTTTCTATATTCCCTACAAAGAGAAAAGATTAACATATGAGGGGGGAAAGCATTATTAAATACTTTAAAAAACAAATGTAGTTTCATGAATACATGCAAAATAATCTTTACAAAACATCTAAAAAATAAATGAAACAGATATCAAAGGAAAGGGCAGAATATAATACACCCTTTCAGAGTTTAACTTGATTGTTTTAGAATTGTGTAATCCTAGAACTTGGGCTGTATTTCCTGGTAATCACATTAAGAACAAAGTGTGGTCTCTGCTCATTTTCTCCTAGAAAGAAAATTAAGAGCTTTGATAAAAAAAATATTTTGAAACAATGTCTTAGTACAGCTTCTGAGGCTTGAGAAAGACATTTCATATAGCCAAAGTACTTTGGCTATATGACTTTGGCTATATGACTTTGGCTATATGACTTTTAAAAGTGACATTTAATAAAGTGACAGTTTCCATATTTAAGAATACTGAAGAACAATTAGGTTTAAGAAAATTAAGACTGTCCATTTTTAACTACCTGATTTTAACTATCATACACTGCCATAACAAAACTTCTATAGCTACCCTTAATTTTTTAGTATCTTCAATAATTACAAACATGCTATCTCCTGTCGTCAATCTCTTCCTTTCTTAGATGGCTAACCTTACCTCCAACAAATACACACACGTGCATACACACACACATATACATTAGCCACAAGCCAAAATAGCACAGCAGTGTGTGTGTGTGGTGGCCATGACTGTCCACCTGGTGTTTATTCACAGATACTCACATTCACTCTTTCAACAAACATTTATGCTGAATTCTAGGCATTGTTTTTAGGTGTTGGGATAAAGTAAAAAAAAAAGAGTAGGTCCCTTTCTGATAGCTTATTATTTTAGAGGGGAAGCAAAATACTTACTTTTAGAAAATTTAAAATGCTATGAGAATAAACAATATAACATGATAGATCCTGACAGGAGTGGAAGGAGAGTCATCTATTTCACACAGAGCTTGGGGAGGTGGGGACTCCATCTAGTGAGCCCTTCACAGATACATGCATCCAGGGAGAGTTCCTTTCATTTAGTCATTCCTACTTTGTTGTCACAATACTTCACAAGCATGAAGGTATATTTCCAGTCTCTTGAATAATGGTGAGTCAAAATATAATATAAATATTAAATACAGTTTAATATCAATTCTGATACATGTCTATGTAGAAATACTGAAAAACAGAGAAAAGTCCAAAATACCATTCAAAGCCCCTTCACAGAAGCAGTGACTATTGGTATTTCATGGCTCTTACTTCCTACCTTTTTTCATATGGATGTTAAATACGTATTTACAGTACTTTGGTATTTCATACAGTTTTAATTTCTCCTGTTTCCAGGTTATGGCTACCATCACTTGACTAGGATCATTGAATTGCTTGGGCCAACAGATTTCTTTTTTCACTCAAGCCAGTTTAGATACTTTTGGTTGCAAATAATCTACTATGTACAATAAATTTCTTATAAATTAACATCTCTGCCACATGTATTATTTTTAATTCCTAAATTTATTTGTGGTTTTCCTCTTTTAAGTGGATTGCTAGGCAGGATTACCTTTTTCACTTAAAGCTTAAAATCTACCATAATGTTGTTTCACTGATTCACCAGCAAGAGTTATTATTCCTGTTTACATCCTGCAAAATGTTAACATCCTACAGAGCAGAATGCTAAATCACTCATGCACAGTAATGTGCTTATATAATGAAAGCCTTTCAAATAAATTTATCTCCAAATAGAATGCTGATAGCTTTCTGTGAATTTCACTATTTTTTCATCTTTCATTGTTTTCTTTTTTATTGTTTTTTAATTTATGTTATTATTGTTTTTAGAGAGAGTGAAAAGGGGAAAGAGAGAGAAACATCAGTTTGTTGTTCTACTTATTTATGCATTCCTTGGTTGATTCCTGTATGTGCCCTGATGGGTGACTGAACCCACAACCTTGAATACCAGGAAGATGCTCTAACCAACTGAGCTACCTGGCCAGGGCCTCCTTCATTGTTTTCTTACTATTTTGCATGAGCATTTTTATTTTATCATTCACCCAATAGTTACTTAGGAAGGTGTTTTAAATTTACACTAGCCTAAACAAATAAAAACCTAAAATCAAAACAAACCACTATCACCTTTTTTTAAATTGTGTTGTGATTATAGCAAAACAGTCACAAGTTCTATTTTCAAATACATTGATGTTTCTTTGTGGTCTAGAAGTCTGAAATGAAAGCATATCTTATTTTAATTTATTTATCAATAAATGCTCAAATACTGACTATAAATAAGGCCTAGTACATTTTTCATCTAGCTTCCCCGGATGAGTAAAAGATCCATTCAAAGTGCAGAATGGCCCATTCTGACATGATTCACTTGGTTGGAGCATCATCCTACACATCAAAAGGCCAGGGGTTTTGGTTCCCAGTCAGGGCACATACCTAGGTTGTGGCTTCAATCCCTGTCCAGGCATGTATGTGAGGCAACCAATCGATGTCTCTCTCTCACATCAATATTTCTCTCTAAAATCAACAAGCATATTAAATTTTTTATTAAAAAAGTACAAAATGAACTAAGGATATTAAACTAACAGAGTAGAAAACATTCAATGATATGGTTTTAGACTACACAGGACAAATGACTTTTAACTGTCACCTACTGAGTTTTGATGCACTATCAAAGAATACTCACAATTACCTGAAAATTCTATTAAAACATTCCTCCCTTTCCAACTACATACTTGTGTGAGGTCAGATTTCTTCATTCACTTCACACAAAATAACAGACTATAACAAACTGAATGAAAAGCACATATGAGAATCTAGGTCCTTTAAATCAAATATTAAAGAGATCTGTAAAAATGTAAATGAATGCCACTCTTCTCACCAATTTTTTCAGGGAGAGGGATATTTATCATAAAAATATCCTTAGGATGAGATAGGTTTAATATTACTATTAATTGAATCAATGAAATTTTTAAATTTTTCCATTTTAATCTTTAATATGGAAAATATTGATAAAAAAAGTCTCGTAAGAAAAACTCTTGGGTTCTCAATCATGTTTACAAGTATAAATAGGTACTGAGACCATAAAGTTTGAGAATGGCTGATTAAGCATAGATAAGCTTGTGAATATCATTAGCCTGGTGGTGGGTGGGCATGCTTTTCCGAAGCTCCCAGGACACCCTGTTCCCACCACTCTTCCAGTCTCTGTCCTGTTCCATTGGCAACTAAACATCCCACAAGGCAAGATATTCCAGTCTATCGACCTTTATTTCCTGCCCTAGTACATTCTGAAAGTTGCTATTGGAAACCCCTCTGCCTGGTTTCAAGAGTTATAACTATACGCCATGGCTAAGGCTGAGTGAGTGACCTCTGGAATGCGAGCCACTAAGGAGACAAAGCTTGTCTCTGGTAGAAAATGCTGTCTCTGCTTTCTCCCCCTGCTCCCAAAGCAGTTAGTCCATGACGGGTACAACTCCTCAGAGGAGGGGCAACCTAAGCCAGACACCATAATTTGGGAGGTCATCATGGAAGGACTCAGGTGGGGGGGGCTGCAATAAAGAGGGAGTGATGGACCCTCGCCCCCCAGCTATTCTGACATAGCCCAAGTCCCCATGTCGTCTGGGAGAAGCACTTCCTGGCTCTAATCCACTTAAGCCTAAAAACTTGTGATGGGGAGGCAGTGCAGCCTCTTGCAGGCTGGAGTGGGATCTGGGGTAATGGGGCATAAGGAAGAATTCCTAAAAGTCATGTGAAGACTGCTTTGCTAAGAGCACTTTCATTCATATGTTAAGGGTCTGAGCAGGAAATGAGTATGTCTCCCAAAGTTTCTGCAAACCCCTTTCCTGACAGACACTGACTCAGACTAAGCCCTCAAATTTCTTTGAAATGCTATCTACTGTTTGATCCTTACCGCCTGTATTCCTGTGTTTTACAACCCAATAAAAACCCCTTGAGGAAGGGGCTCCTAGCCTTTTTCCTCTGAGAAATGGGCCACCTCTCCTCCCCAAGCAGATCATGTCTTGGTAGTGCTACTTTCATTCATGGCGGACAGGGGGACTTGTGGGCAAAGTTGCCCCCAGAAGTTGCCTTTGAATTATTATAGATAGCTTGGCCCAGTACAGTACCTCTGACTCTACCTGGCTTTGAAAACAGTTCCTACAGTTTACACAGGTGAACTGGAGTTAAGTTTAGGAGAGAGCATTCAAAGTCTCTTTATAAATGTATGGTTGCTTTCAGGTTCTGGTTCAGAGGGTGAACCAGGTGAACCACTATGAATGGTGAGTGTTGTTTTAATTCAATTCAAGTTGTAGAAACTGACCCTCACTGTGTTGCCTGTGCAACAAACACTACCACCAGTTTTCATACTTTTCAAATTTTATTTTATTGGGTATTTTAAGTAGAACATAGATGGCAATTCATGGGGGATATCTGGCTTGCTGTCATGCTAAAAATCTATTTTCAATTAAGAAGGAAAACAATAAAACCTCACCTGCTCTGGGCTCATATACAGTTTGGTCCCTACTTGTCCTGTGTGTCTCGCATATGCTGGCATTGGGGTCAGAACCATCTGCTCTTCCTCGTCCTGGTCCATTGCTGTCACTAATCCAAAGTCTCCAACCTTGACCACGTCATCCACTGTAAAGAATATGTTGGAAGGCTGGAAAAAAACCAAACAGACAAAAACACAATGGATGTGTACCGACATGAGAGCAGTGAAGGGAATTTATTAATGACAACAGAAAGTAAATACAAGAAACTAGATATTTTCAAACATGTTTCTCTTTAAAATGATCTAATATGAAAATAAGAACAATCCTTCCATGCCAGATGAGTAGTGTGAGTAAAGAAAATGGAAGGGTACCAGAGGGAGTTAGAATTTACTTAGCCATTCAGATCATGAGTTAGCAAACAGCATCTGTTTCAACCCTTAGAGATTCACATTACCTAGGGCCCAGGGTACTTAATACTTAATCCTACTAGTCTATATATTCTCTCTCAGTCAAGCTTCTCTATATTTATGACTGAAGCTATGCTTATAGTAAGAGTAAAAATAATAGCAAATGCATATATACCACTTAAAATAAGCCAGAGGCCATTCTAATCTATTTACTACTGTCAACTCACAACCCTATTAGTTCTATTAGTCCTTTGTTTTACAGATGTGAAAACAGAGGCCCAGAGAAGTGCAGTAAATGGCCCAATATGAGCCAGGTAGTAGTAGGTGCTAAAGCAGGGATTCAAATTCAGGCAGTCTGTCTCTAGGAGAAATGGATGTCGGCTGCCTTACCACAGGTCCAGCAGTCAATGTAGTTCATGCCCTATGGTAGCAATCACTACTATTTGATAAATGAATGAAACAGACTGATATTCAGTTTATATCTGAGAGGGACAAGTAGGCTATCAAGAAGAGTAAGAGCTCATAACTATAACCTTGTGCTGCCTCTTCTAATATCCATATGCTTCCATGTATTCTGAGACCCCCGTCTCAAGTTATAAACTCTCATATACAACTGCTTAAAAGATATAGGTAACAAAATTTCTCATGGACCACTTAAAGTCCTTTACAAGAAATATATCTTCCCTCAGAGCCTACTCTAAGCTCCACTCACATGACCACCATTCATAGCCCTAAGGAAAAAGAAAGCCATTTAGCTCATGAAATTGAACTTCATCAATCTTCAAATTCTGCCAGACGAATAACATTTTATTCCCAAACTCTAGAATGTCATTATACAATTTTGACTAATAAACTTACTGCACACAACCAAAGTCTATAGTAATAATCTCCTACTCTCCCACAAATAACCCTACATGAGAAACAAAAATAAACTATGCTACCTTAAATTTCACCATTCCTCTGCCTGCCATAATCTAGTGTTATTTACGGAACACTGCAATAGACTTTTAAAATTTATTTATTTTTAATGTTTAGGCTCTCTAGCATCTATTCCCCTGTACTTCCACCAGAAGTATCCTGACTTGGCTTTGGGAACTCTCTTCTTCCCAACTATGCAGCAACCCCATGGCTGCCTAAAACAATAAGCATAATCCCATCCCCTGGTCAGGACACTGGTTTAGGGATAAGTATGTGTCCTTGGCTTATCAATTAGTAGGAAACTCAGAACTTCCAGTCAATGGTGGGGGAAAGAGATACTTTTCTCCCTTATTCCCTATCTCATCACGTCAAAGACTTAAAATGTGTAGCCCTGGGACTTCCAGTCAAGATGGTGGCGTAAGCAGACATGACTCACCTCTTTGTCCAACTACATCAAAATTACAACTAAAAATATAGGACAACCACCACTCAGAAACCAAGCTAAATGGAAGTCTGACAACTATAGAATTAAAGAAACCACATTCATCCAGACAAGTAGGAGGGGTGCAGAAGTGAAAAGTGCTGGTCCCACACCCACATGGAAAAAAAATTGTGAGCAATATCTCAGGAGCAAGGAGTCCCAGACCCACCCTAGGACCTCCAGGCCAGGATTCCAGTGCCCAGAAGTAAGTCCCCACAGCTTCTGGCTGTGAAAAACAGAGGGCATTGAGTTCTTGGCAGAGATTGCTAGAGCCCCAAGCAATTCCTCTTAAAGAACCCACACAAGGACTCACCTACTCAGACTTACCCTCTCTGAACTCTAGCACCAGGATAGCAGCTGGAAAGGCACCAGTGGTATACAGGGAGGAACTGAAGTGTCTGGCACCAAGGTGAGCAGAGGCCATTGTTCCTTTGTTAATCCTTCCCGTACAGAGCAGGTAAGCTGATGCCATGCCTGAGACTCCATCAACCCAGCTAACACTGTGCAACCCAGCTTGGAGATCTCCAGAGGCCCCACCCAATTTACGGTCCACCCAAGCTGCTATTCCGTAAGAATGGCTGGTCTTGGCTCCTAAATCCTATCAAACAAGCAACAGTTGGCTTCAGTGAGCCTGAGTTGCAGCCAGATTAGAATCACAGGTTGGTTTTACCTGGGAATGTCCAAACCCAGCACAAGTAACAATTATCTCAGACTGCTTTATACCTCTGGCCTGGTGCCCTGGGTAAAACACAGGTGGGAGCTGACCTTGGCCTGCACCACCCAGAAAACCCAGGGCCAACACACCCAGTGGACAACTACAGATTACCTCAGAGTACCACCACCCTCCCCTGACCCCATACAGCTGACCCTCCATGGAAGGTAGAGGTTGCTGGTCGGTGGTCACAGCTAGCTTTTGCAGCTGACTGGTTTGAGAAAATCTCTCCCACTGACCTGCCAAAAGCAACCAAGGCTCAACTACAAGAAGAGAGTATACTCAGCCCACACAAAGGGTGTACCTCGAGCACCCAGCTTGAGTGACAGGGGAGGCTTTACCACTGGACCCCACAGGATACCTACTATATCAGGCCACTCTACCAAGACACAGAGTCAAAGCTCCTCTACCTAATACATTGAAACAAACACAGGGAGGCTGACAAAATGAGGAGACAAACATGGCCCAAATGAAAGAACAGATCAAAACTCCAAAAAAGAAAATAAACAGTCTATCAGATGCAGAGTTCAAAACACTGGTTATAAGGATGTTTGAGGAACTTAGTGAGGACCTCAGCGGCTTTAAAAAATACTTGTTCAGAAATGAAGGAGGCACTAATTGAAATAAAGAACAATTTACAAGGAACCAACAGTAAAGTGGATGAAGCCAAGAATCAAATCAATGATTTGGAATATAAGGAAGAAAGAAACAACCATGCAGAACAAGAAGGAAAAAAGAATTAAAAAAAAATGAGGATAGCATAAACAACCTCTGGGACAACTTCAAGAGGTCCAACATTCATGTCACAGGGGTGCCTAAAAAAGACAAACAGCAAGAAATTGAAAATCTATTTGAAAAAATAGTGAAAGAAAACTTCCCTAATTTGGTGAAGAAAACAGACATACAAGTCCAGGAAACACAGAGAGTCCCAAAGAAGATGGATGCAAACAGGCTCACTCCAAGACATATCATGGTTAAGATGCCAAAGGTTAAAAATAAAGACAGACTATTAAAAGCAGGAAGAGAAAAGTAGTTAGTTACCAGATGGTTGCCAGATGGGACAGGGAGGGGGAGAATGTGTGAAGAGGTGAGGGGATTAAGAAATACAAATAGATAGTTACAGAATAGCCACAGGGATGTAAAGTACAGTATAGGAAGTGAAGTAGCCAAGTAATTTATTCGCATGACTCATGGACATAAACAACAGTGAGGGGATTGCCTGAGGGAGTGGGGGCGCTGGGTGAAAGGGGATAAGGGGGGGGGGGAATCAAGACAACTGTATCAGCATAATCAATAAAATATAATTTTTAAAAAATGTGTAGCCCTGAGAATAGCTGGCAGCAGTGCTGAGACTGTGAAAGGAGAGCCTACCTTAAAGTGGTAACCAGAAATAGGGCAAGGAGGAGGGTAGGGGAAGACAACATTCTGGCCATATCAACTTGATCTTAGATAAAGCTTTACTTAAATTTTGGACAGTTCAGCTACATGGGCCAACAAAAGTTTCTTTTAGATTAAATTATTATAAATGCTTCTGGTTGCAAACAATACTCAAATTGTAGAATTATATGAGCAACAAAATTTTCTTTTAGATTAAATTATTATGAATGCTTTTGGCTGCAAACAATATTCAAATAAATTTATGAGCATGTAGAATGTATCAGGCATTGTGCTAAGAATATAATAGGTGAACAAACAGACATAGCTCTTGCCCCTGTGGAAACCAGAAGACAGTAACATAACTGTGATGAGTATTATGAAGGAGAAATATCAGGTTTTATGAGGACACTATATTTAAGAAATTGAGAAAAACCCAGTGTAGCTTGAATGAAGAGAAGATTATAATTAAGCCTGAGGAATCAGGGGCCAGAGAGTGGTAATGACAAAAATGTGACAAAAATATAAAAAAGGGAAAGGGCCTAGGTTTAACTTTGAGCTTAGAGACTTAGGTCAGAAAAAACAGAATGCATTAACTTTTTGGACTAGGAATAAAAATTGTGGAGGAAGTTTTTTCTGGTTCACTAGAAATGTTTAAACAGAATTTATCTTTACAAAATATTACATTTTTAATATCTAGAAAAACTAAAGGAAAAATTAATTTCTTGAAATTATTTTGGTGCATAGACATACAAGAGAAATCTTTAGACAACACTGTAGCATTAAACAAATATTCACCAAAATCTCATTAACACTGCAATATCAGAATATTCAAAATTAGTAAGAACATAATGACATGCCTTTCAACTTGGCATTTTGGGTGTACACTATATGTTAAATATAAGAAAAAAGTATGTATCAGGTAACTGGTTCCAATCAAATGACAAATATGCACCACATTCCAACAGTCAACACTCTCAAGTTAGGGATATCTGGCCTATTGGAAGTTGTCTTCTCCCTTCCTACCAAATTCAATATCTGAACTGTTCATTCAGTGCACAGTAATTCCTGGCAATCATTTTTGACCCATATAAAATCACTGAAGTGATTAGATATACGTTAACAACAATTACTTTGGAAGATAGGAAGTATTTCTAATTAGTGTCCCTGTTACTCCAAACTCTTAAAAAATATTCATGAATTTAAAAAACTCACTGCTGACTTTAAGAAGAAAATTACTCATCCAAATAGCTAATTTGGTGCCTGAAACAAATTTGTGGTTCTGTAAAACAAAACTGAAAATATTTAAAATGAGTCTGAACTTCCGCCAAGATGGAGGCATAGGTGGAAATACTGTGCCTTCTCCCACAACCAAGTTTGAATACAACAAAGGTTTGGAGAACAAAGACACAGCCAAAAACGAGAAAACTGAATTATACAGAAGTCCGACAACAACGAACCAGTTCAACCAGTTCAACCAGGACTGGTAAGAGGGGCGGAGCCAGCAGCGGAGCAGGGTCTGGCAGGACAGATCCCCCAACCCAGGCACACAGGAAGCCCGGACCCAGTCGGGGTGTGGGGCAGACTGACAGCAGTCGCACATTCTCGCACAGTGAGACGGACCACGCAGGCCCCAGGGGGCGAACCCAGTGGTGGAGGGCTGACAGCGGTGGCACACTCGCGTGCAGTGGGACGTATCGCGCGGGCCCCAGTGACGGTGGCAGCTGCAGCCACAGCGTCAGGAGGCAGCAGACGGGATACCATTGCTCCTCTTTGACCCCGCCCCCACATACAACGTCACAACCCAGCAACTGAGTTGCCCTGCTCTGGTGAACACCTAGGGCTCCGATCCTCATACGTAACAGGCACAAACAGTCCAAAAGATGGATCAAGAAGAACTCAAAGCCCCAGAGCCAATAACTCTAAGCGACCAAGAAATTGCCAGCCTCTCAGATGCACAGTTCAAAACACTGGTCATCAGGATGCTCACAGAACTGGTTGATTATAGTCACAAATTACAGGAACATATGAAGGCTAAACTAATTGAAATGAAGGGAGATATCCAGGAAACCAATAGCGATGGAAAGGAAACTGGGACTCAAATCAATGGAATGGACCAAAAGGAAGAACGAAACATCCAACCAGAAAAGAATGAAGAAATGAGAATTCAAAAAAATGAGGAGAGGCTTAGGAACCTCCAGGACATCTTTAAACGTTCCAACATCCGGATTATAGGGGTACCAGAAGGGGGAAAGAAACAGCCACGAGTGGAAAACTTATTTGAACAAATAATAAAGGAGAACTTCCCCAGTCTGGCAAAGGAAATAGACTTCCAGGAACTAACTCCAGGAAGCTCAGAGAGTCCCAAAGAAGTTGGACCCAAGAAGGAACACACCAAGGCACATCATAATTACATTAGCCAAGATTAAAATGAAGGAGAGAATCCTAGAAGCAGCAAGAGATAAGGGGGCAGTCACCTACAAAGGAGTACCCATCAGGCTGTCAGCAGATTTCTCAAAAGAGACCTTACAGGCAAGAAGGGGCTGGAAAGAAGTATTCCAACTCACGAAATCCAAAGACCTACAGCCAAGATTGCTTTATCCAGCAAAGCTTTCATTTAGAATGGAAGGACAGATAAAGTGCTTCTCAGATAACGTCAAGTTCAAGGAGTTCATCATCACCAAGCCCTTATTATATGAAATGCTAAAGGGACTTATATAAGAAAAAGAAGATGAAAAATATGAACAGTGAAAGGACAGCAAACTCACAGTTATTAAGAACCACACCTAAAACAAAAGCAAACCAAGAGGACAGCTAGATCAGCAGAATCATAGAAATGAAGAATACATAGACGGTTAGCAACAGGGGAGTGGGAGGAGGGAAGGGGAGAGAAGGCACAGAAAACAGCATAGACAGTAGGTAGAAAATAGATAGGGGGGAGGGCAAGAATAGTAGGGGAAATATAGAATCTAAAGAACTTGAGACACCTGGTTATAAACTAAGGGGGGGAGAATGGTGGGGGAGGGGTGTGCAGGGTGGGGGGGAATGAAGGGGGGGAATAGAACAACTGTACTGGTATAATCAATAATATATATTAAAAAAATAAAAATAATGAGTCCAAGTCTATCAAGAATTTATGTAACATTCAACAGAAAAATATTTATGTATTTACCACACATCTATGTATACTATGATGATCACTATAAGTATATGGAATATGGTAAAAATTAGTTAAGTAAAAGTTTATATACTTATTTTAGAAACATACTGAATACTGAATGTTTTAGTAAGAATCTTATGTAATGTAGCATATTGCATTGCTACAATATTCAATATTTTATATATTGAAAATAGAATCAAAGATTTTAGAGTTACAATCAATCACTTGGCTAACCATTAGTCACCTTTTATCACCCAGCTTCTCACCTCCTTCCCCAAAACCTAAACAGTTCAAGAATAGGGGCAAAAAGAATGGAACTTGCACTAATTCAGAGCTGGCTAACAAAGAAAACTGTCCCCTGGGTCCCTTTCAATGTGCTAGTTCAGGACCCAATGGGAATCTGTGCCAGAGTCACTCAAAGCTATAAGAAAATAGAATGTTTGGATTTTACTAAAACTTTTTTCTTCAGGAGACTGGGAATACTTTTTACTGTGAAATGCACATAAGCACATTATAGAGAAGAATTCACAATTTGCCTGAGATTTTTAAATCATGAGATTTCTTACTTTTGCAGGAGGCCCCTTCAAGCTACTTTCCCAGATCTCTGCTCCTGATGCCTTCTCTCTCCTCCATTCTTACAAGTACTTTTATTAAAACTTGGCAAATACTGCAAGTATTGCACAGACTGTCAGTTTGAGCCCTGTGGGTGATGTTCCATAAGTACCCACCTTGAGGTCCCTGTGCATGAGCCCCTTGCTGTGCAGGAACTCCACCGCCTCTGCGATCTGCAGGAAGATGTTCAGGCAGGCGCCCCTCTCCCTTTCTGAAATGCTGCACCGGCTGTTCATCCAGTCCTTGAGGTTTTCTTTTCTGCACAGCTGCATCTGAATGTAAAGATACACTTTCGGTGAACTGGGCTGGAGTTGGTCTGCAGTGTTTTTAGTGAGATCTAGACTTAAAGTGTTTGGTCTTGGAAGAGAAACAGACAAAGTAGGTTCTGAAGATTTGCTACAGGAATGCTTGGTAGCAGTTAGTTTGTTAGCATAATTGTTGCCAATGTGCAGTTGGTTGGTTTTGGGCTCTTCTTTACTGGATGCATTATCACAGCCTGAATCTTCAAATACTATTGAAGAGGAGGTTCTCTCCCTTGATCCTACATAAGGAGAAGCTTCTGAAGGACAAAGTTCAAAGGAGTGCCCCTCATCACTGCCATCCATAGTACCATCTTCCACATCACAGTCTGTTAGGCAACTGTCCTGGAGGTTGTACAATGCACCTGCTGACTCACTGATGTCTCCATGGTCTGGTCCTGAAAATTCCAGTGGAGAGAAGCAGCTCTCAGATGAACTTGTGTGACCACAGGAAATCCCTACTGAAAAAGACCTGCTTCTTTGTGGTGAAGGAGCTATGATTTCAATATGTTCCTTTATAGAGAAAGGATCCATTCTGCATATTTTAACTGATGGTGCATCTATTGGACTAGGAGAGCTGAGCGGCCAATCTGTGCTAAAAGTGGGAGAAATACAAAAGGATGAGAGTAAATATGTGTTGATTAAATTATGTGAACTACACCCTTTATTTTAAAGCTTCAACATAAAGCCAGTTACCAAAACACAAATGACGGACAGATTAAAATAATAACATATGAGTCAAAGAAGACCACATTCCATCCATTTCTTCTAATTTAAAACATTAATTTATATTTGGAACCATTATCTGAGATTGTCACACAAGGGCAGCCAAGGCCTTTATGTGAAACACAAAGCACTGAAGGAAAACTAAGATAGGACCACTCGTGGCCATGACTCTGAAGCCCTGTACAAATTAGGGCAGAAGCTCACTGGGCCTGGAGACAAGATGCCATTTCACTTGACCCTTCCATGGTCTGCCTATCAGTTGAGTCTAACACATGTCACTGTAACAAGGGCTGTGTTTGTACTTTAACATAGGAATTCTACTCCAGCTGATTAGTAAATAGTTTATTTGCAACTTGCTTCCTCTTTGTTATCATTTAGTAATTTTTAAAAGGCCCTCCTTTCTACAACACGGAATATTTGATATAGGAATTATCTTCAGGTTTTATAAGTTCATATATTTTTTACCTCAAATAGTTGAAAACTACTTCAAAAAGAAGTTGTAAATTGTTAACTACAAGAGCTGAATAAACATTTAAAAATATGTAGACAAAAGCATATAATATCTCTTACCAAGAAAGCCACTGAAAACCCCACAGTGAATTACAATGCATAGAACCCTATCCACTAAAAATTTTAAGAATTCATTATCTGGATCAATGATGTCAGCCATATCACAGTATAAAAGGATCTCTGGTTTCTTTCCTTGAAGTTACAATATGATGGACAGCTGTAACTCAAATGATCAATTCTCTGCCCAACACAGAAACACATCTGAGATCTCCATGCATTGAGATATCTGAAGGTGGTGTGCTTACTGGGTGAACAGGGGAAACAGGCTAGAGAAGAACGGAGAGAGGAGTCAGACCCAATCAGGGACTTGCCACAGCCCTGGCTGATGAAATTCCAGGGAAGGGCAGGGGGAGAACTCCTACTGGGCAAACTGAAAAGGCAAAGACAATAATCAGGGTACACGCTGAGGCTGAGCCCAGGATTAGGGGCAGAGAAGCGGTGCAAAGGGTGGCAGCATTCCAAAACTCACAAAGGATTCCACAGATGCAGGAACATACCCACCCCATCTTCCTGACCTGCCTGGAAGTAAAATCCTTACTAGGCAGATCACAAATGGTCAGGAAAAACTTTCCAGCCTAAGTAGTCTGTACTCAATGAAGCTAAACCCAATAAAAAGAAAAAAGCTAAAGATACCCAAACCTGTTAGCCCCCACCCACCCTCTCCCACAAATCCAGGGGACCTTGGTAGCAGCTGTGTTGACTCAATCAGCTCCACCTGCAGCTTCCAGCTACAGGAAGGTGGCAGTAGGAACACATAGGTCAACAGAACCATAGAGAACTACCACATCCCATCACCATGGTAGTGCCCAGAGAATCAAGCAACTGGGTCTGAAGGGCAATGCCCACCTGTTATGGGGTATGGGGCATTTTCCATGGCTAATATGGAATACCCCACAGACATCCTGGAAGACACAGCAGTGCAGGTAAGAAAAAATAAAAACTTGTGCTTCAGCATCATCTACTGAAAAAAAAAGAAAGACTTCTACTTATCAACCAGCTAAACAGTGGAGTCAAATACTTACTAAATAAATAAACAAAGAAAGAAATAAATAAATAAATTCCCACAAATGCCCAGACAGGAAAATAATCTATCAAGCACAATAAATAGCCAAGGTAACAAGGGAGTTCAGAAAAAAAAGTCTCTAGAAAATAAACTTAAAGACATGAAAGACTGTGATTTAAATCAGAGAATTCAAGAATGCAGTTCTGAAAAACTCAATGAAATACAAGAAAACTTGGAAAAGCAACTCAAAGAGCTCAAAAACAAAACCAATAAACAAAAGGAGTATTTTACCAAAGACACCAAAACTATAAAAAAAGAACCACAAAGAAATTATGGAGCTAAGAACTTAATAAAAACATAAAACTGAGACACATACATAAAAAAAGGCGGGGGAGAGGAAGCAGAGGACAAAATCATACAATACCAACAAACTGAAATAACAGACAGAAACACAAAGGTAAAATAAACCAAGACACAGAACTACCAGGAAACAAAAGATAAAATGCCGATAAGGAAACTGTCATACATCAATAACTACTCTAGATGTAAGTGGATTGAACACACCAATTAAAAGGCACAGAGGAGGAATGAATTAAAAAACAACAACAAAAAACTATGTGCTGCTCTTAGGAGATACATCTCAGCTGCAAAGACAAATATACAGCCAAAGGGCACAAGATGATATTCCAAGCAAATGGTATCCAGAGAAAAGCAAGTGTAGCCATACTTACATCAGACAAAATAGACTTGAAGATAAAAAAGGTAACAAGCAACAATGACAATCATTTATAATGATGAAGAGGACAAATACATCAAGAAGACATAACACTTACTAATGTATCTGCACTTAAAATGGAAGCACCAAGGTATATAAAGCAACTACTAAGAGAATTAAAGGGAGAAACTAACAAAAATACAATTACAGTAGGGGACCTAAACACTCCATTAAGGGCAATGCGTAGACCATCCAAACAGAAAATCAATTTTAAAAAATCAGCCTTAAATGATACAGGAGACCAATGAACATCAATATTTATAGAGCTTTTCATCCCATAACAACAGAATATACATTCTTTTCTAGTACACATGGAATATCCTCAAGGAAGGACAATATATTGGGGCTCAAAACTAGCCTCAACAAATTTAAGAAGACTGACGTTATACCAAGCATATTTTCTAACCACGACAATCTGAAACTGGAAATCAACTGCAAAAAAGAAAAAACTGGAAAAACCATAAATATGTGGTGATTTAACATGTTATTTAATAACAACTGGGTCAAAGAAACAAAAGGAGAGATTAATAGATAATAGAGACAAATCAGCAAGACCACATAATACAAAAATTGGGGGACTGAAGCAAAAGCAGTAAAGAGAGGGCAGCACTACATGCCTACCTCAAGAAACAAGAAAAATCTCAAATAAACAGCCTAACATTTCACCTTAAAGAAACAGAAAAACAAATGAAGCTGAAAGTAGAAGGAAGGAAATAAAAATTAGAGCAGAATTAAATGAAACACAAAACAAAAAGACACTACAAAAAATGCAACAAAAAACTATTTCCTTGAAAATTAATAAAATCAATAAATCTCTGGCTTGACCCAGTAAGGAAAAAAGAAAAAACTCAAAGAAAATCAGAAACGACAGAGAAGTTATAATGAACACCACAGAAATACAAATGACTATTACAAGAATACTATGAAAGATTATAAGCCACCAAATTCAATAACCTAAAAAATATGGACAAGTTCTTAGAAATATCTAAACTTCCTAGGCTGAATGAAGAACTAGAAAATCTAAATAGACTGACTGATCAATAGTTAGGAAATTAAAACAATCATCAAAAACCTCCCAAAAGTAGGACTTCCACCAAGATAGAGGCATAGTTGGAAACACTGTGCCTTCTCCCACAACCAAGTTTGAATACAACAAAGGCTTGGAGAACAAAGACACAGCCAAAAAAAACAAAATTGAATTATACGGAAGTCCGACTACATCTAACCGTTCAATGGGGATGGTAGGAGGGGCGGAGCCAGCAGCGAAGCAGGGTCGGGCAGGACAGATCCCCAGACCTAGGCGTGCAGGTAGACCAGACCCATTCGGGGTGTGGGGCAGACTGACCATGGTCGCACATTCTCCCACAGTGAGACGGACCACGCAGGCCCCAGGGGGTGAGGGCTGACAGTGGTGGCACACTCATGTGCAGTGGGATGAAACTCGTGGGCCCGGTGACGGTGGCAGCTGCGGCACCTGTGGGGGCCACAGCAGGAGTCCGCGGACGGGACACCATTGCTCCTCTTTGACCCCGCCCCCACAACCCAGCAACTGAGTTGTCCTGCTCTGGTGAACACCTAGGGCTCCGATCCTGCTATGGAACAGCATGAACAACCCAAAAGATGGCTCAAGAAGAACTCAAAGTCCCAGAGCCAATAACTCTCAGCAACCAAGTAATTGCCAGCCTCTCAGAAGCACAATTCAAGACACTGTTTATCAGGATGCTCACAGAACTGGTTGATTATAGTCACAAATTACAGGAACATATGAAGGCTAAACTAATTGAAATGAAGGGAGATATCCAGGAAACCAATAGCGATGGAAAGGAAACTGGGACTCAAATCAATGGAATGGACCAAAAGGAAGAACGAAACATCCAACCAGAAAAGAATGAAGAAATGAGAATTCAAAAAAATGAGGAGAGGCTTAGGAACCTCCAGGACATCTTTAAACGTTCCAACATCCGGATTATAGGGGTACCAGAAGGGGGAAAGAAACAGCCACGAGTGGAAAACTTATTTGAACAAATAATAAAGGAGAACTTCCCCAGTCTGGAAAAGGAAATAGACTTCCAGGAAATCCAGGAAGCTCAGAGAGTCCCAAAGAAGTTGGACCCAAGAAGGAACACACCAAGGCACATCATAATTACATTAGCCAAGACCAAAATGAAGGAGAGAATCCTAGAAGCAGCAAGAGATAAGGGGGCAGTCACCTACAAAGGAGTACCCATCAGACTGTCAGCGGATTTCTCAAAAGAGACCTTACAGGCAAGAAGGGGCTGGAAAGAAGTATTCCAACTCACGAAATCCAAAGACCTACAGCCAAGATTGTTTTATCCAGCAAAACTTTCATTTAGAATGGAAGGACAGATATGGTCAAGTTCAAGTAGTTCATCATCACCAAGCCCTTTTTATATGAAATGCTAAAGGGACTTATATAAGAAAAAGAAGATGAAAAATATGAACAGTGAAAGGACAGCAAAGTCACAGTTATTAAAAACCACACCTAAAACAAACGCAAACCTACAGGACAGCTAGATCAGGAGTGGAACCATAGAAATGAAGAACGCATGGAGGGTTAGCAACAGGGGGGTGGGAGGAGGAGAAGGGGGGAGAAGGCACAGAAAATAGCATAGACAGTAGGTAGAAAATAGATAGGGGGGAGGGCAAGAATAGTGGGGGAAATATAGAATCTAAAGAACCTGAGACATGTGGTTATTAACTAAGGGGGGGAGAATGGTGGGGGAGGGAGTGTGTGGCTGGAGGGGAATAAAAGGGGGGGAATAGAACAACTGTAATGGTATAATCAATAAAATATATTTTTAAAAAAACCTCCCAAAAGTAAAAGTCCAGAACCAGATGGCTTCACTAGTGAATTCAACCAAACATTCAAAGAAGATTTAATAAGTATCCTTCTCTAACTTTTCAAAAAATTAAAGGAGAGGCTATAATCCCTAACTCATTACCCTAATACCAAACATTACCCTAATACCAAAACTTGGCAAGAACAAAACACACACAAAATCACACACTAGTATCTCTGATGAATACAGATACAAAAACCCTGTACAAAATATTGGCAAATCAAATACAATAATACATTAAAAGGATCATATGTCATAATCAAATGGAGTTCATTCAGGGGTGTGAGGATGGTTAAACATATGCAAACTGATCAATGTGATAAACCACAGAAAATAGGATAAAAAATCATATGAACAGATACAGAAAAAGCATTTGACAAGATATAACATCCATTTATGATTAAAACACTCAATACAGTGGGTATACAGAGATACTTCCCTATATACATAATAAAGTGCATATATGAAAAACCCTCAGCTAAAATCATACTCGATGGTGAAAAACTGAAAGCTTTTCCTCTAAAATTAGGAACAAGACAATGATGCCAACTCTCACCACTGTATTCAACATCATTCTGGAAGTCCTAGTCACAGCAATCAGGCAAGAGAAAGAAATAAAAGACATCCAAGTTGGAAATGAAGAAGTAAAACTGCCACCTTATGCAGATGACATGATTCTGTATATAGAAAATCCTAAAAATGCCACCAAAAAGTATTATAGAAACAATAAACAAATACAGTAAAGTGGCAGAATACAAAATCAATGTACAAAAATTCGCTGCATTCCTATACACTGAAAATGTTAGGAAAAGAAATGAACAAAACTTTTCCATTTGTAATCACAACAAAAATAAAATACCTAGGAATAAACTTAACAAAAGATGTGAAGGACCTATATACTGAAAAGTAAAAGGCACTGTGGAAATAAAATGAAGAAGGCAAAGAAATAAGAAGATATTCCATGTTACAGACTGGAATAACTGACACAGTTAAAAAGGCCTTATCAACTAAGGCAATATACAGATTTAATGCAATTACCGACAAAATCCCAACATTCTTCAAAAAAATTGGAACAAAAACATCACCAACTTTGTACGGAACCATAAAAAAATCCCAAATTGTAAAAGCAATCCTGAGGAAAAAGAACTAAACGGGGGGTTATCATACTCCCTGATGTTAAATTATATCACAAAGCTACAACAATCAAAACAATATGGTATTGGCAGAAAACAGTTACACATGCCAATGGAACAGAATCGAGATCCCAGAAGTAAATCGACATGTATATGGGCAACTAATTTTCAACAAAGAAACCAAAAAGATACAATGGAGAAAAGAAAGTCTCTTCAATAACTGGTGTTGGAAAATTTAAAAAGCCAAATGTAAAAGAAGAAAACTAGACTGCTACTTGACACTATACATAAATATTTACTCAAAATCACTTAATAACCTAAATATAAGAACTGAAACAATAAAGTACATAGAAGAAAATATATGTACTAAATTTACAGATCTTGGTATGAGAGAAGATTTTATGAACTTGACCCCAAAGGCAAAGAAGTAAAAAAAATAAATGAATGGAACTGCATCAAACTAAAAAGCTTCCTCACAGCAAAAGAAACCATCAACAAAACAAAAAGGCATTCAACTGAATAGAAGATATTTGCAAACAATACTTCTGATAAGGGGCTAATATTCAAAATATATAAAGATGTCATACAACTCAACCCCAAACAAACAAACAATGCAATTCAAAAAATGTGCAAAGGACCTGAACAGACATTTCTCCCCAAAAGACATACAAATGCCCAACAAATATATGAAAAGATGCTCAACTTCACTAGCTATGAGAAAAATTCAAATCAAACCACAATGAGATACCACCTCACACCTATTAGGATGGCTATTATCAATAAGACAGAAAGTGTAGGAGAGGTTGTGGAGAAAAAGAAATCTTCATACGTGGCTGATAAGAATGTGAACTGGGACAGCCGCTATGGAAAACAGTATGTAGGTTCCTCAAAAAATTAATAATAGACATGACTGTCTAACCACTATGGTGTACATATAAAACTAATCCAGAATACTGAATATAAACTGTAATTTAAAAAAATTAAGAATTGGAGCTATCATATGACCCAGTAATCCCTCTTCCAGGTAGCTACCTTAAAAAATTTGAAAATATTTATTCAAAAAGATATATGTGTCCTTATGTCATTGTAGCATTATAAATGATAGCCATGACATGAAAACAACCTAGGAGTCCTTCAAGAGATGACTGGATAAAGAAGTGGTACATATATATATAACAGACTACTACTCAGCCATAAGAAAAGATGAAATACTGCTATTTGTGACAACAATGGAGAATCTTGAAAGTATCACACTAAGCGAAATAAGTCAGATGGAAAGGACCATATGATTTCACTCATGTGGATGATAAAACAAAAAGCAATAAACAAAGAAAACAAGCAAATAAACGCAGAGACAATAGATAACAGAAGAATGATTACCAGAAGGGAAGGGGAATGGAGGGAGGACAAAGAGAATAAAGGGTGTCTGTCAAATATATGGTGACACATGGACACCTGACTGGGTAGTGAGCACACAGTGCAATACACAGATTATATATTATGGACTTATACACCTGAAAGTTATATGTTATATAATGTTATATAACATTAACTAATGTCACCCCAATAAATTTAATTAAAAATTCATGTTCTGGACAAAAAAAATCATGTTTAAATCCTAAAGAAACTTTCATTTAACAAGTGACTAGAGAATGTTCCAAAACATGGTGAGAGAATAGTAATCTGCTGTTATTTTTCTTTTAAAAAGTCATCTCTGAAATTATAAGAAATAACATTTTGTTTGCATTAGCAAAAAACTAACCTGAAAGAAAATATCGTTTTTTAAGTCTATATCTAACAATGTTACCTTTCATCTTTCAGCCAAATTTCATCCATTTTTTCTTGCCACTTCTCTGGTGGCGCTTCCAACCAAGCATTGAAATACCTAACAATTCCTGGGTGTTCAAGCTTGGCTAAGGCTTTAACTTCTCGCATTACCTTTTCCCGAGCCAATTCTCTGAAATAGAGAAAAAAAGGAGAAACTGAAGGATGCACTGATCTCAACAAGTAATCATATCCAATAGTAAGAAATAAAATAAAATTCTCCCTAGGATCTAAAATTAGAAACAGATGAATTAGCCTAGTGGTATAATTCTAAAAAGCCAATATTAAGTCCTGTACTTAAAAAAAAAATACATGTATAGTATTTTGTTTGTTTTAGTTGTAGAATTAAGTGCTACGAGCATGTATATTGCTTCATTGAAAGAAAGCTTTCTTGGCTTATGAAAAATGGATGAGTATAGACCTTTAAAGATTATTGCTTAATGTTCTTTAATGAATAAAAGGATGAATGGGTACAAAGTGAATTATTCAGAAAACAAAGCTCAGTATCACAGCTCAGGAACATGGAGAATGACCACCAAACAGGGTACATATTACAATCCAGAGTTTGTCCTAGCATGTTTGTTTAAAGCAAGCCTCAACTACTGAATATCATAGGCAATGAAGTTTAATGACAAAGCATCTAGATTTGACCTTCTGCTGTGATCACTTTTCTGATTCATCTAATCTCATATTTCTAGGGATCCTGCTATCACCTGAAACAACGTAAGTACAAGTTAAATCTGCTTCCTTCTCCAGGAGGTCATCAGCTACTCCCAATTTCCCAGCTGTGTTTTCTTGTTACCGTCCCCACTCTGGGATTCCTGGTATGTTTCTGAATCTGTCAGCTTCTAGGTCCAAACTTACCAAAACCTACCAGCTCCTCCTTTCATTTCCTTACACTCATTCCTTCCTTGTCTGTCCCCACTACTGCTGGGCTAGTATTCTGTATCTTAAGACTAAACTTCTGCAGAAATAAATCTCCTAAGATACATTCTTTTCTCTGACCCTCTTCCTCATCAGCCATCTATGTGCACACCACCTCCAGTTGTACAAGGGTGCAGTCAGGGGATCCCCAAAAGAAGGATTTGTAACGGGGCCTAGAATTCAGGGTGTCCAGGAAATATTAAAAATATGGAATGTCCTCACCCCCACAAGTCTGAACTGGGGGATGGGATACATGGAGCAGGAACATTGAGTTTTGCATAGCAACAGTTTTACAGATAACCTCTAGAATGGTCATTTAACATATCTATAACCTTTAACTAGTTTCACTGATAGGTTAAATAGCTGTGGCCATGCTTTCAGCCAGGGAGAAGGGAGTGACTTCCACCCAAGATATAACTGGGAGGCAACTCCTCCCAGTTACAGAGCCCGAGAACTTGGAGATGATTGTCTCCACACCATGGGGTGTGCCTGCCCAGATTTACTGTGGCAGCCCAGAAAAGCTGGAAAATGCAGGAGTGCTGGCAAGTATAGCTGATTATGAAAAGAGTTGGAAATGGGGCTGAAGAGGAAGACTAGCACTGGGATTTAAACCCAGGCACAGCAGCCGTGACAAGAACCACCACTCTGCTTTGGCAAAGAATCACCATGGGCAGAGAGAGAACCGCCATGCAGCTTTGGCAGGTGAGAATCACGTGGCTTTGGGTCTCCCTTTGTCACACAGCTTAGGTAGCTGGAAAATAAGATGTAGCAGCGATTGCAGAGCTCTCTCTTAGCAGTTCTGAGGAATGTAGGAAAGATGCTGTGGAAAAGAAAGGGGTGAAAGGACTCTTGCTGGTAGGCCAAGAGAAGGTGCCACATGGGTTTGGAATAAGAACTGGAGGTCCCAGCAACACAGCTGATGGTGCCGGGAACCGAGGGAGGCCTGCCAGGAGAGCACAGATTACTGGGAAGAACCGGGGGCTGCCTGAGCCATGGACTTCTATTTTTGTTCCTGAGCTATGGTACCCCAGACCAGGCAAAGGGGAGAAGGAAGGACTGTGTGTGTTTGTGGGTGTTTTAAGGGACTTTGGGATTTTGATGAAGATATTAAGTCATTACTCTTAAGTCTGTATAGCTTGAATAAATAATTCCTTTCCTTTTCACCAATCTCTAACATGGAGAGCTATAATTCTCTGGCAATGGGCAAGGTGAACCTAGTACAGGGAGACCCCAGAAGAAGGGGGGGTCAATTCAGTAACACTGTGGGACCCCTTTCCCTAAGAGCTAATCAGGGAAAATCATAGGAGACCACATTTGAAGTAGCTTTAAAGTAATGCAACTACTTGCACATGGGCAGTAAAAGCCCGCCAAAACTAGCCAGGAAGGATCCGCCCTGTAAGAATACAGTCTCTCTAGCGTGTGAGGTCAATCTCCGCTTGAAGTTGGCCTGCTCCCATGTTCTCTGCTATAAACTCTGGGTGTTTGGTTCAATTCTTTGTCCCAATCACTGAGAACCTGGTTACCTATGCCCACCTGTGACACAGTCACCTCCACTTTGATCACATGGCTCTGTTCAAAGAGCCATAAGAGTCTACAAAAAGAAATATAAACTCCTTTGCTTGACACTGAAGATGCTATGACCCATCTTTTCCATCTTCTCTTCCACATCCCCTCCCAATTATTACCCCTGTGCTCTACCCTTACCAGAACTCTCACCATTCTCTTCACCATCCTTGAATGCTTGCCTAGCACATTCACCCAGGACATGTCAGGTACTTGGCCATCCCTCCCCTACACACCTGTCTATTGAGGGATAGACTACTCTTGAACACTCAGCACAGAAGTCACTACCTCCATAAACTTGCCTTCCTTGACTGCCCTTTGGCTACATCTGTGCTTTTTTCATGACAAGCTATTTACTTAAGTAAATCATGGATCACAATCCTCTTTGCAGTGGATCTGAGTATATACACAAAAACCTCAAATAGTTACAGGTTTTTTAGCACAGAAGTCTTTCCTATGTGTTGCCTTGCACATGTAAATATTCAAACTATTCAAAAATTACATACTAAAGAAATGAATTAGTCCCATAGTACTCAAACCATCCCATCCTTGTGTCCCTGCATGGCATGGGCCCAGCTCCCTGTGGAAAGTGAGGTCCAATGCACAGGACCAATGCCCACAGATAGGATCTTCTATGGGGAATCAGACCTGCATTCTTCCTGGGCCACTTTGAGACTTGCTTTTGCTAAAACTCCCTCACCATGAATTGAGGCAGAAAGTGCTTACTATAACTTCCTAATGTCTGTGTTAAACCTCCCCAGTATGGAGCGTAACCAGTTCAAACACTTTTGCCCTTGGTCTGCAACATCCTTCTCTTTTGTTTTCTGGAAATCCTCTCCTGGCATCCTTTCCTTTGTTTTCTGGAAAAGGTAACCACATAAGTGAACCTGTATATAGTAAATGAGGACCATCATGTAATGTGCTCAGAAAAGCAATAAAAGTCTGTCAAGGCAAGGGTCAGTGCACTCTCCTCTTGAGAGAGTGGCTGAGGCTCTCCAAGGCACTCTCCCCTTGAGAGAGTGGTCTTGCTGTCCCTTTTCCTCCACAGGACTCGGTAGTCTGGGGAATGTCTCGTCTCATCCATAACGCTGCGGACCCAATGAGCCAGGGTCCATGTCACCTATCTGTTGTACAGAACATCTTACTACTAGTTAGAACAGTCTGGCAGTTAGTGCACATTTACCAAGAATCCATGCTAAGTAAAATAAACTAGGCAGAGAAAGACAAATAAATATGATAGTATTTCACTTATATGTAGAATCTAAAGAAAAAATAAGCCAATAAATAAAATAGAAAGAGATTCATAGATACAGAGAACAAACGGATATCTGTCAGAGGGGAGGGGAGTTGGGGAGTTGGGGGAAAAAGGTGAAGGGATTAAACAAAACAAAGACAAAACTCACTGATACAGACAACAACCAGTAAGGAGATTACCAGAAAGAAAGTGGGGTGAAGGGAGGAAGAATAGAGTACAGGGGGTGAGGTGGAAATGGTGATAGAAGGAGAATTGACTTTGGGTGGTAAACACACAATATACAGGTGATATATTATAAACTGTACACCTGAAACATATATAACTTTATTAACCAATGTCACTCCAATAAACTCAATACATTTTTTTTGAAAAGAAAAAGAAATCCATAGGTGCCTTCTACAATAAGTGAAAAGGAAGGTACTACTAAAAGCTCATCATCTTAAGCATCACACTGTTCTGAGCCAGAAATTCTACTTCTAGGAATCTACCCCAAGGAAACAGATGTGATCAAATATTTTTATAAAAGGTGCTGTATAAAGGGCACATAGACAAAGCCAAAGACAGATAGGATCAAGGGTGGGAGGTGGGGATGGCTGGGGTGGGAGGGAGTAGTGAGAAGAAAATGGAGATAACTGTACTTGAAAAACAAAAAGAATTAGCAAAGAAATAAAAGAAGGTGAACATTGCAAAGTTATTTCTAATTGTAACAAATTGGAAACAAATATGTAAAAATACAAAATAGTTAAATATAATACAGAACATGTATTAACTGGATTATCCAGCTATAAAAACACTTTTAATGTATTTTAACATTTTAATAAAATACTCAATAATATGGAAAACACTGAGGATACAATGAAGGAAGCAAGAGATGAACCTATACTGAATTGATACCTAGGTAAAGTTATGGCTAGAAAAAAATCAAAAGGAAACACTTTAAAATGCTAAAATGCTTATCAGGCAGAAAAGATACAGATAATTTTTATTTTAATAAAAATAACCTATACTGAATTGATACCTAGGTAAAGTTATGGCTAGAAAAAAATCAAAAGGAAACACTTTAAAATGCTAAAATGCTTATCAGGCAGAAAAGATACAGATAATTTTTATTTTAATACTTTTCCTTATTTACCATAATATTGATTGTTTTTAAATGGTGCTAGGTATTATAATCTATAGTTACTAAAATTCACTATGGGAAAGTTCTGAGTTATTAAAAATATAAAACAAGGGCACATTTTTTAAAAGTAGATTCAAAGCAATTAAAATAGATCATGCCTTTTAAACACCTAGTTACCTGGTAGCACTTAGATGTAAGATTCAGAAAGTCATAAAACGTTCTCTATAGTCTCTTTGGAGTATAGTGAGAAAGACACATTGCCTATGAGATTAAACTACACAGTGCTAACTCCAAGTTTACTAAAAGTACCATCCATTACCTGTTGGGGAGACGGATTCTCTTGATAGCATAATTGCAGTCATCTACTTTGTTTCTAGCTTCAAAGACAACTCCAAACCCACCACGACCCATGCACTGAATTGGCTCAAAATCTGTTAGATATCTAAAAAATTTTTAATCAATTAGTTTTAAATTTTGTAGTATGTAATAATCAGTTCAATCGTATTTCATGACATATAAAACATATAAATTCAACAAGTCTCATAGAACTTATTTTAATAAAGTATGTAAATTCTACTAATAGCATTCTTAGCATTCTACTATTAGCATTCTACTAATAGCATGCTTGGTTTTTATAAGCTGAGCAAACACATTTTAATTTTTTCACTAGGAAATTTATTAAAAATATAAAAACTTCTGCTTCATTGGGAATCACATTTTCTATTGTATTTTTTTCCATTGCCATTTAACCCCCTTATACCTCCCACCCCAGGAATCACTTGGGAATCACTTGTTCTTAAAGCAACTGTACTACTGTTCTGTCCTATCTAATACTTTCCATCACCTATCAAATATTTATATCCTTAATTCTCTAACCTAAAGGTTCTGTACTCAATTCAAAAATGTATTTTAATATTGTGTCAGTACCTGAAATCTTTATGGAACAAATTTAAGCAATCCTACCATAATTAGGTACTTTTCAAATCAGAAACTGCTCTAGCAACCAAAGCTATCTGAATTTGGCTGACCTGCCTCATGAGTTAGTATGCTCATGCCCAAAAGTGTTCAGACAGAAGCTAACTCAGCATCTGTCATTTACAAATGGACCTCCATATTGTAGCCATTTCTCCCTGTGGCTACAGGTTGTGCCTGACCTCACAACCAACTTGTACCAGGCTCTCTCATATTTAGGGCTTTGCTTCTACTATTTGCTCTAGGGGATGGCCTACCTCTTTGTACTTAATGAAACTATTCTTCCTTCATTCTGCTCATCTCAGTACCTCTGTAAGCCCTTCCTAGACCCCCATCTTAATGTTCTCATAGCAGTATGCACACAGTTGTTTGAACTATATTAAAACTTAATCTCAATATTTTGCAGTTATTGCATGCAACTCATTCTCCCCACTGCCATTGAATTGTGGGGGCCTTGAATACAGCAATACATTCTTATTTATCTTTGTATTTTCAGAGACTGGGCTTACCTGGCAAATAAAAGCTATAACAAATATCTACTGAAGAATGCATAAATTAATAAGTGAATGTATGAATGCATGCATGCATGCATGCTGTGGAAGTTTTCTTTCAGCCATATGGGGGAAGAGTTGAATTAGATTATCTTTCATATCTCTTATAAGACTAAATTTTTTAATTTATGATTTGCACACCCAAGCTAATTTAGTAGTTGGCTCAACTGGTTAGAACATAGAGAAGGAGGAGAAGCAAGAGATCCCAACCCTCCATGACTAATTATCTTCACAGAGAATGAAGAATAATAATCTGTACCCCTAAAAATAGCTAGTCAAGGTACTTCAGTACGAACCCATTTTCCCAGCTGCAAAATCCCATGAAGTTCATGTACTACTCCTAAAGTAGTACATGAATTACCTTCCTATGTTAAAGAAAACATCTATATGAAAATGGGTATATCTTCTGAAAAGAGAAACATCTCTTATATGCTTATAGGCTCTATAAATATCTATCACCTTGCCTAAGGTCCCAGCTGATAAACAAAAGTTGGGACTGGGACTCGTGACTGAATCCAGAGCTCATACTCTTAATAATGCCTAGAATATAGTAGGCACTCAACATATATTAGGTATTATTATAGAGCTCCTATATTTTAAAAGCTATTAACTGTACTTTTGAAATGGATAAAGTTAAAGGAAAATTAAGTCATTTAATTGTAGAGTACATTACTCTAAATTTCTTCACAACAGCTTTACAAATATATATACCTATTCATCACACCTCATTCCTCCTCCTCCTCCTCCCATCCAGCTTACTTATGATTTAAGGTTCAATTAAAATGTGACTGACTTACGATGTCCTCTTGAATCATCGCAACCAGAGTGAGTCACTTCGTTCATTGCTTTGTCTAATATGTTTATGTATTTACCCAGTACTACCCTCCCCATAGGCTTTAAGCTCCTCCAGAATAAGCCCAGTCTTTCTGTTTCTCCCAAAGCCTGAAATACTGACGTGCACACAGTTGTTCAGAGAAAAAGTTGAAGAAACAATGAATGCCTTCTATAGCAGTTTACCCACAGGAAGCTGTCAGGTTCTTTGTTCTCTCCCTCTCTTTCTTACTACCTGCTGGTATTGCTGGTCACTGACACATTAGCATCTCTATCAGTAGGGGTCTTAAAGCCCTTACCACTTTTTAGTCCCCTAGCAAATTTTGCTCTGAGAAACTAGTAGTTAAAACAAATTGATTACAATAAGTTCTCAATTTTTGATAATACAGTATGAATGCAGCTTAGATAAATTAAGTCCATAGATAATGAAAATATCACACATTTTAGCTGTCATTTTCCATCTTTTTTGTCATAAAACTATTATCCTAATTACAGTAAGGTTCTATATCTTTTCCTCATCCCCATTTAACTACAGTGCTAAGTATAATAGCAATACAAAGGGAAAAAGTAGTGATACTATATGAAAAATGAACTACAGCACCATTTCCTGTACCACAAGCATCAAATCTGCATGTGTGACAGATTGCTCAGAGGCTCTAATTTAAAAAAGATTTTACTTATTTATTTTTAGAGACAGGGGAAGGGAAGGAGAAGGAGAACGAGAGGGAGAGAAACATCTATTGGCTGCCTCTCAAATGTGCCCTAGCCGGGGACTGAAACCGTGCATGATCCAGGCATGTGCCCTGACAGGCAATCGAACTGGTTACCTTTTTCACTTTTCGGAATGTGGCCCAAGAACTGAGCAACACCAGTCAGGGCCACAGGCTCTAATTCTATTTTCTTTTCTTTTTTTTTTTAAATGTATTTTATTGATTATACCATTACAGTTGTTCTATTCCCCCCTCTTGATTCCCCTCCACGCGTACACTCCCTCCCCCACCATTCTCCTCCCCTTAGTTTATAACCACGTGTCTCAAGTTCTTTAGATTCTATACTTTCCCTCACTATTCTCGCCCTCCCCCTATCTATTTTCTACCTACTGTCTATGCTATTTTCTGTGCCTTCTCCCCCCTTCTCCTCCTCCCACTCCCCTGTTGCTAACCCTCCATGTGTTCTTCATTTCTATAGTTCTACTCGTGATCTAGCTGTCCTCTAGGTTTGCTTTTGTTTCGGTGTGGTTGTTAAAAACTGTGTTTGCTGTCCTTTCACTGTTCATATTTTTCATCTCCTTTTTCTTATATAAGTCCCTTTAGCATTTCATATAATAAGGGCTTGGTGATGATGAACTCCTTGAACTTGACCTTATCTGAGAAGCACTTTATCTGTCCTCCCATTCTAAATGAAAGTTTTGCTGGATAAAGCAATCTTGGATGTAGGTCTTTGGATTTCATGACTTGGAATACTTCTTTCCAGCCCCTTCTTGCAAAATTATTCAAATTGACTACTTCTTAGGCAACCTACTCACCACTTCTGCCTTTAAAAACAATCTATTCTATTGGCTTATTTCCCCATCCTCCTACTTCTAATCTAAACAGAATAAAGATGAAATAAATGAGGTTTAAGTCACATATGGAGATTTATATCATAGTCTAATAAAACAATTATTTAATATTATTAATGCTGAGCCCTGTTAGGGTGGGCGGGGATAGGAGGAAGCTCCGGCTGCACTTTGTCAAGATGGACATCTTCACAGTAACCTGAGTCCGAGGAAGAGACCACCAATGCTGTACTGCTTCTTGTTCAGAGGGCACCAATCCCCAGCTCCCACGGGGAGCCAACGAAAATAAAACCCCACTACATTCCCTGCTCCTGGTGTGACTGCTCCCGGCCTCATCCTGCAGACTGGGAGAATCTCACCAGGGTGCGCAAACACCAATAAAGCTCTTTATTGTCTATTTTATGGCTGATTGGCATTTCTTTCTCGGCAGAGCCTAAGAAAACCTCTCAAGCCCAGTAGACCCCCAACAACTAAATTATCTGATAAAAACTTCAAATTTGGTGGCTGAAATTCTAAACTTCTGTAACGCTCTATTTCTACCCATTTTAGGATTCATACACTTTGAATAAGTTTAAGTTACTTGAGGGTTAAGTGTATGTTTTATTTATATAGATAGTCACACATTAAAAAAATAGTTAAACAAGGTCTTATTCTAGAGGCCATTTCTACTTTAATCTAACAGTTGCCACCAGAAACTACCACACATAAATATTTTATGACAAGACTCTTACCGTGATATATATCCAGAATTTTTTATGTCATTCCAGCTACTGTCATTAGCGTCTCCACTTACAGAATCATATTTATTTTCAGTTTGACATTGAGTTTCAGATTCTTTCCTTTGCTGGTAAGGTGGGGGGAAAACCACACTATCAGTACAAAGATGAATGAAAGTTAGCTAACAATCTCAGGCTATGAAATAATATTGAAGAAGAAATAATATTGAGAAAAATAAAAGCATTATAAAAACACATAATACTGCATCACCCTTGTGAAATGGAAGGGGAATGACACAGATAGAAGCCAGACTGCTATTCACTGAGGAGAAATGAAAGGTAAGGAAGTGGAAATGGCATATGGGTAACAATGAGTTTACCGTAAAACTTAAGTAAATGTACCCCTCACACCCACCCCCAACACTCACAATTAGTTTTATAAACTCCAAACACTTTGAAATACATTAGATTCTAAAATATGTCTTACTCTGTGAGATTGAGGATGGAAAAGTCGGCAAACAATAAAAGTTGTTGCTATGATACAAAACAGAATAGTTAAAGCTATTTCCTTCCACCAATGTAAAAGGAGAACAGGGTCCTTTTTGCGGACATTCTTGTTGTAATTTGGGTTGTCGAGAAATCTGACTGTCATCTGTGTGTTCCTTGTGCTCCGTTTGCTCCTTTCCTTCCAGTAGTATGGTAGATAATAACCATTATCTTGAAATACAAACATTAAAAGGTTATTTAAATTTTTAAAAGATGATCCAAATCAGATATACCTTTACTTACTGGAAATTAATTTTTCTATGACTTATGACATTAATTCCTTTTATAGAAGTTTCATCTCTTCTCTAACCCACTAAATAGCCTCATTTACCCAACTTTTTCTTTTTCACTATGCAGTATTTTCCTTTATCCCATAAGCATTATAAATATTCTTTATACTGAGTGGTGATTGCTGCAGGGGCAGAGAGTGAGTGGAGGTGGAAGAGGGTATGGGGGGGATAAGATAATAGAAAAAATACAAAAAATGAACTATTAAAAAATAAATTTTCTTTATACCGAATAATAAGACTAGAAAAAATGTAAGGGCCAACCCACTCATTACTTCATTAATAATTAAATCCTTTAATTAATTATTAAAGAATTAGACAGTACTCAACTTCCTTGAAAGACTTTAAACTTTACTTTTACTTAGCATCACTCAAAAGCCAAATTTTAGCATGAATCATTCTTCACAGGCTGAAAGGAAAATATTTCCATCACACTGCCTGGTTAATTCTAGGTTGTCTAAATGAGTTTGTCTAGAAAGCAGACTGTCTTTTTTGTCTTCTATATTGTATTATGTGGGCAGATTACAAAGTGCTCTCATACCTGTAGTTTGATCAAATCAGATAAAGACTGCTGTTTCTAGTTCATAGCTCTCTCTGGGTTTGTTGTTGTTTTTTAATCAATTTAAGTTCTACAATTATTTCCCAGTTCTAATAGCTAATGTAACTGATGAGGAATCTATGGTTTTGTCTAATGCAAATTTGAGGACTTTATTTTTTTAATATCTAACTGCGCAAGACACAAAGACCTATGTATCTTATTATATGTCAATTTTAAATACATGGGAATGTATTTCCTACCAAAGTTCACCTATTTTTGACCTTTGCAATAATTTCCATTGTCTGCAAACAAAATTAAAATACCTTATTTTACAGTATTTTCACATAGCTTTATGGAAACACATATTTTCTTCATTAAACAGAGTGACTTTATATTGACTACATTATATCAGCTGATAATTCAATAAAGACTAATAAGAACAACTAGTGGTTATTGAACACTTATTTGCCAGGCATGGTATTAATTAAGTTTGCACACACATTATCTCAGACCTCACAACAACCCAATAAATAGACATGAAGACTACAATCCTTGTTTTACAGATGACACAAAGTAAAGTTAGATGCCCAACCCAGCACGTAACAAAATGAATTTGAACCTTGGCAACCTGACTTTGCAACTTGCACCTTGGCCACCATTCACAATACTGCCTTCTACAGTATTTTATTTTTCCACCCTCCAATTAACTACATTTCATTTAAATTCTATTAATTAATTCCAAGTTAATATATAAAATAAATAAATAAAACAGCATTTTAACCCAAGAGTAATCACACTTACCATATGGATACTGCAAGATTGAAAGTGCACCATTACTGTACTCTTCATGGGAAAACTTATCATTACTAAGACACTTATCAAATTCATCAGACCCCACCAAGATAGGAGTCCTGGAAGGAGAATCTAAAAGAAAATGTAAAAACTTAACCAATATGACTTTCATGAAAACATATGTACCTCATTCTTTCAAAAAACAGATATGCAACCACAGTTCAATACAAGCATATAAGATAAACAAATGGTTCAAGGTTCTTTCCCTTGAAAAGCAGTCTAATAAATTCTTTAAACAAGTACTTAAAAACTGTGTGATAAAAAATATACACAAGGGCCCTGGCTGATGTAGCTCAGTGGACTGAGCATGGGCTTGTGAAGCAAAGGGTCACCAGTTCAATTCCCAGCCAGGGCACATGCCTGGGTTGCAAGCCAGGTCCCCAGTAGGGGACATGTGAGAGGCAACCACACATTGATGTTTCTCTCCCACTCTTTCTCCTTCCCTTCCCCTCTCTCTAAAAATATATAAATAAAATATTTTTTTAAAAAGGTAATTACCATATTAAAAAATATATATACACAAGGTACAAAAAGATAACTGATGAAAGTAGGTAGGCTAGTATGTAATTTCAATTCATTAAGTGTTTCAAAGATTATGATGTAACAACTTGATAATTTTTCATAAATATTCTTGATATAAGTAGGTTAAGCACTGATACTTAGGCATGATTAATGAATGGTTAAGAGTTTTCCTAAGTTGTACAGGGAAATATTTTATTAACCTTGAGTTCTGGTGAAGGAACTGCTGTTTCATGGAATCATGTTCTAAATGATAATTAGAATTCATTAACATTTGAAATACCTCCCTAGTTTTTCAGAAAATACAGAGAATATAATCATTGTAATCTCTGTGGTAGTCAAAACTAGGGCAAAGACACAAAATAATTAGGCTTCTGAACATGTTAATAAACTTTATGAAAGTTTCCAATTCACTTACGGATTAAAGGTTTCCATTTGATTGTTGGCAAAGGAATAACTGCATTTTCATTATTAATAGATTCCAAGGCCTTGGGGCTCGTAGGAAACTTGTTTGAAATTCTGACTGATGATTGAAGATACAGCTGGCCTCTGTACATTCCTGAATCAACCAGAACATTATCAGTTATGTTTATAATAAAACACCAATAATCTTTTTCAAAGAGATTCATTTTGATTTAATAATATTAGATTAATTCCAGTATTTTTCATGTGTTATACAGCTCTTTTCAAAGAACCATGCCTGAAGCAAATGACCCAAAGGCTAATCAACAAAAATATGGGAGGAAAGTTACACACAAGGTCCACACAATTATTTCTCATTGAATAAAAATTTTCAGTAACTACTGGAAAACACATCCAGTAGCAAAATTCAAAGAAAAGTCATTAGTGTACTCTTAGGAGACTAATAACTTAGATGAAGTAACATTCTCCTTAAGGAAACCTAAACATCTACAATTCCAGAGATACTGCTAACAATTCAGTTAAATATTATCATTACACATGTATAACATGTTAATCTTTCAAATTCTTGCATTTCATTGAGGATGAATGGTGGATAGCACACTGATAAAACTTAAAGAAGTCTGTGAGTATCTGACCACCTATATTAGTTCAAATTATTGGATTCAAGGCTTTTCAAAAAGTTTTTAAAGAACTTCAATTGCCTAGAAGCATTCCAAATTTTTTTTACTTTTTAAAAAAGTTGTATAGATGCATAGTAAAAGTTAACATAATTTTTAAGGGAGGAGCAAACTGCAAGTACAAATACAAATGTAGAAAGTTTTAGACTTTGAGGATATATCAATAACTTGAAATGAGCTATGTACATGTATAATAGCAACATTTCTAAGCCTTTATGATATAGGTCTCAGAAGGGAAAAGAGTTATAGTAATTAAAAACTTCAGAATTGGATAAATGAAACAAAATAGCAGGAATGGAAATCAAAGTATAAATCTCAGGGCAACCTAAGGCATAGAATGTATTTACAGTAGTTATTAAAACTACAATAGGCACATCTGAAGTAAGAAGGAACAATGTAGGAATCAAATCTAGATGTCAATTTGTACTATCACTATATAAGGTTCACTCACCCAGGTAAACACTGTTTTCTGTGGCTCCTCGGGCAGCTTCTACAATATCTTCTTCATCTTCTAAAACTTCATCATTAGATGCATAACTAGTATCATCAAAAAGACTGATGGGAATAACTTTTCCACCCTTAACCAACCAGGCAGATGCAATGGGAGTACAAAACTAAACAAAAGTGGGGAAAAAGTCTAAATATTATTTCAAGCAGTATTTATGTATTCTAACTTCTAAAATACCATTTAAAAATCACAAATTTTTAAAACTTTTATTTTTCCAAATTTATGGAGATATAATTGACAAAAAGATGTATACTTATTATGAAAATGTGATATTTTGATTTACATATACACTGAAATGATGAGCACAATCAAGCTAATTAACACACACATCGCCTCGCATGTTTTGTGATTTTTGTGTGCACGTGGTAAGAACCTTTAAGATCTACTCTCTTCATTCATAATGTACACGTATATCAAATCATTACAATGTACCAACCAAATATATATATAGTTTTTCCTTGTAAGTTATACCTCAATAAAGCAGGAAAAGGTTTTTTTTAAAACATCTATTCTCTTGGCAAACTTCAAGTATACAATATAGAATTATTAACTACACTAATCACCATGCTGTACATTATATCCCCAGAATTTGTTCATCCCGCATAACCGAAACTTCGCACCCTTGACCAACATCCCCCACTCCCCTTTCCCCCATCCTCTAGCAATCATTATTCCCCTGTCTGCTTCTATGGATTCAACTTTCTTAGATTCCACATGTAGGTGAGATGATGTAGTATTTAACTTTCTGTGTCTGGCTTATATCAATGTCCTCCAAGTTCATCAATATTGTTGCAACTGACAGGATTTCCTTTTTTAAGGCTGAATAATCCCATTATATGTATATATACACACACCACATTTTCTTTATCCATTCATCCACTGATGGACACTTAGACTGATTCCATACCTTGGCTACTATGAATAATGTTATACTGGACATGGTAGTACAAATATCTCTTTGTACTACCTGAGTATGTACCCAGAAGTGGAATTGCTACATCACACAGCAGGTCTATTTTTAATTTTTTGAGGAACCTCCAAACTGTTTTCCATATGGGTTGGGCCAATTTACATCCCCATTAGCAGTGTACAAAGATACCCTATTGTACACTGTTCACCAACATCCTCACGAACACGTGTCTTTTGTCTTTTTCAAAATAGCCATTCTAACAGGTATGAAACCACAAATTTCTTAATCACAGAGAATAAGTTAAAAATTCAAAATGCAGTCATTTCCCACTACCTAATGCTTGGTCAAACAGAAAGGAAGAAACAGTTCATAAATTCTCAATGGTTTTAGGTACCTGATATTCCCATTCCAGATGTCCTCCCTTCTTACTAAAAGCCATAACCTTCCAATCAGCAACTGAGACTTTTATCACTGTATCCACAAGGGCAGCTTCCTGTTCTTCCACATCTGAAATAATTCCAGACTCTTTGCTCCAACTGGGTTTTAAGGTGCTTTCAATAAATCCAGCTCTAGTTTCCATGTCTGGAATATATCGAAGTTCAAAGTGCCCAACACTGAAATTCCACCTTAAATTCACAAAGGCATGTTTCAGAAATTTATACTTGATACAAGGGGGCCAAATAAAGAATTTTTCTAGAGTAAAAAAAATAATAATAATTAAAATCTTTTTTTAAATTTTATTTATTTATCTTTAGAGGGGAAGGGGAGAAGAGAGGGGAAAAACATCAATGTATGGTTCCCTCTCATGGGTCCCCTACTGGAAACTGGCCTGCAACCCAGGCATGTGCCATGACTGGGAATTGAACCGCGATACTCTGGTTTGCAGGCCTGCGCTCAATCCACTGAGCCACACTAGCCAGGGCAGAATTAAGATCTTTTGATGAGAAAAACTCCACAAAATCTTCTGTAAAGAAGCACTGATAATTCACGCCACAAGAGGGTGTAACTTTGCCCCGACTCTTCAGAAACAATGATTCTGAAAATTGTGATCTGACAGCTATGGCACAGATTTTCTCTCAAAAATTAATGTTTTACATTTCCAAATCAGAAAGTCTTTTTTCAAAACACATCAAAGTCATCTTAAAATGAGGCAGCATTCAGGTGCCCTTACTTCTTAATTAAAGTCTGGGCACATTTCACTCAAGTGCAGAGAAATTCATGTCTGCCAGTAAACTAATGTAAACGGCAAGATGAACACATGAATTTTAAATTTATATGAAAGCATATCTTGAAGGGCAATGTGACACAGTATGCCAAGCCTCACATACCACCTTACCTACAATCTCTACTCACTGAGATCTGGAAAGTCCCTTAATCTTTTCTCAGTTTCAGTGTTCTTATTCATAAAGTGACAATAATAACATTTCCTCTATAATTAATATATGGAAAAAATCACTTACCTATTAATAGTATAATATCTTGTCACTTAGATATAAAATGAGCTTAAAATTACATCTATTGAAACAAAGGAGCCAAATAAAAGAACTTTTCTAGAGTAAACAAAATACATACACACACATATACAAACACATATATACACACTCTTAGGAACATGGATCTTAGACACCAGATTCTTCTTGTACCGGTAACTCAAAATTCTAATTAATTTGAACATCTGTTCCTAAGGTAGCTGAGCACTCAGCAAGCACTCAAACATTAAAAAAATAAAACACAAAATCCTATCAAAATAAAAAAAAGTTAGGCTGTCAGCAGATACTTTCTCTACTCACAGTCCAATAAACATAAAAAAAATGCATTCTTAACTGAATTGGGGAAAATTAATTATACTGCATCATACTAAACTAAATTTGAAAGTCTGGTTCACTTTCCAAACATAAAGATGAGATCTAATATAATTTTTACTACAAAGACAATTTAAAAATTAAATATTAGGATTTTAGAAAATCACACATATATGTAGTTTAAGAACAGCATCTTATCCCATCATCTTATTTTTATCATGTTTAAATATAAAATTACATTAAAAATTCATTATTTGAAAAAAATAAATTTTACCAAATAAATTACATTTTCATACTTTAAGAAGAAAATACTTATAGGGAACCAAAATAGTTCAGAAAATCTGCAAAGAAAAATCTGATGAATTTTGATCTTGGTGTAGTTCTACATAATATGAGCAGCAACACTGTCTGAATACACACGTCTCATTGCCACTGCGAGGTCCCACAGCTCTAACAGTTTTCTGGGTATGTTGCAGAAGCAGGATGTCTTCTTGTTCCATTTCATCATTATCCCATTGGCGACAACCCAAAGCTGAACAGATGTACCTCACCTGAAAGACATGTAAAATTAGTTTAAAAAAGGTTACTAGAGACGAGCCATTAAAAGAATCTCTAACTTACTTTTTTTAAATATATAAAATGTGTAAGAAATACCCAACTATTAAGAAACAAATTAATTACCAACTCCTAAAATGAACTATTTAGAATCATAAAAGTAGCAATGAATATTTCAGGGAGTGATTTTAAAGATTTAGATCATTTTAGTCTTACCTTGAAAATTTTCATGGAATACACAAAAAGAAATGGATAACCAACTTTTATATATTAACAATATCATTTAATAAAATTTCAGATAAATTTATAACATCAACCTCAGAGTTTCCACATAATAGATATAGTTGGTTTTTGAAAATTTGAACTTTTTCTGGTAGCTACAGTATTACAAAGTACCTCCTTCAAATCTTTATTAAAATAAAAAGGAAGACTCTTAATATGACCCCAAACTAAAATTCTCAAAGAAAGAAGTGTAGCTGCTAGAATACCAGACTTTTGCAGAAAGTACATCCAGTTAGAGAACCAGAGGAGTTGGTTTGATCTCAGCGTTTAACAGATGAGATCACTGAAGTAAACAGAGAACACAAGGTCTCCCCAATGCAATGCAGAAGAAGGTGGGGGAGAAGCAGAAAAGCTTCTGCAACAAGGGGTATGGGTCCAGCACTTAGATAAGGAATCATTAAAGTTTGAAAAACTCAAGGTTCAAAGGGTAATTTTTCTATGCTTTCTTGATTCAGTCTTAAGTCTACTTATAAAATATTCTCACATCAATATGTTAAGGATTTTAAAAAGATTTTTACCTTTCTTAAAAAGATGTTTTTAATTAATTATTCCTAATGGATTTTTATTACAATACCCAATCTTAGATGCTGATTACGATCACATCCTAAGAGCTAATAGGAACAAAGTTTAGGTTTTAACAGCAGGACTTTATCAGACAGATCAAGTCAAATCTGACCTTGGAAGTTTCTGAACCTTTTAAAGTCTTACCAGTTCTCTTGTTTTTAATGTGAGCACAAACTTTTTTCCTGGATCCTCTTATTATAGGATCAAACTAGATAAAGAAATGAGTGGTACAATTATTCTTATTAGAATTGTTAATGATCTTTAAAGGGTTCCTCATCTACCCAAATGGAAACAAAAATATGTAACCCTTAGGAATACTGTGAGGATTTCAAAATGATGTATAATAAATGCATCTGACACCCAGTAGAACATGCTGTCTCCCTCCTATTATCCTGGCTCTGCTGTCTATTCTGTTATCTTGGATAAATCTAAGAGTTACTCTCTCAGTAATATTTTCCCCTTTCTACTTCATAGATTTTTATTAAAACAAATGATATTCTTGGGGGAAAAACTTTAATAAACCTCAGCCTGTAATAGTACACTTTAAGAAAACTACTTCTTCTATCCATATCGATTCTGATTTCTCATCAGAATATCCCATCCTTTCTTGTATTTACTTTCTCAAGTCCGCTATGTGCTAGAATCCTAGTAACCAAGCTTACTGATTGTATGCTCAGTAACAAGTCCTTCCTCCTTAAAAATGTTTACTGATTTCTCCCCAAATAAATTCAACATTTTCACTTACCTTTCCACTATATGCACTGAGTCCATATGTAGTGAGAGACTTTCCTCCAACCAAAACAACATCATCTCCAAATTTATAAGAAGATTCAAGAAGTGATTCAACTGTAAAAGGAACTGTTTCCATGTTCTCATGGTCTCGGTCCCACTGGAAAAGGTCTCCATCCAGGGAAGGGATGATTATCTTATTCCCCAAAACCTAAAATAAAAGGTACTTTTTAAAAGGCTCTTCACTGTAAGAAGAATAACTAAAAGCTGGAGTCTTGAGCCTGATATACTACAGCCTCTTCTCAGCAGCACAGCTCACCAACAGATAACAACCTAAAGGAACTGCCAATCTCTCAGGTGGGGGACCTACACAAAGTTTTCCATGATGGTTTTTCTCAAACTGTGTTTGCCAGGAGTGTCCCACAGTGATAAGTGAGTTACCAGAAGAGAGTTTTGTGACCAAGTGAGTTCAAGAAGAGGTTATTAGAAGGGTTCATACAGCTACCAATATGCTAACATACAAAATGATTTTCCAACAAAGGGACAGCAAATGCAGTATTTTCCAGGCCTATTTTATCCAGGTTAATTATTGTCATAGGCTCAGATCCAAGGAACACAGGGTGATTCACACAATATCCCATCCTTTCTTGTACTTACTTTCTCAAGTCCGCTATGTGCTAGAATCCTAGTAACCAAGCTTACTGATTGTATGCTCAGTAACAAGTCCTTCCTCCTTAAAAATGTTTACTGAGGGCCTACTATGTGCCAGGTATCATTCTGTTGCTTAGGATAGACCAATGAGCAAAATGAATAATAATAATGCTGTTCTGGAGCTCAAACTCTGGTGTCAGCAAACAACATTACGAATAATTATAGGGTATGTTAGGTGATAAAATGCAAGAGGGGAAAAAACAGAACAAGATAAAGGGAACTGGAAAATGTGCATGTGGGAGGGGAGAACACTGTCACTGAGGAGTTTAGGGTAGACCCTGCTAAGAATGTAATATTTGAGCAAAAGATAAACATGAAAGTTAACTATGCTTATTTTGGGGCCGCACTCTTTACCAAGGCCATAAGCATACACATCCCAGGGAAAGGGAATGGGCTACTGAGGCAAGGGCAGAAAAAGGGAAAGAAAGTAGAAGGACAGAGAGGATGATGATGGTTGGTAGCACTGAAGGTGTTGAAGGTGGTCAGATTTAGAGAGAACATAACTGAAAGGTAAGGCCAACAGGATTTCATGGTGGATTCCTGTATAGAATGAGCAAAAGAAAAGACTTCAGCCTGACTTTAAAGGTTTTGGCCAAGAATATCTTGTTTCTTGAGAAAGAGTTATTAGCACATGGTCTTGTGACATTAATCCTTTGGCATTTAAAACACATATACAATTTGACTTACTTTATCTAATGACAAAATTATTTTCCTGATATAGACTCACAACTTTGGAAAAAGAGAATAGGAAAGAAGAATAAGTTTAAGAAACAAAAAAATAAGATGCAAACAAATGCTGGTTTTAACTCTTTTTAAAACAACATTTCACTATGGACTTCATTCCTTAGCCAGGAAAATTTTTCTTTAAAGGGATACTTAAAAACTCCCACAGAACCAACAGGACTTCTAAGTTGGTGCCCAGCTCACAAACCCTCCCGTTCTCCTAGCTTTGACCCACACCCCTGGGGTTCTGGAGGACAGGTTGAAAACCACTATTCTAATCCACTCCTTTCTTTTTCTTTCCTTTCCTTCCTGTCCTTCCTTCCCTTTCCCACTTTCCTTCTGTAACAGCCTCTTTATACCTCTTACCTGGAAATTCCTTCACTCTAATTTCTCATTGTCTTATAGACTAATCTCTGGAGTAAGAGCTAAGCTTGTTATGACGTTATTCAAAAACCTCCAAAGCTCTCTGTTACCTTCTTAGTAAAGAACCCAATTCTAAGTCTGATATTCAAAAGTCCTCTAACCATGACTTCAAACAACCTTTTCCACCTAACCTTCACTTTTTCCCACACTGGCAGAAATCAGGCATCTATTAAACATACTATTTAATGTTACTTTTAATGTTCAGTTATTAACAAATTGTTAACATACAAGCAATTTCTTATCCCTGAAACAACCCCCTTTTTACCAACACCGCCCACTGAAATTCTATTTGGACATGAAGCTAACACCAGTTATGTTTTCTATGAAATCCAAGAAAAGGTTGGCAACACAAATTTGATGACAAAAATCTTCCAATTTCTGACGACTTCTGGCCAAGATGGAGGCATAGATAGACACACTGAGCCTCCTCACACAACCAAAATAAGGACAATAACAATTTAAAAACAAAAAACAACCAGAAATGACAGAAAACTGATGTATAGAAGTCCAACAACCAAGGAGTTAGAGAGGACACATTCATCCACACTGGTACAAGGAGCAGAGATGGGCAGGTGGGTGGAGAGAACTCGAGGCAAGGTGGCAGCTGGCAGACCCCTGGTGCACAAGGTGGTAGATGGCAGAACCAGTGAGGCTGCGGATTGTGGAGTGGGCTGGGCTCAGCAGGCAGTCACACATTCACACACAGATAAACCAGGCAAAACTGGGGGAAGCAAGACAGAGTGTGCAACCCAGGGTCCCAGTACTGAGATATAAAGCCTCAAACCTCTGACAAAAAACCCCTGGGGGGGTTGAGGTGGCAGTGGGAGAAATTCCCAGAGTCATGGGAGAGTTCCTTGGAGAAACCCATGGGGTCCTAGAACATACACAAATCCACCCACCTGGGAATCAGAACCAGAAGGCCCCAATTTGCTTGTGAGAAGCAGGGGAAGTAACTGAAATCCGGCAGAGAGTGGAGCAAGTGCCACTGTTCCCTCTCAGACCCCTGCTCCACATACAGCACCACAACACAGCAACGTGGGCTGCCCCACTGGGGTGAACACCTAAGGCTCTACCCCTCACTAGATAACAGGCATGTCAAGATAAAAAAAAAAATGGCCCAAACAACAGTACAAATCAAAGCTCCAGAAAAAATACAAGTAAGTCACGAAGAGGTAGCCAACCTATCAGATGCACAGTTCAAAGGTAATCAGGATGCTCACAGTGGTTGGTTGAATCTGGTCGCAAATTAGACAAAAAATGAAGTCTATACTAAGTGAAATAAAGGAAAATGTACAGGGAACCAATACTAATGGGAAGGAACACAGAACTCAAATCAATGGTGTGGACCAGAAGGAAGAAAGAAACATTCAATCAGAAAAGAATGAAGAAATAAGAATTCAAAAAAATGAGGAGAGGCTTAGGAACCTCCAGGACATCTTTAAATGTTCCAACATCTGAATTACAGGGGTACCAGAAGGAGAATAGGAAGAGCAACAAGTGGAAAAGTTATCTGAAAAATAAAAAACTTCCCCATTCTGACAAAGAAAATAGACTTCTAGGAAGTCCAGGAAGCTCAGAGTCCCAAAGAAGTTGGACCCAAGGAAGCACACACCTAGGCACATCATAATTACATTAACCAAGATTAAAGATAATGAAAGAATCTTAAAAGCAACAAAAGGAGACAGTTACCTCTAAAGGAGTGCCCATAAGACTATCGGCTAATTTCTTGAAAGAAACTTTGCAGGCAAGAAGGGGCTGGAAAAAAGTATTTCAAGTAATGAAAGGCAAAAACCTACATCCAAGATTACTCTATCCATCAAAGCTGTCATTTAGAATGGAAGGGCAGATAAAGTGCTTCTCAGATAAGGTCAAGTTAAAGGAGTTCATCATCACCAAACCCTTATTATACAAAATGTTAAAGGGATTTATCTAAGAAAAAGAAGATCAAAAACATGTACAGTAAAATGATAGCAAACTCACAATTAACAACCACACCTAAAACAAAAACAAACCAAGCGAACAGCTAGAACAGGAACAGAACCACAGAAATGGAGATCACATGGAGAGTTATCAAAGGGGGAGTGGAGGCATGGGAAGGTACAGACAATAAGTAGCATAGATGATAGGTAGAAAATAGACAGGGGGCGATAAGAATAGTTTGGGAAATGTAGAAGCCAAAGAACTTAAGTATGACACATGGACATGAACTAAAGGGGGAGAATGTGGGTGGGAGGGGCTGTGCAGGGTGGAGGGAAGGGGGGAAATGGGACAACTGTAATAGCATAATCAATAAAACATTTTAAAAAATCTTCTGATTCCTTAATACTGTACTTATTGCTGTAACTATAAATTGGGACACCATTACATTCTCAAAAATTGTATGTTGTATCTCTAAGACATATGTACCAAGTATGCTAATGATTTTACATGTGTTTATACAATGGCTGTAAAACTAATGCACTCAAATCTAATGTCCAGATTTTGTTATCTAGTTTCATTCCCCACCTAAGGAACTAAGTCTTCTCAGAGAAATGGCCGATCCCAGGGCTGGGGCATGGTAGATACAAGATTGGCCTTTAAATATCTTATTCTAGATAAGGATGTAATTAAAAAAACAAAAAGATCAGATCATGCCACTGACCACATATAGAAGAGTTTAAGCATCAAAATAATTAAGTCCTAAATTATATAGCATTAAAAAAAAAGGGAATCAGACTTCCAGCCAAGATGACGGTGTAGGTAAATACACTTTGCCTCCTCACACAACCAAAAGGACAACAAATTTAAAAACAAAAAATAACCAGAACTGCCAGAAAATCAAACTTTATGGAAGTTCAACAACCAAGGCATTAAAGAAGAAATATTCATTCAGACCAGTAGGAGGGGTAGGGATGGGCAGCAAGGGTGGAGAGGACTCCTGGCAAAACAGCTGCTAGAAGACCAGGTGGGCGGTCTGGAGATGGCAGACCGAGATGGCAGATGGAGGACCAGAATGGGCAATGTGGAGGCTGGTAGTCCAGGTGATTCCACATTTGCATGTGGATAACTGGGAAGAACAACTGGGGAGCAAAACAGACCATGCAACCAGCACTGGGAAATAAAGCCTCAAAACCTCTGGCTGTAAAAACCTGAGGGAGTTGCGACAGCAGGAGAAACTCTTCATAGGCCTCATAGGACAGTTCACTGGAGAGACCCATGGGGCCCTAGAATGTACACAAGCCCACCCACCCAGGAATCAGCACCAGAAGGGCCCAATTTGTTTGTGGGTAGCAGGGGAAGTAAGTAAAAGTCAGCTAAGAGCCAAGCAAGGGGCACTGTTCCCTCTCAACCCATCCCCCACACACAGTGCCACAACACAGTGACGCAAGTTGCCCATTCCTAGTGAATACCTAAGGCTCTGACCTTTACATCATAACAGCTGTACCAAGACAAAAAAAAAATGGCCCTAATAAAAAAACAGATCAAAACTCCAAAAATAAAAGTAAGCGATGAAGAGACAGACAATCTATCAGATGCAGAATTCAAAACACTGGCAATCATGATGCTCACAGAAATGGTTGAGTATGGTTGCAAAATGGAGAGAAAAGTGAAGGCTACAAAAAGTTAAATGAAGAGAAATGTACAGGGAACTAACAGTAAAAGGAAGGAAACTGGGACTCAAATCAACAACCTGGAGCAGAAGGAAGAAATAAACATTCAACCAGAACACAATGAAAAAACAAGAATTCAAAACATGAGGAGAGGCTTAGGAATCTCTGGGGCAACTTTAAACCTTCCAACATCCAAATCATAGGGATGTCAGAAGGAGAGAAGGAACAGCAAGAAATTGAAACTTATTCAAAAAGATAATAAAGGAGAAATTCCCCAGTCTGGCAAAGAAAATAGACTTCCAGGAAGTCCATGAAGCTCAGAGTCCCAAAGAAGTTGGACCCAAGGAAGCACACACCAAGGCACATCATAATTACATTAACCAAGATTAAAGATAATGAAAGAATCTTAAAAGCAACAAGAGAAAAGGAGACAGTTACCTCTAGAGGAGTGCCCATAAGACTATCAGCTAATTTCTCAAAAGAAACCTTGCAGGCAAGAAGGGGCTGGAAAGAAGTATTCGAAGCCATGAAAGGCAAGGACCTACATTCAAGATTGCTCTATCCAGCAAAACTTTCATTTAGAATGAAAGGGCAGATAAAGTGCTTCTCAGATAAGGACAAGTTAAACAAGTTCATCATCAACCAAGCCCTCTTATACGGAATATTAAAAGGACTCATCTAAGAAAAGATAAAAAATGTGAACAGTAAATTAACAACAAATTGACAACTATCAACAGCTGAACCTAAAAAAAAACTAAGCAAACAACTAGAACAGGAACAGAGTTACAGAAATGGAGATTACATGGAGGGTTATCATGGGAGAATGGAAGGAGGACAGAGGGGGGAAAAGGTACAGAGAATAAGTAGTATAGATGGTAGGTAGAAAATAGACAAGGGGAGGTTAAGAATAGTATAAGAAATGTAGAAGCCAAAGAACTTACACGTACAACCCATGGACATGAATTAAGGGTGAAGAATGCAGGTGGGAGGTGGGGTGCAGGGCAGAAAGAATAAAGGGGGGAAGGAAAACTGTAATAGCATAATTAATAAAATACATTTTTAAAGAAAGGGAATCGTGAGTTCATATTGATAACAAATAGACCAAATAAATAACATTTTATTTATTACCTAATAAATGGGGGGTCTTTCTACAATAAAATGTCAAGTTTCTACTGGTATATATAAAGGGAAGGCTGTAGTTGAAAAATTAGCATTTTGCGACCATCACAGTAGAGACTAAATCAGGCAAAATCACCAATGGTGTTAAGTCTAGGTAGAAATTTTGATAAGAAGCAGGATATCTGAATGGTCTTAAAGTATTCCCCATAGACTGCTCATTAGATACAAGAATTTTTTTCTAAAACAGTAAGTATATAAGGAAGAACTCATATAATACCTTGACTAGATGACCAAAATTAATAACATCCCTGAATAACAAATGTGATGCCCTGAGGGAGGATACAAAACCTATGCAGGACCCTCACCATGAATGCACAACCTGCATCTAATCACAAGGAAACAACAAACACAAAATGCGGAAATCTCAATTCTTATCTAACATGTCAGAGAGACTGTATCCTTCAAAACTGTCGATGTCACAAATGACAAAGTCTGTGGATAAATCCAGATTAAAAGAGGCTAATGTAGCATGACAAATAAATGAGATGTGACACTACACTGGGATAGAGTATGCTATAGAACACATTATTAGGTCAACTGATTAAACTGAAATATTAGTAGTAGATTAAAGTATTAATATAAATTTATAGATTGAAAACTATACTGTGATTATATAAGAGAATATCTCTATTAGGAAATATTTACTAGCAAAGGGCCATGGTGGACATTTATTTTCAAATAGTTTCAAGGAGAAAAGTATAGGCCTTGGTGCATGGGACAATGCTCTAACCAACTGAGCCAGCTGGCTAGGGCTGCAATGGCTGTATTTTACAGCATGTAAATCAACTCCTAGAAAAGAAGCGAACGTCAAAAGTGGCCTGGGGCTTCCAGTCAAGATGGTGACACAGGCAGACATAGCTCACTTCTTCACAAAACTACATCAAAATTACAACTAAAATATAGAACAACCGTCACTCAGGAACATCAGAAATCAAGCTGAATGGAAGTCTGACAACTACAGAATTAATGAAACCACACCCATCCAACTAGCAGGTGGGGTGCAGACATGAAAAGGGCTGATCTCACACTTTCGTGCAGAAAAATTCAGGGATATCTCAGGAGCGAGGAGTCCCACCCGACACCAGAGCCTCCAGCCCAGGATTCCAGGATTCCACTACAGGGGAGATAAGTCCCCACAACTCCTGGCTACAAAAATCAGAGGAGACTGAGTCAGTGGAGAAGGTTGCTGGAGCCTTAAGCAGTTCCTCTTGAGGAACCCACACACAGACTCACCTACGTAGACTCACACCCTCTGAGCTCCAGCACTGAAGTGGCAGCTTGAAGGGCACCATTGGTATAAGGAAGAGGCTGAACTACCTGGCATCAGAACAAACAGAGGCCATTTGTTCCTTTGCTGAGCCCTCTGCCCACAGAGCCAGTAAGCTGGTGCCATATCTGAAACTCCATCAACCTGGCTAACACTGTGTGACCCACCTTAGAAATCCACAGAGGCTCTGCCCCACTCAACTTACGGGTCTACCCAAGCTGCTATTCCCTAAGAATGGCTGGTCTTGGCTCCTAAATCTTATCAAACAAGCAACAACTGGCCTTAGTGAGCCCTAGCTGCTGCCAGATTAGAGTCACAGTTTGGCTTCACCCGGGAATCTCTAAACCCAGCACAAGTTAACAACTATTTCAGGTTGCTTTACAGCTCAGGCCTGGTGCCCTGGGCAAAACACAGGTGGGGGACTGACGTTGGCCTGTACCACCCAGGAAAGCCCAGGGCTAACACACCCAGTAGACAGCTACAGACCATGTCGGAGCACCATCACCCTGCCCCTGCACAGGTGATCCTCCAGAAAGGGCAGAGGCTAGTGGTCAGTGGTCAGAGCTAGTCCTCACAGCTGACTGGCCTGCGTATCTCTCCCATTCATCTGCCAACAGCAACCAAGGCTCAACTACAAGAGGAGGGTGTACTCAGCCCACACGAAGACCACATCTTCAATACCCAGTTTGGGTAATAGGGAAGGCTGTGCCACTGGATCCTACAGGATACCTACTACATTAGACCACACTACCAAGATACAGAGTCAAAGCAGCCCTACCTAATACAAAGAAATAAACAGGGAGGCTGCCAAAATGAGGAGACAAAGAAACAGGGCCGAAATGAAAGAACAGATCAAAACTACATTAAAAAGAGCTAAATGAAATAGAAATAAGCAATCTATCAGATGTACAATTCAAAACACTGTTTATAAAGATGATCAAGGAACTTAGTGAGGAACTGAGCGGCATAAAAAACACCCAGTCAGAACAAAGGAGACACTAAGTAAAATAAAGGGAAACAACAGTACAGTGGATGAAGCCAAGAACCAGATCAATAATCTGGAACATAGGAAGCAAAAAACAACCAATCAGAACAATAAGAAGAACAAAGAATCCAAAAAAAAAAATGAGGACAGTATAAAAAGCCTTCGGAATAACTTGAAGAGGTCCAATATTCACCTCATAAGGGTGCTAGAAGGAGAAGAGAATTAGCAAGAAATTGGTAATCTGTCTGAAATAATAGTGAAAGAAAACTTCCCTAATTTGGTGAAGGAAATAGACATGGAAGACCAGGAAGTGCAGAGTCCCAATTATGATGGATGCAAAAAGGCCCACTCCAAGGCATGTCATAATTAAAAGGCCAAAGGTTAAAGCAGCAAAAGTAGTTACCAGAAGGATGTCAGATGGGAGAGGGTAAGGGGAGAATGTGTGAAGAGGTGAGGGCATTAAGAAATAAAAATGGGTAGTCATAAAATAACCATGGGATGTAAAGTACTATATAGGAAATGGAGTAGCCCAAGAACTTACATGTATAACCCATGGACATCAACTATGGTGGGAGGATAGACTGAAGAAGGGGGGGTTGCTGGCTGGAGGGGTGCAAAGGGGTAAAAATCAGGATAACTGTAATAGCACAATCCATAAAATATAATTTTTTAAAAGCGTACATGAGTGGTTAGGGGAGGGAAGAGAGGGGCACTCAAATGGTAAAGTGAACAGAAGGTTTGCATAGGTAAAGCTAGGTATACAAGGGTTGGAGTGGTTAAGCACCTTTACTTGGCAATTTTTTTGTAGTTTGAAATTATTTCCAAATAAGAGGTTAAAAAGAAAAGAAAGACACTCAAGAGCCTTGCTGGAGCTCTGTAATTAAAGCCAGGAGGATATGCCATTAAATCAAAGGTTCATCATAATGCTGGATATTTAAAGATCTCCAATTGTTACTCTTTATTTAAAGATTTTATTTATTTACTTTTAGAGTGGGAGAAGGGAGAAAGACAGGAAGAGAAATATTAATGTGTAACAGAAATATCAATGGGCTACCTCTTGCATACACCCAACTGGGAACTTGGCCCGCAACCCAGGCATGTGCCCTAATGGGGAATTGAACCAGCAATCTTTTGCTTTGGGGGATGACACTCAACCAACTGAGCCACACTGGTCAGGGCTGTTCACAAAAAAAAAAATCTATTTTTAATAAACTTTCAAATGGCATCAGTATGTATCCCATTACCTTAGAATTCCTGCATTATTATTTTATTCTTTGCTCTTATATTTCTTGGTAACAAGATAACAGGCTTTATTTTCAAAATATTTAAACTATTTATTCTTTTGTAGAAAATCCAATTTGAAGTGTCCACTAAGAATAGACATAGGTCAAAGTATACATATAGTATGATAACAATGTATAGTATGTAGCCAATATGATCTTCCACTTTGAGTTACATATGTTAGACAATCAAGTATTTATTGCTCTCTATCTTCCATATTATGTTAAATATTCTATATTTTATTTACCAGAATAGTAAATTCAAATAATGATAAAGTTAAAAATAGGTATTTCAGGTTGTCAAGTCCTATTAAGTATAAACAGGTAAAGCAGATATATATCACTAGAAAGAAGAGTGAATGGGTCTGTAGTGAAAAGGTAACATTTATTTTGACTTGTTTATTCTTCCATAAGCAACCTGTTTTCATCAAAAGCAGCAACAGATCCTTAAGGAACATAATGATTCCTAAGTCTACCTCCCACCCCTGCAAAAAATCCCCAAAACTATCAAGCTAATAATACAGACTAAAATTCATCATTACTTTAGGGATGAACTATATTCCTCCTAGTGTAACAGAAAACAAACTTTTCTATAATTAAAAATGGTTTAAACAACCAAGATTTTATATGATTGACAATACCATGAAAAATTAGATTATTTGAAAAGTTAAATCTCCCACAGCATTAACTCAATGAGAAAAGTAGAGAACCCAAACCAACAACAGAAAAGCATTATGATTCAATATTGAATCATGTCCTATTTCTGGGTTATGATTTTAAAAGTTCACCCTTAAATTGCTGCTCTTCACTCATTGGCCACTCATGAGTCATAGGCAAGGTTGCTAACCTTTGCACCAATCTTTGTGAAGTCTTTCAGGCTGCATATTTGTAAAACCAGATGGTGCTTTTCCTTGAGAGCCCATGCGAAACACTATCTGCATTCAGTTCAGGTACAGAGATGAATGACATCACCCCTCATAAGAGCATTACCTCACCCTCCCAGCATAGGAATGAGTCACCCAGATAGTTATAGCTGCAAATCTCTTGGTAGAACAAAATGTAGGTTATTGTGATGCATCTTCACATTCCACTGATTTGCCCCTGTAAGCAGCTATTTGTTCTGATTCGCTGTTCTGCATCTCAAACTAATTGTACAATTTGCTTCCCCCTTCAGTTATTTTTTTTTAAATATAAATTCTTGGTTTTGTTTTTTTTTCCTTCTGTTTTTTATGCTCATAATTTTATTTATTATTTATTTGTAGAGAGAGGGGAAGGGAGAGAAACACAAACTGATTGCCTCTTATACTCCCCCAACCCAGGCATGTGTGCCCTGAACAGAAGCTGAACCAGCAACCTTTCTGTTTGCAGGACAATGCCCAATCCACTGAACCACACCAGGGCTTTGAGAAGATAAAGCACAGTAAGAATTATAATTACTGCCCTGGCCGGTGTGGCTCTTTTTGTGGAAAGACTTTCTTCCACAAAACCAGTCCCTATGCTAAAGGATTGTAAAGTACTTTACTTATCATGAAGACAGGCAACATTAATAGGCAAGTTAACAGGCATGTTTTTGAATATTCTAATTCTTCCAAAATGATGCACTATGTATAGAAGATAAAAATAGTAACTCTTAATAAATCAAAATGAGCAACTGACCAGACTACTAGATGCCAGAATTGGCTATTTGTGAGTTTTAACAAAAGTTCCATTGTTATGTTCAGAAAATACTTTTTATACTTCCCTGAAAACTTCTAAATCACCATGATGGGGAGAGTAAAAGAAGCTTATCTGATAAAAGAAAAATGTTCCTGGGAAATTATACCTCAAAGACTAAGGAAGATGATCTAACATAAAGGATTATGAGATCTCTCAGGGGATCTGAATACTAATCTGGGAAGTCATCCTGCATGACATCCTTAAAACGAAATGTAGATTTAAAATAAGAGTAAATGGCCCTGACCAGTGTGGCTCAGTTGGTTGAATGTCATCCCACCAAGCAAAAGGTGGCTGGTTCAATTCAGGTCCCTGACTGAGGTGTGTAAGAAGCAATTGATAGACGTTTCTCTCACACATCAATATTTCTCTCCCTTTCTCCCTTCCCCTCTTCCTCCCTCCCTTCCTTCCTCTCCCTCTAAAACTAAATAAAATTTTAAATATAACAGTAAGAGTAAAAAATAAGAGTAAAGAAATAAGAGTAAATACGGAAGAAAAAACAAGTGATTTAGTATTTATTATAATCTTCAAAAACTATTAAATAATAATGCTCAAGAGTAGTGAGATAGCAACTATATAATAATTTTTTTCGTTATTTCTTTACCTAACCTATAGTCAACCTACAAAACAAAATACCTAAAGGAAAATTACTAGGATTTTTAAGCATACTTTTCATATTCATGATGAAAAGCACAGATTTTTAGAAACTATCTCTGTGGTTACTTAGACTAATGTACATTAAGTACGTATGTGCACATAAAGTCAATTGCTTAAAAAACAGGGTCTCAAAAACAATTTCTCACTTGGCAACACACTTGCTGGAATAAATTAGTTTGGTTCACAGCATTGCTTTCAGCCATGCTAAGGGATTAATAAAACAAAATTGAATCAAAGCACTACCTTCATTCCTATCAAAAGAAAAGCAATTTACCTAAGCAATTATTTAAATATTGACCTGCTACATGATTGACAATGACTTTTCACTATAAATTACAATCTTGTATGACATAGCCAGGCCGACTATGTGCTAGTTTATGCTCGTACAAATGAAAAACTGCAAAATGACAGGCATCATTCAATATAAGTTTGAGAATTTTTGTCAGTGATGACAAAGATTTTAATAAAGCAATATTCAAAAAATTCTACTAATGAAACCTTTGTGAACCATGAATCAGCAACCACAAAAGTGCCCTCTTTCCAAAGGCTCCCCGCACCTCTGAAGGCCCTTCTTAATGAATGCAGTCTGATGTGGCTGGGGAGGAAGGAGGATGGAGAGCCAACTTCAGGGCTGTCTGTTTCTGCACCTATATGAAACAGAAAGGCAGTGTCCCTTGGGGAGAAACATGCCCAAAATAAAACAAAACCCCAAATTCTAACTATAGACTTATAATAGAGTTGTTTGTTCTTTTTAAGAAGGGGAAAATGGACTTTATAACAGAAAACCAAAACAGAAAAACAAATATATCTCTAAATAAAGGAAAGATAAAGATATTCTTCTAAAGACAAACTTATATCCACTTAGATTTGGTAAAGTGGGTCTAATGCCACCCAGAACCTCCTCCCCTCCCAAAAAACTATACTGATATGTTACAAAACAAAAAACTTAAGACAATGAGGAACCACAGCCAAATCCCGTTAATGCTTTTTCAGTTGATTCTGCATGTAAATTACCAGAGGAGAGCAAATCAAGTTTCATTTCAGTTGGTCCTTCTGAGAATTAAAAACAAAATTCTTAGCTACTACTAAAAGTAGTAGGCTTAGAAACTAGGGCACATCTGTAAAAGCTAACAGAGTGTCCCTTAAGTCAGTGATTTTCAACCTTTTTCAACTCATGGCACACATAAACCAATCACTAAATTTTGCAACACACCAAAAAAATTTACATTTTTTCCAATCAAACAAAAAAATAGGTATAATTTTCATTCATTCACACCAGACAGCTATTGTGTTGGTTGGCCTTTTTTTTAAATTTGAAAATCTAGGAAAAAAAACAGTCAGTGCCCCTGACTAAAGAGTCAGATATTACATGTTTTAAAAACTCGTATGGCAAATCAGTTGAAAATTGCCTAAAGTTCATCATTTATTCTAATACACACATACACACAGTTTTGGCTTGGTTTCTATCAGTATTCTTTTGAGGAAGTTTGCAAATACCTAGTTATAAGGAAAGAATGGCAAATCAGACCTGTGTCCCAAGGTACCTCTACTTTCCTGCAGTACACAATTCATTCTAAATATAACATAAAATACTTGTTTTTTTCCTTCTTTTGTTTTATTGTTGTTCAAGTACAGTTGTCTCCATTTTACCCTCACTACTCCCCCCAACCCCGGCCATCCCCACTTTCCACTCTTGATCCTACCTCCTTTTGGTTTTCTCCATGTGTTCGTTATAGATGTTCCTGAAAACCTCTCCCCCTTTCCCCTCCATTATCCCCTCCTACTAGTTTTTAATAGAACCATCAATCTCTGTCATACTGTATGAACTTATGTTTTTAATGGACATAATCAAAACACCACTAAAGCAACATAATACACTATTTTATATGCCTTTTGAATCAGAAGAGTTTAAAGACAACATCAGAGCAGGCTGGAAGGCAATGAAATATGCACTTAATGGTAATTTCTAATGTATTTGTACTTTTAAAAAATATTTTATTTATTTTTAGAGAGAGGGGAAGGGAGGGAGGAAGAGAGGGAGAGAAACATCAGTGTGTGGTTGCCTCTCAAGCGCTCCCTACTGGGGACCTGCCCCACAACCCAGGCATGTGCCCTGACTGAATTGAACTGGCCACCTTTTGGTTCTCAGGCCCGCACTCAATCCACTGAGCCACACCAGCCAAAACTGTACTTTATTTTTTAAAGAATCCTTAAATGTAGGAAAAGGGGAAGTTCCAAAATCCCTCTGGATAATTTATTTGGGTGTTTCACATATTCACTGGTACCTGATTCCTGAAGTTTAGCCCAGTCTTTACAAATTTAGTCCCATCCCATAATTTTACGAAGAAAATTAAAGAGTAATTTAGCTAGGTCATAAGCCAGTTATTAGAAGAATCACACTAGAACTCAAGCTCCTGAGTCCTAGGCCCCCCTCCACAACATCACACAGCCTAAAAAGTATATGCAATCTATAACTAATTCCTCTATCACTGATAACAAAATTGTTATACAGTCTATAAAATCCTTAATCCTTCATCTTCTCGTTAGGTTAGTAATTGTTGCACAGAAAATACATCTTCTCTGACCTCTGGGTTTGATTTGTTTCATCTTCATACCACTCTAGATAAAAGCTTGGAGGAACTGACAGTCTAATACAAGAGTCCCCAAATGGATCTATTGTCACGTGGGTGGCACTTGCTATATCTCCACATCAATTCTGTTTGCCTGCCGCATGTAGCCCTCCTTTCTACATTATACTTTCCTACCAAATGCTGGGCTTCAGACAAAGTTAACCTTTTAACCATTTCCCACAAAAAGTTAGAGACCTTCTTAATGTATTGTATCAAATGCATTTAGAAAGTTATTACTCGATGCATACAATTCAGAACATTATCTCTTAGTGGTATTTTGTCCGATTTCTGAACACAAATTCTAGATGCTGAGTAACACACATCTCGCCGAATAACAGATGACTCAAGCTTGTAATACATTCCTCTGTAATACATTCCTTGTTAACATGTTTATAATTTTACAAATCTTTTTTACAATTTCTGTGATTGTAAAAAAGTATCAATTTCTGTGATACTAACCAGAAATTTTCAAAGTGTGGTCTGTGCACACTTTTAGAGATGCAGAAGATCAAAGAGTTTTCACTAATGTGTTATTTGCCTTTTCACTGTGGTGACATTTACACAGAATGTAAAAGCAATGGTAACTGTTGGTGCCTCAGCACAAATCAAGCACCAAACTAGCAGTCATATTCCTCACTGTCACACACTCACAGCGAAAAAAGAAAAGGCAGTTTCATTCAACAATGTTCTGATGATGCAATAAAAACTAGTAATTTCATTAGACTGTGACCTGAATACATACATGTTACTACTCTGCATCACTAATTAGAAGTTTCCATCAAGGTCTGTGCCCCATACTCAAGCATGTCTTGGGAAAAGCACTTGTGTGACTGAGTTTTGAGCTGAACTAGAAGCTTTGTTCATAAAGATGCATTTTTTACTTGAAAAATTGAGAGAAAAACTATTGTTATAAGATTTTGGGGTACTTCACAGACATTTTGTCATAACATTTGTGATAAAATTCTAAACTTGAATATTAGAAAACCTATAATTACCAATGTGAGCCTGATAGCTTCCCAGTACTTTAAGATTTTCCTGATGAGATCACTGGTGACAGTAACAAAGTTACCAGATTTCAAAAATTATTCTGTGAGGCAATATGTCATCATCAGAAAGATCTTTGTAACTCAATAAATCAATATTTTTCAAATGAGGATAGAAAACCATACAATAGTTAAAGGGAAGACACACCAATGGATGTTAATGTAACAGTGTACAAAACAAAACGTTCACTAATATAGTTTGAGATTCTACAGTTCAACTAACTTTTAAGAAACTTTCACTTATTTTAATAGAGTATCAAAAAAGTGACCAAAATCACCTGAAAAGGATACTAAAATACTCCTCCCTTTTCCAACTACTATATATGTATGTGTCTGGATTTTCTTTTTCATATAGTACAACCAAAACAACAATGTAGCATATTAAATGCAGAAGCAGATACCAAAATCCAATTGTCTTCTACTAAGCCAGAAATTAAACCAACTTGCAAAAAATGTAAAACAATGCCACTTTTTAAATTAAATGCTTTTTGCATTGGAAAATATAGTTATTCTTCATAAAAATATGGTGTTGATTCTATCATGCAATATGTCCACTGGTCTTTTTAAAATGAATTACTAAATAAGTCTTTTTAAAAATTAAGTTTTAACTTTAAACATGGTTTAAGTACTGACAGGTATAACCCTGGGGTGGGGGGGGAAGCACTTTGGGAACTCCATAATTTTTAAGAATATAACAGGAGACCATAAAGTTTGAGACCCACTATATGAGGCAAACAGCTTGAGCTTGTACAAGAAGGTACAGACAAGATGAGAAAGGGCTCCAGTGTAGGCAATAAGGGTGTACAGTCAGGCAAGCCTGAGTTCAATCCCAGCTTTATCACCTAGTGAGTTTGCAACTTCAAGTAATTAATTTCTCTGGGCTTCCATCTCCTCTTCTACAAAATGACACCAACATATCAACTTCAGGAAAATCCCTGTGAGGATTACATACTCATAAAGCATATCATATGTGTATTATAATGCTGGGAACAAGGTTGCTACTAACGTATCTACATAAACTTAGGGCAGCAGTAAAATGTAGTAAACTTATCATGCTATCCCAAATGGTTCAATAACTTTAGATTTTTTTTCTATAAAGTAGAAAATTTAAATCTAGATAATGCAAAGAGGTCTCAGTATTCTTCCCCTGCATGGAAGGTAGCCAGTGAGTTTTCATTTATTAAACAAAGGTGATACAGTGAAACTTTTTGTACATCATCATTTCAAACCATTCTATCCAAAGGATCTAGGGTTAGGGATGGGTAGGAAGAAGGATATTTAAAACAAGAGAACCCTAATAAACCACAGAAAATGTTAAGGACCAGTGATGATGAGAAAGTTGGATTACAATTTAAAAACCAGCCAATAGGGAGGCAGGTCCAAGATGCTGACATAGAAAGATCCTCCTTCCAAGGACACATCAAATGGACACCTATGTTTAGAGCAGTTCTTCCTGAAATATAACTAAGAGCCAACAGAACAGCTTCTGCACAAAAAAATACAAAAGTCTGCATAGAGAAGGTTGGGAAAGCATAAGAGCTTTCCAGAAGCTGAGAACACTCTCCAGGACAGAATAAACTGGTGAGCACCATTGTTCATGTTTCCCCTGCACAAAGATAGCAGGTGGAAGCTCTATCCAGGGTCTCTGGCCAACCTGCAGGGTAGCCCTAGCACATCCCCAGCCACCCCTGATGGAGACAGATCTAGCAGGAACAGGAAGGCATCATAGAACACATACACGGCACTCCTCCACCTTGAGACTGATCCAGTGATTACAGCAGGTCACTGCAATGCATACCCACTGGGTTACATGCATGCAGGGCTCCTCAGCCTAAACAGGGTGCAGAACTAGCAAAATGTAGTAGTGTGTACACACAGGGTTGCCCCTTGGAGAGAATAAGAAGCTGGTAAGGTAGTGTGATGTACACACTCAGAGCAGTTCAGCCCTGACTCATCTCAGGCAATAGACAATGAAAGCAACAGTGCATGCTGAGCACACTGGGCAGATCCACCTTGGCAATCAAGCAGACACACACACCCATGGATGCCCCACCCAGAACCTGTACCTTCAGATCTGGTTATATACCAGGCACCACACATGCCCACCCAACTACATGTAACCTAACAAAACACACAGAGGCCATTTTTTCAAGATTGGGAGAGACAGCTATCTCATCTAACTTGTAGTAACAAACACAGACAGTCAATCAAAATTGGGAGACATAAGAATATGCCCCAATTAAAGGAACAAGAGGAAAAAAAGAAAAATAATAAAAAATAAAGGTAAGTAATTTGCCTGATAATTTTTTGCCTCAAAAAACAGTCATAAGAACACTCAGCAAATGTGAGAGTATAGTAGAGGAACTCAGAGAGTACTTCAACAGAGAAGTAGAAAATGTAAGAAAGAACCAATCAGAGGTGAGGAATATAATCACTTAAATAAATAATACATTAGAACAAACTGACAGCAGATTAGTTAATGCAGAAGGCATTAGCTACCTGGAAGACTGAACAGTGGAAATCAGCAAATCAGAAGATCAAATTTTTTTTTAAATTATGAAATGAGGATAATATAAGGGACCTCTAAGACAACATCTAGCACTCTAACATTCACATTATACAATTCCAGAAGGGAGACAGAAATGGAAAAAAAGTATATTGGAAGAAATAATGGATGATAACTCTCTTATTCTAGGAAAGGAAACAGACATCCAGACCCAGGAAGCACAGAGTTCCAAACAATATGAACCCACAGAGGCCCACACCAAGACATACCGTAATTAGAATGGCAAAAGTTAGGGGCGTAGAGACAATTCTGAAAGCAACAAGAAAAAAACAAGTCAAATATCAGGGAAATCCCACAAAGCTTTGGACTGATTGCTCAGAAGAAACTTTACAGGTCAGAAGGGAGAGGCAGAAAATAATTAAAGACCTGAAAGAAAAGACAACCTAGAATACAATATCCCACAAGGTTGCCATTCAAAATTAAAGGAAAGATAGCTTCCCAGACAACCAAAAACTAAAGTGTTCACCACCATTAACTAGCTTTACAAGAAATAGTAAAGGGTCTTATTTGTGCAGAAAAGACCAGAAATAAGGAAATAGAGGGAAGAAAAAATAGCACCGGTGAAGGCAAATATGTAGCACAGTAAAGCAACCACTTAAAAAATTAAAAGGAAGGCTCAAAAACAAAAGTAGCAAAATTAACTATAACTATAAAAAATAGGTACACAAAACAAAAATACATAAAACACATCAAAAAAAGTAGAGGGGAAAGCAAAAATGTAGTGCTATTAGAATGTGTTTCAATTTAAATGCCTATCAGCTAACAACAGACTGCTATAGATATAGATGGATTTACTACTGTATGTGAACCTCATGGTAACCATAAACCAAACACATTAAAAGAAAGGAACCCAATCAAAACAAAGCAGGATATAAATCAAAAGGAAAGAGATCAAGTGAAAAAGAAAGTAACAGAGAAGAACAACAAAAACCACAATAAACACACACCTATTAATAATCACTTCAAATATAAACGGACTAAATACTCCAATCAAAAACAGAGGGTAGCTGAATAAAATTTTTAAAAAAACTACATGTTGCCTACAAGAGACTCACTTTATTTTTTTTCAATTATAGTTGACTGTAATTGAAAATTTCAGTTCAGTACTATTTCAGATTAGTTTCAGACATATATGCATAGTGGTTAGACATTTATATAATTTCAGAAGCGATACCCCCAATAAGTTTAGTACCCACTTGGCACCATACATAGTTACTACAGTATCATTGACTATACTCAGATTCCCTATGCTGTACTTTTATACCCCTGTGATTATTTTGTAATTATCAATTGTATGTATTACACCCTTCACATTTTTCAACCAGCCCCTGATCTCCCTCCCATCTGGCAACCAGTGGTTTGTTCTATGTATCTATGAGTCTGTTTCTATTTTGTTTGTTCATTTATATTCTTCTTTACATTTTCCCTATATCTGTTAAATAATATGGTATTTATCTTTGTCTGACGTATTTCACTTAGCATAATAGTCTATAGATCCTTCCATGTTGTTGCAAGTGGTAAGATTTAGTTTTTTTTATAACTGAGTAATATTCCATGTATATATGTGCCATTCCTTCTTTATCCAATTGTCTATTGATGGGCACTTAAGATTGCTTCCATATCTTAGCCTTTTTTAAATAATACTGCAATGAACAAAGAAAGGCATATATTTTTTCAAATTAGTGGTTTGAATTTCTTCAAATAAATACCGAGAAGTAAAACTACAGGATCATAAAGTAGTTCTATTTTTAATTTATTGAGGAACCTCCACACTGTTTTGTATAGTGGCTACGTGAATTTGCAATCCCACCTGTATCCCAAATACATGTTGCCATGTATTCCAAGGCAACAACACATGAGGATTCCCTTTTCTCTATATCTTTGCCAACACTTGTTGTTTGCTGATTTATTGATGACAGCCATTCAGAGAGATGTGAGGTTTTAATTTGAATTTCTCTGATGATGAGTAACCTTGAGCATCTTTTCATTTCTGTTTACTGGACATCTGTATGACCTCTTTTGAGAAATGTCTATTCAGGTCCTCTGCCCATTTTTACTTGGATTGTTTGGGAGGGTTTTTTTGTTTTGTTTTTTGTTTTCAGCGTTAAGTTCTATGAGATTTTTATAAATATTGTATATTGATGCCTTATTGAAAATGTCATTGTGCATATCTTCTCCCAACCATTAGGTTAGGATTTTTATGTATTGATTGTTTCCTTCACTGTGCAAAACTTTTTAATTTGATGTAGGCTCATTGTTTGTTTTTTCTTCCCACTTGCCTGAGGAGATATATCGGCAAAAATATAACAAAGAGCAATGTCAAAAGAGTTAACTGCCTATGTTTTCTTCTAGGAATTTTATGGTTTGGGATGTTACATTTAAGTTTTTAATTCATTTTGAGTTATTCTTGAATGTGGTGTAAGAAGGTGATATAGTTTCATTTTCTTTTTGCCTGTATCTGTCCAGTTTTCTCAACACTATGTATGGAAGAGATTGTCTTTACTGCATTGTATATTCTCGCCTCCTTTGCCAGAGATTAACCAATCACAGAATCATGGGTTTTATTTCTGGACTCTATATTCTGTTCCATTGGCCTGTGTGTCTGTTTTTATGCCATTACCACACCATTTTGATTACTGTAGCCTTACAGTATGATTTGATATCAGGTAGCATGATACCTCCAACTTTATTCTTCTTTCTTAAGGTTGCTGAAGCTATTATAGGTCTTTGTGGTTCCATATAAATTTTACAATTATTTCCTCTAGTCCTATACGTTAATAACAATTGACCAGAAGAAGAAACAAATGGGATTATATTAATATAATCCCATTTACAACTGTATCAAAAAGTAAAATACCTAGAAATAAACTTAATCTAGGAGGTGAAAGACTTGTACTAGGAAAACTATAAGATACTGAAAAAAAGACACGGAAGAGGACATAAAAAATAGAAGCATATAAATGGAAGGATATACTATTCTCATGAATTAAAAGGACTTACTTTTTAAAATAACCATACTACTCGAGCAATCTACAAATACAGTGAAGTTCCATCAAAATACCAATGGCATTCTTCTCAGAACTGTACCACTCTCTTACAGCATATACAAAAATAAATTCAAAATGGATTAAGAACTTAAATGTAAGCCCTAATATCATGAAACTCCATGAATAAAACATAGGTAGTAAACTACTTGACATCAGGAAAACAGAGGCAAAAATAAACAAATGGGACTTCATCAAACTAAAAAGCTTCTGCATAGCAAAGAAAATGATCAACAAAACAAAAAGATAACCTACTGAATAATATATTTGCAAATAATATATCTAATAAAAGGTTGATATCCAAAATATATAAGAAACTCATACAACTCAATAAAAAAAACATTCTAATCAAAAACTGAGCCAAAGACATGAGGAGACATTTCTACAAAAAATATATACATAGGGCCAACAGATATATGAACACATGCTCAACGTCACTAATCATCAGGAAACATATATCAAAGACACAGTGAGATATCACGTCACACCTGTCAGAATGGTCAAAAGGTCAACAGATTACACATGTTGATAAGCATGTGAAGAAAAGGGAACCCTTATGCACTGTTGGGGGAACACAACCTGATGCAGCCACTATAGAATACAGTATGGAAATTACTCAAAATACTAAAACGGATCTACCAGATGACCCAGCAATTCTGTATCTGGGTGTATATCTGAAGAAAACACAAACACTAATTTAAAAAGGTGTATGCACCTCACAGCATTATTTACAATAGCCAAGCTACAGAAGCAACCTACATGTCCATAGCTAGATAAATGGGTAAAGAAGATACAGTGCAAATATATAATGGAATATTACACAGCAATAAGACAGGATGAAATCCTGTCATTTGCCACAATGTACATGGACCTAGTGGGTATCAGGCTAAGTGAAATAAGTCAGTCAGAGAATGACAAATACAGTGTGATTTTGCTTATATGTGAAATCTAACAAAAATCCCAAATGAGCAAGTACAAGAAAATAAAACAAACCTCACAGAAACAAAGTTCAAAGGTGGGGGGAGTGTGTACTGGAGGGGGAAGGAATGAATGAGAAAGGTAAAGCAGAATATAGTCAGTAATACTGTGATAAATTGGCATAACAACAGATAATTACTAGAATTAGAGGGTTGATCACATTATAAGGTATGAAGATGTTGAATCACTATATTATACATCTGAAACCAATATAATCTTGTGTACCAACTTACAGTTAAACTTTTTAAAATTTAACCCACCTAACATAATTGGTATTTGTGAGAAAACCTTCAAGTTCAACTAGCTGCTTATAATTTAAACATACCAAAGCATTCAAGTTATTACAACTATTTGTATTCTAATCTGTCATACCATGCAATTTATCTTTCATGCATGCATGTATACATTTTACTTTGCAAACACACACATGCTTTATACCATTACAGCACACCTCAGATGTAAACAGCTTATAATCTTCTGATTTTGCTGATCCTCTATTACGTATAGTTTAAAAATAGGGCAAAACATACATACACAAGCATAATCCCAGCAGAGCACAAATAAATGAATGCTTAGCATTTGACTATTATACTTGATTCAAATTTTTAAATATACTTTGTAATCAAATTGCTATTTGTATTAATAATTCGAATAATTAATAATGAACAGAAGTTCATTATTTTGAACAGGTATTTTCAGTATACTGTCTGATAAATAGTAGGCACTCTGAAAGTCTAGTCAGGGCTTAGCAAACAACAAATGTGGAGGCTGAACAGTGCCATCTCCCTAAGTACTTGCCTGAGCACTTCAGGAAAAAAATTGAGGCTAGGTTTACTGGAGTTGAAAGTGGATCACTTAGTAGCAGTTTTCTCATCAAAACATTTTCACCACTAATCAGTTCATTCTCAAGACCCTCATTTTAAGTTTTGCCTTTTTCAAACTTGATACCAGCTAAGAAAGATTGAGGATAATAGAAAAATAGAGTACCCTGAGGAGTAACCCAAAGGTACTACTTGATAAGATACAAGGCTGAGGGTATTCTGGAAAACACATGTTGGTCGTCTCACTAAAAAGAGGAAATTATTTTAAACAATTTAAACAAGAGAATAAGTCTCCACAAAAGGAGAGAGACAACCTATCAGAACCAAAACTAAAAAGGAGAAAAAAAAAACTTACTGCACTTACTCACTTCCCTAACCTCATCAGGGCAGGCAGTGTCCTCACCTTCTAGATGAGGACACTAACGAAAGAGGGGCTAAGCAACCTGCCCAAGTCTTAGACTCATGAGACCGAATAGTTTTGGAAGTAAGGTCTCTTTTTTGCAAATAATCAAATTTGTCTAAAATTGCATTCAAAAAAATTTTCTGATGAATTATACTTACAATAAGAATGTACACCTGAGGGAAAATGTACAGAATCACTTATGAGATTTCGCAGTATATACAGAGTGGGCAAAAGTAGGTTTACAGTTGTTCATATGGAAAATAATACAGTAAATAATAAATAATACAAGAATAAACTCTGTGTTTCACTTATTTACAACTATAAACCTACTTTTACCAACCCCTGTATTTCTATTAAAGCACAGTTAAACTACATATATTTATTTTATTATTTAGGGTCTATTATTTAGGTAATAATAACAAATGATCATGTTATAGCTCAGATAATAAGCTATACTGATACAGCAGATAGTTTCCTTAGTTAGTCATTTATATGACTAACTCATTTAATGCCCAAACAACCCTAAGAAGTAGGTGATTATGTAATATCACCACCTCATTACAACAGGGGAACTGAGGAACAGGAAAGTAATTGCCTCAAGGGGACATAGTTGGTAACAGGGAGGGCAGCCTCACACCTAGGCAATGGGGCCCTGAGCTCTCCAGCTCTAAATACATAATATCAATATTAGCAATTGCTCATTATAACTGAGTTTTTTGTTAAATATAAACATTTAACAGAAAATTCTTACCTCCGGTTTGCTAAGGCTAGATGAAACCAAGGAGCCAGATCCCACATCCAAATCCCACTGCTTTTCACCATGATTCTCTGGATCCAAGGCAGCAATTCGTCCATCTAAAGTGCTGATAATCACCAACGATCTGTGAATTTAAAAATTCATAGGAAAAAATGTAAAAGGTATCTAAGCTATTAATATTAAGCACTTACTCCACACCCTCAAAAGGAAACTCCTCCCTGGCATCTACCTACATAGAAGTGAGACCCACCTTCTCACAACACCTAATTTTCTTGGCACCACGATTTCTCTTTAGCACTCCAAGGCAACTGCACTATGACCTTTATCTGTTTACGTCACTTACAAAAAGTGCCCGACTCCTAGGTCACCCCTCATTCCCACACTCTAATCCCCATATGGAACTCAACATTCCCTGCTCTGTCCTCTTCTGTCATTCTCCAAATCCTGAAGTACTCCCCGAATGTGCACTTTCCTTCTCATTCTAATGAAATCTGGCTTTCCCTGAGGCACTGCTTCAAAAGCAAAAATTGTTTTCTCCATACTCTTGGCCACTGACTGGGCCTAGTAATGGAGTAGGTGTATTCCTTGTACCTCGTCACCATTCCCAGACTACTTTCTTTCCTCTCTAAAAATCCTCAAGAGCCCTGGCTGGTGTAGCTCAGTGGATTGAGCGTGGACCTGCGAACCACACGATCGCGGTTCGATTCCCAGTCAGGGCACATGCCTGGGTTGCAGGCCAGGACCTCAGTAGGGGACACACGAGAGGCAACCATACATTGATATTTCTCTCTCTTTCTCCTTCCCTTCCCCTCTAAGATAAATAAATAAAATTTTAAAATAAAAATAAATAATCCTCAATAGATTGTTCCATTTATCACCCCTTCTAGCAATTGTTTACCAACCCTTGGATTACTAGCCCAATTCCATGAGGACTTTAGCTCCTGGTTTACTGTCACTATTAACAAATTCTTTGGGTTTTTGTGATCTACCTTGCCTCAGCCACTCCCGTGGTCAGACTCTAGTCTTTGTCACTACCAATCACAACTTCCCTCTCCCAGTGAAATTTCAAGCATTGGGCCCGTAGCCAACTACCCTTCTCTCCAGCTCATTTCCTCTACTTTCCTGACTCCAACAAACTGCTGACTCCACCAGAACCTACAAACCATTGATCCTATCACCTACCTTTACTACAATTACACATTCATTTCTTTAACCATTTGAAATTCTGTAGTGCTTTATTTTAAGCACTCCCTTTCTTACACCCTCAACCCCTATTGCTCTCTTGCATGTCACACTTGACTGGCAAAACCCCAATCCTAGTTAAATTTAACTTTCTCCCTTTTAAAAAAAATATTTTATTTATTTATTTTCGGAGAGAGGGGAAGGGAAGGAGAGAGGGAGAGAAACATCAATGTGTGGTTGCCTCTCATGTGTCCCCCACTTGGAACTGGCCTGCAACCCAGGCATGTGCCCTGACTGGGAATCTAACCACAATTGTGTGGTTCGCAGGCCCGCACTCAATCCACTGAGCTACACCAGCCAGGGCTAACTTTCTCCCTTTTTTAAGTCTTACATCTGTGCAGTTGAATGTGGCTGAAGAATAACATAACCATGCTGACTGGTCTCACTTTAATTCTGACCACCAACCTCAAAAGGACTATTAATGATGCTCAACAATCATATGACACTTCCCTAGTCCATCCACTTGCCCACTAACCTAGGTTAACTATTACATTTCTCATTTCTCCTCAAATTCCTGATACCAGCTCTTCCAAGCTCATGCATCTCAGGTATTGTACTACCCATTTCTTGAAGGAAAACAGAAATAATCCAACAGATTATTTCACACCATCACCTCTATCCATTTATCTGTACCTGGATCCATGTATTCTCCCTTCGTTCCTGTTACTGTGGGTGAACAGTCCATACTATCATCCACCACCAGCAGTTCCGCCTAGGCAAGAGATCTCTCCATCGTGTACATAGAAGGACTCACTCCTGCAAATCTCCTCTTGTCATCACACCAATTATTCCCCTCTCTACCAGACCATTCCCCTCAGTATTCCAACTGGCTATGCTTTCTCCTAATATAAAAACCAACACAGATGAAACAGAAACAACCACTCCCTCTTTCTAGCTTCCAGTTCATTCCTTGCCCACTTTGGAACAAAATGCCTTAAAAGAGCTATTATATATATACTCTATGTCTCCAAATCCTCTCCTCCCCTTGCCCTGAACTATTTCTAATCAAGTTTTTGCCTGTACCATTCCACTGAACAGGTTCTTGCTGGAGTCACTCACCTTCACATTGGAAAACCCCACGGTGAGGTCTCAGTTCACCTGACATTCTAGCAGCGCCTGATCAGCTACTTCTCCTGCCCTTCATGAAACATACTCTTCATGTGGTATCCAGGACACCATCTCTCCTGCTATTTTTTTCTTCTAACCTACTCTTTCACAGCTTTATTTTCTAGTTCTTCCTCATTTCTCCTATATCTTAAAATACTCTGTACCTATGTGTATTCTTTTTTGGTGGTCTCATCCAGTACCACAGTTTCAATACCATCTATATGCTGGTAACTCCCAAATTTTTCTGGTTCCAAACCATTCCCTAAGCTCTGAACTTACATATCTAACTGCCTACCAGATTTAGATTGTCTAAGAGACTGCTCAAAGTTCACATATCCAAAATCAATACCCTCAGACTGACTCCCCCAATTCCTCAAACATATCATGTGTGGTTTTCCTCTGGAGCCTTTGCAGCTACTATTCCTTTTGCCTGTGTTGTACAGTTGTTCTAGGAAATTTATTAGGTATGTTTGTCTGCATCAAAGACCATGCAAATTTCACACACATACAGTTATGTTCCTGGTTAGGATAAATACAACTTTTGTCTTTTCTATCTCACTTGATGTATGATGCACCAAATTATAAGTAAAGCTACAAGTTGACCAAGACAAAACAGTTTAAGTAAACTCATTTGAAACCTTCCAAATAATTTGTTTATCAAATGAATAAATAAAATTTTTCAGTTTCCAAGCTATACACCAATTCTAACTTTGAATATTTCAAGTGGTAACTTAGTCTAATTTATGAAGATAAAAATTTTTGCCACACTACAAACTCTAGTAATTTTAGATAACAGACTGAAAGAAAGGGAGCAGCTCGACTTCCCTCCCTACACATTATCCTGCTTTCTAAAGAAATCACTTGGGAGTTGGGGGAGAAGGATACCTCAAGTAAGAAAATTATTTTATAATGAAGGTTATAAAAACTCATACCTTAAATGTGCCACTTTACAAGTAAAAGCAATAAAATATAACTAACTTGGAGATCCAGGGTTCAGAACCAAGTTAACCCCCCTATCCTTGCCCCACTGAACAAATGCCTAATTATTATGTTTAATAATTAACCACAAATAAATGGTTGAAAAAATAATTTTAATTTAAATAAAACTCAGTGTAAGCAACAAATGTTAACCCATGAAAAAATTAATGAGACAACTGGAACAGTTCAGTAACTATTTTTTGTAATTCAGAACACTGTTCATTTATTATCCTAGGTGTTTTAGTTATTAAAATAACAATAACAACAAGCTATACTTTTTCTAAATATGTAGCTATTTATTCTAGAGGTAAACAGAGAAGAATGATAAGATTCTAGCTTTCACCTTCAAAATAAAGAAAAATCCAACAACAAAATATGCATGTGTGTCCTATGTATATACAAAAAACACATTTGAATAAGTAATTTGGAGTTTAACACCTAACCATTCCTTCCCTGAAAACTTACTTTTAACTGAGCCAAAAATTCTGCTTTTTAAAATAAACAAGATATTTTCAGATTATGAACTGTATTTAGACAGTATCTGTAAATCTGAGCAATAATTAAATACAAACATGTGGGAGGAACAATTAAACACATCACTCTCTTACCTACTATTGCTACTTAGTCATCTGGTCCTTAGATTTGAATGGGGTACCATTGATTATTTTAGCCTCTCTTAATGGGAATAACCAGAAAATCCCCTAATAAACTCTGTCAGGTGTCCAATAAATAAATAAATAAATATCTGCCCCAACAGGGTAGCTCAGTTGGTTAGAGCATCATCTTGTTGCATCAGGGTTCCAGGTTCAATCCCAGGTCAAAGCACACACAAGAGGCCATCAATGAATGCATGAATGGATGAAACATCAGTTCGATGTTTTTTTCCTCCTTCTCTCTGTCTCTCTCTCTAAATCAATTTCAAAAAATTCTAAGAAATAAAAATGTATCCTTCATCCTTTTGTCTGCTACCAACTAGCCATAATATTAACTATGGGCTCTTTCCCAAGCATGTTTCTGGAAGGGAGGTAGGTACCTCTTCTGCTGTGGCTGAAACTGAACAGTCCCACACACATATACAAAAATGCACTATATAAGCTACAATTTAGACTACTGTATCTAATCACAGTCTATGAGAGAGGTGCACATTGACATGCTAGCAACTAAAAAAGGCATCAGGGAGACAGATACTGCTGAAAAACAAAGTCCTCAGGCTGAATGCAGCAACAAATCAGAGGACAGAAGAGATGGCATTTAGAATAAACATCAAGTAAAATGAAAAATGAGCTCCCTCAATTAGGAAAATATAGTCATTTATCTTCCTATGACTCACTCACCCTATTTTGAGGTTTCCATGAACAAGATGAAAGACTTTAACTTATTCAAGAACAAAGGAACTGCAGAGGCAGCATTTCCAGTGGAAAGAATCAGATCTTTGAAGTCCTGAGTACACATCCACACGGTTCTGTTTACTCTCTGCATGGATTCTTTATTCAATGGCTTTTTCATAAGTAAAATATAGACACACCTTGTTTAATTATGCTTCATTTTATTGCACTTCACAGATGTTGCACTCTTCACAAACTGGAGGCAAAACCCTCCACCAGCAGAAAGATTACGAGTTGCTTGCTGCATTACTCATTTTATTGCGATCTGGAACCAAACCCACAAAATCCCCCAGGTCAACCTGTACGGCTGTCTCACCTAGCTCACATTAAGTCAGATATGCCTGATCATAAAAGTCATCTGGAGCCCGTTAAAAACAAGGGAAGGTCCACAACTCCCTCCCCACAGGAGTCTTGGGAGAATGGAGCTTAACAAGTAGGACAGGTGAATCTCATAAGGTCAATTTGGCAAATGGGACTTAATTCAAAGGGCTACTTCCTTGCAGTAAAATATAACAATAATCATTATTATAAAAATAAATATAATTATTTTTGTAAAAACAAAGATATAATAATAATGTATTAACTGACTGAAGAAGGCCTGTTGATCAACTCTGCCAGTAAACTCTCTCTTAACTTACGTTAGTTTCCAAAGGCATTTGTTTGGATGACTGGACAGCAAGCAGTTTGCTCCTCTGAAGAAAGGTTGTCAGTGATCTCCTCCTAATGGCCAGATCCATCCTCCTAGTCAGGCATGTCCCTGCAGCAGCAGCTGAAACAGTGTGGCTCCCCAATCTGGGCATTCTTCTTTCCCCGGCTTCCACAGCACGAGCCCCTGTCAGCCATCCTCACTACCACTCCTGCTCTCAATCACGAACAAGCGGGCCATGGAGTTCTAGCTTTCTCCATATCCACAACTTTACCTCTGTCTGATACATGACACCTCCCAAACCTATACAGTATTTACAGCTCCTCCCTCTACCAACCTCCCCTTCCGTACTTTCAGCAGGATACATTTGCCACAAAGTGCACAGGAAACTCAACTGTTCTCTACACATTTCTCTATCCACCCTGTGACTTAACATTTAAACCAGACATCTACCTGTTCCCTCACACTCTACATTAGATAATAGTCATCTACTCTTGACTTTATTACTTTAGCTTCTTTTAAGTCTTTCCTTTCTTGTTCATTACCACTGACCTTATCCTGGAACAGATTCTCATCTCTCACCAAAACACCTTTAAAAGTCTTTCCGACATATTTTCCTGCCTCTGACCTCTTTCCCTCTGTCCTTCCAACAGTGTTGATTGTATAAAAGAAACCTAATAAACTTCTGATGCCGCATGTGTCCACTAAATAGAGTCCACAATGCCTTGTATGACACATAAAACCTTTATAACTTGGCATAGTCACCTACATCACTGCTTCACACACACACACACACACACACACACACACACACACACACACAACTAACCTTTTCAACTAAGTTCCCTTGTTAAATTACTTTTGGTCTCGTGTCCTCCCATCTAAGTACTAACCAGGCCCGACCCTGCTTAGCTTCCGAGATCAGACGAGATCGGGCGCATTCAGGGTGGTATGGCCATAGACTGGTCTCATGTCCTAAATGATTTCATTTGCCCAATAAACACCACTTCCAATGAATTCCCACACCTTTAAATGAAATATTTAAGTACCAAACAAATTAAAGATTTCTGAAAAGAAGTCACTAAAATTACTGCATTAAGTTTGATATAATTCTAGTTCAAAGCAAAGACATTTGACTTTTTACTCTTTCCTGATGATATATATTTTTAAAATTGTATTTTTCAATTATAGTTCACATTCAATATTAATGTACTAGTTTCAGGTGTACAGCATAGTGATTAGACAATCATGTACTTTACAAAGTATCCCCCCAGTACTCTAGTACCCACCTAGCACCATACACAGTTATTAAAATATTATTGACTATATTCCCTATGTTGCACTTTACATCCCCAGGACTATTTTCCAACTACCAATGTGTAGAAACTTGGCTTTTCGATTATCCTTCTCATGAATGAATATCCAATTTCCATCCAATTATTTAAAAAATACTGACCTCTTACCAATCCCCATTTTTACCTGGGTAGATCCATAAGAGTCCAGAAGCCCTAGCTTGTGAACCACTACTCTGGGCCCTTGGCACACCATCTCTGCTACCTAGACTGTCCTTGACAGTTAACATTCACAGACTTGCTGATTTGACACTTCCATTTTTTTCACTCTCATACTACTCTTATGTCACTTATTATCCACTCTAGTATACTTTATTCTTTAACACAAGAAGCTATATCTCCCTGTCAGGCTGAGAGTTCAAGGACAAGACTAGTGGTCCATTTCTCTAGCCTCAGCACCTAACAACGCCTAGCCCCTAATAAAATGCAATTAAAGTTTATTGAATCAGTAAGTCTTGCGAGGGGAGACACTCTTATTCATGTAAAACAAAAACAAAAACAAAAACAAAAAAAGTTGGGAAAGATGTGAAAAGTTGTAACTTGCCTGAGGTCATGCACCAATTAAGAGGTTCTGAACAAAATTTTGAAGCATGAATTTAGGTTTACTAAAACTTAATTCCATTATTCTAATAACCGTAAGTTTATATAAGTGGCAACTACTACAGGATTATAATGTGTAGCTTCTATTCCCTCCATAAATCTCATCAAGATGCCATTTATCTTGTTATTGGTCTGATTATGCCCTCAACTAAGCAAAAATAACCTTATTCCAAATGAACACCCAATATAAGAAAATTGCTGGACTTAAAATACCCAGAATACCTGCCTATTTGAAAAATCCAAAGTTAAAAATGTGATTTGGGCCCTGGCGGGGTAGCTTAGCCAGTTGGAGTATCGTCCTGTGCACCAAAAGGTCATATGTTCAATCCCAGTCAGGACACACACCTTGGTTGTGGGTTTGATCCAGTCAGAGCACATACAGAAGCAGCTGATTTTGTGTATTTCTCTCTCTCAAAAATCAATAAACATATCCTCAGGTGAGGAAAAAAGTGTGATTTGGGCAAATCTGCTTTTTCTGATGTAGGCAAGAATCTCCTCCCTAAACATGTGCTTTCAGCTGGAGGCGTGGGGGAGGCAGGCAGCTTTCTGCCAGACAAAAGTACTGACAGGGGACACTGTTCCTTTTCTGAGATACCCCCTTCCCACAGAGCCAGCAGTGGAATGCCATATCTGAGTCTTCATCAACCTGGCTCATACTCTTGACCTCGAGCCCTGGCAATTTCCTGATTCCCTGCCCCAACTAATTTGTGGGGCCATCCATGCAGTTTCCAGTGGCTTTTCCACACAAACGGCCTGTCTTGCTCATACTTCAGACTTTCCTAAAATCTCTAAAACAAGCAGCATCTGGCCTCAGTGAGCCCCTATTTCTCTTGCTAAGTGGCCACAGGCCTGGCACTCGCAGCAGCCTACCCTGGGCACCTACAAGCCCAGCACAAGTAGCAGCCATCTGCATATCACTTTGTAGCTAATGCCAGGTGTCCCTGGGCAGAACACAGGCAGTAGCTGACTTTGGTCTGCACCTCCTGGGAAGTTCCAGAACCAGTATACCTGGTAGACAGCTTCAGACCATGTCGCAGCACCATCCAACCACTTCCACAAGCGACACACTCAAGGGGTGGATTCAGCTGGCAACAGAGCCCTGCTGAAGTTAAGTTTTGTTCTGTTCTCTGGGGTTGGCCCCCTGCATACCTGATCCTCCATGGTGGTTGGAGCTAGTTCTTGCAACTGATTAGCTTGGGAGTAAATCCCTCTCACTGATGTGCCAACGATAATCAAGGCTTAACTGTAACAGAAGGGTGTACACAGCCCACAAGGGGGTGGCACACCTGGAGTACCCAGTGTGGGTGACAGGGGAGGTTGTGCCACTGATTCCTATAGGACACCTACTACATAAGGCCACTATACCAAGACTAGTATATGTAGCGGTTCCATCTAATACATAGAAACCAACACAGGGAGGCTGCGAAAATAAGGAGACAAAGAAGCATGTACCAAATGAAAAAACAGAACTTCAGAGAAAGAACTAAACAAAATGGAGACAAGCAATATATCAGATGCAGAATTCAAAACACTGGTTATTTATCAATGATCTCAGTGAGAATGTCAGGGAAAAAAAGACAAGACACAAAACAGAACTAGAAAACATAAAAAAGAACCAGTCAGACATGAAGATTACATTATAGGGAATCGATAGCAGAGTAGATGAAGCAGAGGATCAAATTAGTGATTTGGAATATAAAGAAGCAAAAAACACCCAATCAAAAAAGCAAAAAGGATTTTAAAAAATGAAGATAGTGTATGAAGCCTCTGGAACAACTTCAAGCATACCAACATTTGCTTCAAAGGGGTACTGGAAGGAGGAGAGAAGAGCAAAAAGTGAAAACCTATTTGAAAAAATAATCAGAAAACTTACCTAACCTGGTGAAGGAAATATAAACAGAGGTCCAGGAAGCACAGAGTTCCAAACAACATGAATCTAAAGAGGCCCACACCAAGACACATCATATTAAAATGCAAAAGATTAAAGAATCTTAAATGGAACAAGAAAAAAGCAGTTATTGATATCTACAAGGGAGCCTCCATAAGACTGTCAGCTGACTTCTCAACAGAAACTTTGTAGCCCAGAAGGAACTGGCATGAAATATTCAAAGTAATGGAAAGCAAATACCTACAACCAAGATGGTCCCACCCAGCAAAGCTAACATTTAGAATAGAAAGACAAAGAGCCTCCCAGACAAGAAAAAGCTGAAGGAGCTTATCACCACCAAACTAATATTATATGAAATGTTCAAGTGTCTTCTTATAAAAGAAGAAGAAAAAAAGATAATAAAATATGAATAAAATGGCAATAAATGCATATCTACCAACAACTGAATCTAAAAAACAAAATAAACAAACAAGCAGAACAGAAACAGGTTCATGGATACAGAGAACATTTTGACAGTTGCCAGATGGAAGGTGTGTTGAAGGGATGGGTAAAAAAGGTTAAGGGATTAAGTAGAATTTGGTAGTTACAGAATAGTCATGGGGATGTAAAGTACAACATATAGAATATAGTCAATGATATTCTAATAACTATGCATAGTGTCAGATGTGTACAGATTTACCAAGATGGTTACTTAGTAAATTATATGTCTAATCACTGGTGTATACACCTGAAACTAATATAATATTGTATGTCAACTATACTTGAAAAGTAAAAAATTATAAAAAAATATGCTCTCACTCAGGGAAGCACATGTTCTCATGTAAAAACAAACTAATACTTACTGGACTTTACTTCTTAGTCCCCACCTACTGAGTAAATCTTCAAATCAAACCTCCTTTATTTAAACATATCACAAGACTATTTGTGGCCCAAACCAAAACAAATAGAATGTCAAAAAACTATACTTTATTGCTTCAAAATGTTTGGTAGACCTTAAAGAAATACAGTCTAATTTCTCACTGTTATAAGCAGCATGAGAATGGCAGTTATTCTTCTCCTAACAGACTAAAACATTTTCAAAAGCACTTTTTCTAGTTTATTCCATAAAACATTTTTAATCAATAAAGTTATTTATAAATAAAACAAGATTAAAAAAATAGAAAATAAAAGTAATCTTACCCTCTCATATTTAGTTCTCTTCTTTGTATTTTAAAACATTCTATAATAAAAATATAACGCAGCTCCTCTCTTATAAAAAAAGGGAAAAAAAGATGGAGTTCCCAGGCAGTGTTTAAAGAATGAAGATCCATGCCCAAATAACAGCTCACAGAAATTAATAAAGACAGGATCCCTTGTGCAAAATGTTGCACATTGTAAAGGCTGCTGAGTTCAAATTAAGTATAGTCCCCTCAGTCCTGGCATATATCACATCTAGACTCCAGGTGTCAATTAAACTAAAAAAACAATTGTAGACAGGAGGGCTAGTCCATTCTTTGCTAAAGTATGTTTATTTTGGCTTACAACTTGCCTTGAAAGTTATGCATAAATTCTTCCTTAAATGTGCGTTTTATTAAACTTTGAAAGTCTGCAGTCAGTAAAGTCTATTTTCAACAATGCTTTCTGAGATTTTATTATTCCATGGTCATATTTTATTGTTTTAACAAAAGCATGCTTATGAATCTGAAAATCTTAGGACCAGAGTTCTGTACTACAAATTCACATCACATCAGTTTGTGAAAGGACAGAAAGAAATAAAGAAAAATGAAGGCCCTGGCTGGTGTAGCTCAGTGGATTGAGCACAGGCCTGCGATTCCCAGTCAGGGTACATGCCTGGGTTGCAGGCCCGTTCCCTGCAGGCCAACTCCCAGCAGTGGACGCAGGAAAGGCAACCATACACTGATGTTTCTCTCCCTCTCTCCTTCCCCTCTAAAGATAAATAAATAAATAAATAAAATCTTTAAAAAAAAGAAAAATGAAATCATCTTACATTTACAGTGTTTTCATGTTATCTATTAAATTTTTAAAAAATCAGTTTAAAGATGCACCAACTCAAGAAGCACCATAGATTATCAAATTTTGTAGTACTTTTGTTACAGAGGAATTAGAAGAAAAAGAAACAATATTTTACAAATTAGCATGACTATTAGCATAAAACTAGTTCTTGACAACTTCTGAGTCTGTCAGAGGTTCTCAATATGAAGATGCCCATGCCACCATGACAACTGCCAGTAAAACTTTGTAAATTGCTACTGCCATTGGAGTCAGAAAACTAGTAACTTAAATTATGCCAACTTGCACAAAACTTAATAACGAGGTGAGATTGTGGCTTTCTTCCCAACTTGGTACAGTGGCCATTCCATTTGAATGCCAACTCTTTGTAATGTTTAACGGAAGTAGCAGTGACAACAACACTGCTATCATAAAAATACATTTATCTTTGCTACTTTTTAAAGAAAAAAAGTTTATTCACTCATTCACATGCTTGAGATTGCGAAGTAAGCACCATGAAGCCAATGAAAATGTCATCAAGAGAAAAAATTGCCCCAGGGAGGTCAGTTGGCTAGAGGGTCCTTGGATAGGCCAAAGTTAAGGGTTTGATACCTGGTGAGCTTAGCTCACATACAAGAATCAACCAAACAATCAATAAATAAATGGAACAACATATCAAAGTTTTTCTCTCACTCTCCCTCTCTCAGAGGGGAGGGGAGGGGAGGGGGTAGAATCAGCAAGCTTTATACAGCTTCTTGGGCTTCAAAAGACAATATGCAAAAGTGACAATCTATTCCCCACCTCCTTCTTTTTAAAAGTTTTGCAAGTAACATAATTCTTCACAGCTATTTGTAATTAATGCTTGGTTAATTCAAATCTCTCCCCTAATCCTCCTTCTTGAAACAAACAGGATATTGGTCTATTATTATGAACTGATAATCTCTTTTTTTAAAGAGCATTTAGAGAACAGTTTTATAAACACTGCATACTTACCTCCTGTTGGCTTTATCAATTTACTTACCCAAGGTTTCTCAAACTTTCCACACTATCTTAAGCTACCAGGCAGACCCCTACACCTGGGCCTATATCTTCCTAGAAAATCGTTTGCTAAGGAATAAGGAACACTTACTCTCTGCCAGGCAGAACTCCTCTATTTTCACCTTGTTTCTGAGGAAAGAAGTGATTCTCCTGTTGCCAAGTAGTCTGTCTCCAACTACTTCCACCTCCTCCATTTCTCTTTTTCAACCTGTGTATGTAGGGTCTCTCCTCTGAGTGTATAAATAAGATCAGACATCTCTGGTCCTAAAAGTTGCCTCCTATCACTTTAGCGGTAAGGGAAGCAGGGGCTGAAGCTGAAAAGGATGAATACTTAACTTCTCTCTCTTGCTATCTGAGTACTCTCTATTGCTTTTCTTAAACTCTTTACTTATGCTCATCACCAAATCCCACCTTCTTAGTCCTCACTCTATACTACCAACCTATCCAGCTGTATTGTCTCCTTTGCTGGCCCATCTTCTCTAAAATATAAGGTATTTCCTATGGATTTACAATGAGTTTCCTCTTTCTCACACCTTCAACTATGTATCCTAACTGCTCTCCAACATCAGCCACTCATTTCCGCCATCCTGGACCTCCAAGTTACCATGTTCAACACCAAACCCCTTATCTTTTCTTCCCTGCTCCCCTACATCCCTCAATTGTGCCATGTGCCCTCCTACTTTCTGGCCACCCAGTCTCAATCTTTGTATGGAAGTGCCAAGAGAGGAGGAACAGATTACTTTGCTAGGAACCAAGATTCTACCTCAAATATATTCCCTCTGTTCTATGTCCAGTGAATACTAAACCTCTCATCTAAACTGCTACAACACTCTCCTTGTGGTATCTTTACCTCAAGTTTTCAGTACATAATATTACTAGAGAAATATTTCTTAAGCAAAAACTTTAATCAGGCATGGCATCTGAGATACTCTACACTTCTCAAACTGTAATGGGCATGTAAAGCACATGGTGATCTTGTTAAAGCAGATACTTATTCAGTGGGTCTGGGTGGTGCCTGATTCTGGATTTCTAACACGCTCTCAAGTGATAACCATGCTACTCATGTAAAGCCATACAGTATGGCCATCTACTTTTCTAGTCTCATCTTCTACTCCTCCTTGCCCCGCACCACCCCATGTACCTCTCACACACAGGTCTCACACACACAAAGGTACACAAACAAATTGTTCCCTAAACATACTTCCCAGCTTCTGTGCCTCTTGCTGTCTCAAGTCCTGTGTCTGCTCACCACAATTCTAACCACTTTATAGGAATCAATTCATTCTGCTATTGCCTTTACTTATCTCATCTACTGCACCTATTCTACTCCACCCACTGAAAACCACAAAAACCTCAAGATACCGATGGCACTTAATTTGTGCTGCCTATGCTCTGCAATGTCATTATCGGTCTCATGTAACACTCAGGGCTAAACTCCACACTCTTCCAGGAGGGCAAGGACCATCTTGTCCACCCTCTGTAACCCCAGGGCACCCAGAGGGCCTTTGTAAGTGCCCGTAAGTACCTACTGCAGTAGATTTGTATTCTAAGAAAAATGAAACATCTCACTTTATGTAACTTACTTTGAGTAGGACTTCAGAAGTTTCAAAACACCCTTCCAATAAAGTTAATTCATTAGCAAAAACTATGAAAATTTTGTCAAATATTTGCTACTTTGAAAAATATATCTATATATAAACATTCAAGTGGTGCTCACAGAATTTGATTACTTGTTCTATTTTTAGTAGTGTGCAGGTACATAGATCAAGATTCTGATCTATGATTAAATATGCTGATCATTAAATCTACTTATTATGATCTAATAATTACAGCATTATAAACTTACAATACTTTGTAACCCACATTGCAACCCTCCCTGGTTTAATTTACCTAATCTCCTTTTATTACTCCATTTGTTAAATGGGACCTCACTTTCTCCTCAGGTGTGCTAAGACAGCTGTCTACAAAACATTTCAGCATTAAAATGCCTTACATTTGTGTTCAGACTTTGAAATATCCTTTAAAACATGGATCTTGAAGTACCATTTTCAAGGAGGTTAACCAACTCAATCCTATATTCAATACTTATATGGTAAATCGTCTACCTATCAAAACTGCCAGAATTCAAGAACCTACCCATAACTCTTAAACTTTAGTGTGTTTTATAATTGTTTGGCGTGCTTGTTACATTTGCAGATTCTAGGTTCTTACCCAGAGAAAGTCTGATTCAGATCTGGGGTGAGGCCTAGAAAACTCTAGTTAACCAGCATCCCCAGGTGATTCTGCTGCGGGTGTTCTGCAGATCTCAATTAGACAAATACTGACATTAACCCTCTCCAAGGCACTACAGGATTGTGTTAAGAGAAAATGCAGAAATTAGTTTGTGAAATCTTTTCCCAAAACAGCTGTCATACCACCACAACTCACTGACGATTCACGAAAGAAAAAAGCGGTTATGGAGGAGCAGCAGGACTGAAAAATTCCTTGGAGTCTGAACAAAGCCCCAAACAGTCGGAAAGTGGAATATCTTTCTCATCTCTGCGCTCCATTCTGCGAGCATCCCCCAAGACACCCTCCAGAACTGGCTCTCGGGCCGGAGCCGAAGGACGCTGGTGGCTGGCCCGAAGGGTGGGAAAGGCGGCCCCGGCCCTCACACCCCTCACCTGCCGCGCGGCCGCAGCTCGGTATCTGTGTCCGGTTCGGAATCCCGCGGCTCCTGCTCCTCTGAGGCCGCCGGCAGTGCCTCGGCGTCCTCCACCGTCACCTCAGCCACAACCACCGCCCCGGCAGCCCGCACTCGCGCGGCCGAGGTAGGAGCGGCCGCGGCCCCTAAGCCAAACGCGGCCTCTGACACCGGCGCGGGTCGGTCGGGGGCGCGCCCCGAAGCTTCTGTCCGCACCAGGAGCGCCAGCAGCAGCGGCAGTAACAGCGACCGCGCGAGAGGCCCGGGGCGGGCTGCGCGCGCCATCAGCGGCCGGCACCGGGCGCAGGCATGGAAGTGAAGCCGCCGGTGCCCGCCTCTCTCGTGGGTTCGAGCACCCGATAACAAAGGACGCGCTAGGGACCCCGCGGCCCGGACGGCCTGGACTCCGAGCCCCGAACCTCCCGCCACGTCTTAGTAAAGTGCCTGCCACCACCTGAGTGACAGCCTCCCTCGGACAGCATCCATTGGACAAACTTTCCGCGTGTCTGCTCTCCGATTGGCTGAGGCCACTGCCATTCCATGGACCTGGCCGGTCCCGTTGGAGACGGTGGGCTTTCCCCGGTTGTCAATATCACGCCTGCCAATCAAATTGAATGTCTCCGCCCAAGGCCCGGCCCTATTCCGGAAGCAGTTACCCCGGAGAAGCGCCCCGCCCTCCCCGCAGCCTTCTTACCTGATTGGTGAACTCGCTAACCCAAGGCCGCGGAGAAAGTTTGAAGTTCATTGGTGGAAGTGGATGCCCCTCAAAGCTCTGAGATAATTTCTTCCGTATTGATTGGAAGCGGTACCTAATACGTGGCAAATTATGAGTGCGGAGAGTACAGTCCCTAGAGGCGAGTCTCGGTTGGTCGGGAGGCGACCGACCTTACAGCATCTGCCGCTGTGGCTCTTATAAAGCCTCGTCTGTTTGGAAAGGCGGAAACATAAGTGAGTTCTCACGGCGTGTGGTTAGAAGTTGAAGGGATGAGGCAGATTCAGGAAGCAATACTACTTGTGGCCCCTAAATTGCTGAGCGGTTAGGAGATGCCAGTGCTCTAACGAGGTGATCTAGTCTCTACTTGATACGCCCCTTCCTCTTTATAAACTGGAACGAGCCCCTGCGCGGTGCATTCTGGCAAGTCGTCCAATGACTCAACAGCTATTTATTTGCAGAACTTTAAGCCTTCTGACCCTAATGTGGCATGCTTTGTACCTCAATACAGAGCTTTAGAGAAGAAAGAGCTAAAACTGCAAAAGGCAAAACTGGAGAAGATCTGAATGTTCAGCTAAGGAATTGAAACTTCATTCAGCAGTTAACAGATACCCTGAAGATTTTTAAGCAAAGCAGTGAAAGGATGAAAATTGTGGTTTATGAAGGTGCATCCGTCAGCTGTGTATTCAAAAGAATAGCATCAAAGATGAGGAGAGTGATTGGGAGGGTATTGCCCATCAAATTTCTGTAGAGATTTTTTTTAAAGGTATTGACATAAACGTGCAATTATTAACGTCAGAAAGCAAAAACGTAAAAAGTCCCACTTCCCCCTCTATCTTGCAGTGTATTTTCTTGCTCCTACAAGCACAGCAAAACTTAGTGTTCCAAAACACGTGTCTTCAATTCTTCTCAAACACAGTAGTCAGGCGTTCATGCCCATAACGCCACCAAACGGCTCTTGCTGAGGTCACCACTGACAATTCAAAGGACAATTGTCAGTCTTCATCTTATTTAACCCAGTAACTCAATCTTACCTGTGTAAAACATTTTTCACTGGTTATCTTCTATCAATAGGAGGGGCATAACACTTACTAGGTTTCATTTTAACTTCATCACTTTTATAAAGGCCTTATCACCAGTATAGTTACAATCTGAAGCGGTGGTGGGGAGGAAGGACTTCATATGAATTTGGAAGTAAGGGAAGCACAATTCAGCCCATAACACTTAGACAGATCCTCACAAGGCTGTTCCCTCAGTTCCTTTAAGGTTCTGTTACTTTCCCAGTGAAGCCTCTCCTGACCACCCTTTAAAAAAAATTAAAACATTTTTTCAATTACAGTTTACATTCAATATTATTTTGTATTAGTTTTAGGTGTACAGCATAATGGTTAGATATATACTTTACAAAGTGTTCCCCCAATATTTTCAGCACTCACCTGGCACCATACATAGTTATTACAATATTATTGATTACATTCCCTATGCTGTACTTTACATACCTGGACTATTTTATAACAACCAATCTGTACTTCTCAATTCCTTCACCTTTTCCATCCAGTCCCCTAATACCCCTCCCAGCTGTTTGTTCTCTGTATCTATGAATCCGTTTCTGTTTTGTTTTTTCATTTATATTGTTCTTTGGATTTCACATATAAGTGAAATCATATGGTATTTGCCATTCTCTGACTGACTTATTTCACTTAGCATAATACCCTCTATACAGATGACCACTTTTGTCTTTTAAAATTGACTATTATTTACTCAAGAAAATAGGAAATAAGCTCTCCTGACTAGGTGAGGAATTTAATAGTAATTTGAGAAAGGTGTCAGAAAATTTACACAAGATGAAAAATAATTGTTGACTTCTATGTAATTTGAAATTACATAGCTAGTGTAGGTATTTTAGTGAACCTAGTCTTCATGGCTTTGTAACTTTTTCAGAAAAAATGTCATGGCATGAACAATAATCTGCATTAATACATTAGAAGTCTGCTTTCCAGCACTAAATGATGTGCAAGTTTTTTGTTCATTTATTCATTACCATTCAGGGAGTATCACATGGCTACCTGCATGTAATAGGAATAAACATGTGAGTGAACAAAAGACCTAGCTCGTGTAGCTCAGTGGATTGAGTGTGGGCCTGCGAACCAGAGGATCGCGGTTTGATGCCCAGTTAGGGCATATGCCTGGGTTGCAGGCCAGTTCCCAGCAGGGGACCCACGAGAGGCACCCATACATTGATATTTCTCTCCTCTCCTTCTCTCCTAACCTTCCCCTCTAAAGATAACTAAATAAAATCTTTGAAAAAAACAATTATTAAAACAAAAGAGGCATGGATCCTATCCTCCTGAAGCTTAACATCTATCTAGTTAGGGAGACACACTACTTAAATACTGACATACATATTTATATTATGTACACAATGTGCTATGATGAAAAAAGTCACAGGCATGAGAGCACAGTTGTACAAAATGCCAGTAAGAAGTCAAGCTTTACTAGTACTCAGGGGAAAAATGCAAATATTTCCATTTTGGAAAAAGAAAAAAGTCCTAAGTAGTAGTTAGTTGAATGAAAAAATAACTTGAAGGAAGGAAAAGAGGGTCTGGATGTTTTAGCACAGCATAGAGAGTCAATGGTGACTGCATGGTAATTCCGGAATCAGTCTGAGTACTTCAGAGAAGTGCAAGAAAAGTTTAGGACTGGTCTGATAGCTTGATCAGTAAGTCTGATCTAATCTACAAAAAGAAGTTGGCACTTAGGTGCCTGAGCCAGAGCTGACCAGAACAATTAAGATTCTAAAACAGCATGGTCCAGGAGGTCAGGAAAACAGGGCGGAGGTTTAGTATCATGAATCAGTTCATTAACAGAGAAAGTCCGAATCTGTTGAGATTATACTTGGTTGTAAGTAACAAGTGTCCAAGAAGCTGAAGAGTGTTCCAAAGTGGTTCTACTTTACACCTCACTCATGGTATATGACAGTTCCAGTTGTTCCATATCCTCATTAACATTTGATATCATTAGTCTTAATTTTTACTATAAGTAGGTATGCAGTTGTGGGTATTTAATTATGGTTTTGGTTTGCATTTTTGATGACTAATGATTGGAGTATCTTTTAATGTGCTTATGAAATACTTTTATTATCTTGCTTTGTGAAATCTCTATTCAAAGCAATTATAAAGGAAAGAATTTACATGGGTAAACACCCATCAAAGTTTGCCACACAGTGAAATAAGCTGTATCAGTTGACTATTGCCATAATGATGCTGTGTAAGGAATCAGCCCAAAATGCAGTGGCTTAAAGCAAAAAAATATATATGCTCATACCCTTTACCTGGGGGTTGACTGCTCTAGCCAGAACTCATTTTCTTTATGACAATGGAAGAAACACAAGAAAGGTGAGTGGAAACTTACAGGGCCTCTTGAGGCTAGAACAAGAATGGGGTACTATTTCTTCCAATCACATTCCTTTGGCTAAGGCAAGGCATACACATCCAGGCCCAATATCAGTGAGGCAGGAAAATATGCCCCACCTCTAGTGGGAGAAACTATAAAGTCCCGTGACAAAGGATATGAATACAGGATTTGAGAGAAAAATGTAATCTATCACAAATGCTTTGAGAGTAATTAGTTATATCTATGCCTGCATCTAGCATGAGTGATTGCTTCAAAGCAATACACACAATGAGATACCACTTCATCATATCTATCAGAAAAGCTATTTTTTAAAAATAGGAAAAGATAGCCCTGACCAGCATGTCTCAGCTGGTTGAGTGTAGTCTTGCAAAGCAAAGGTTCACCAGTTCGATTCCCAGTCAGGGCACTGCCTTGATTGCAGGCCAGATCCCGGGGCATACGAAAGGCAAACCGACTGATGTTTCTCCCTCACATCAATGTTTCTCTTTCTTTCTCCCTCCCTGTCTCTCTCTTTAAAAAAAAGAAAAGAAAAGACAATATCAAATGCTGGAGAACAACTGGAAGTTTCATTAATTGCTGGGGTCTGAACACAAAATGGTAAAAGTATTTTGTAAAGTTTAGCAGCTTTTTATACAATTAGATATACATTTGCCATACAACCTCCCAATCCCACTCCTAGGTTTTTACCCAGGAGAACTGAAAACATATGCCCACACAAAGACCTATATGCAAATCTTTTAGCAGCTTTATTCATAATTGCCCAAACTAGAAACACTGAAAATGTCAACAACTAGTGAATGGATAAACTGCCGTCCATCCACATGATTGAATACTACTCAGGAATAAAAAGGGATAAGCTGTAATAGATGAATGGCATGGATAGATTTCAGATGCACTGCACTAAGTGAAAAAAGTGAGAAACAAAGAACTATATACTGTATGATTCCAAACATGATAGTCAGGAAAAGGCAAAACTCAAATGACAAAGTGGATGAGATTGACTACAGAAAAGCACAATGAACTTTTTTAGGGTGATGAAAATATTCCAAATCTTTTTTGTAGTGGTAGTTGTGTAAGTATATAAGTTTGTCAAAACACATAGAGCTATACATCTACAAGTTGTACATCTAGGGTGAATTTTACTTCTTATAAACTTCACCTTAAAACAAAACGAACAGCAACAACAAAATAAACCTTTTCTCTTTCACCTTGCCCTGAAAAAGGCAAGAGGATATATTTTATTTGTTTGAAAACTGAAATTTCACAGATTTTTAGCTGGTTTAGTGACAAGACAAAATTAAGTGTGACTTGGTTTGATGTTAACACATGACATAAATAAGTTTGGGGATGCACCTTTCTTAAGCATTAGAATTTGCTTGGTGTAGGTTAGATGACAAGGGCAGGAAGAGAAATTCAGCAGGCTCTGCATTAGGAATGCAGAGTATATTGAAAGCCTGGTCTTCTGGTGTCAACCTTTAAAAGGATGATTACACTTAGGGCCTCTGTAAAAGGGGCTTGGGAGCTGCGAGACCTAGCCTAAAGAATAGGGGTTGTTCCAGGTGTACTGAGGAAGCAGTTTATCAGTGTTTCTCTAAGTATGGATTTGGAAGGAACTAACCAGACAAGAATGGGGCCCAAGGATCTCCATTTTAAACAAACTCCCTAGGATATTCTTATGCACTACAATTTGAAGAGTGTAGCAGTTTAGAGTTGATATGTTTCCATGAAATTAATGATTCTTCAACTGACCTACAATTTTTTACATGTGCCTAGTTTATACCAGAGACCCTTCCCCTTGAAGTGTTTCTTAAGTGTCCACTACCAGTGCTACATATCCCTTAGTTCAAAGACCTTAAATTTTTTCATTACAGTGTACTAGAAAATTTGTCATGGACATTACAACATCATCTCAGCTGCTTGCAGCTTGACTGTGAGTCATGGCAACTTCACTGTAGTCACTGCCTGGAACTCCTGGACACATCCCCTGCTAGGAGAGTGCCCTACGATTCCCACAGGTTCCAGCTCAGATTGAACTCTCTATACACACCACACAAGACTACATGTGCAGATCAAACTTTACCAAAAGGTTGGGATAATTAAAGAGGAAAGAACCCACAAAGATAAACCCACCATGGGAGTCCCCATGCATAACTTTGTCCATAACCCTGCTCTCCTGCCTTCATTTTCCTCTATCTTGGATATCCCTACTCTCTCTTTCCCCCCCCTTCCTATCCACAGGAATTGGTCCTAGCCCAGGACTCACTGCCCCTGCATTTTGTTGATCAGCTATTGTCCCAATAATCTGCGTTACAACAACCCTAAAACACAGTACCTCAAAAATAGGCACTTATTCTTCCTCATGCATTTGCATGTTAGCTGGGGCTTAGCTCCAAACTGAGGTGGGTCCAGGTCCCTTCTGCTGATCTCTCATCTCCCGTGGAAGAATGGGTTACTTGGCCTCGCTGGTGTAGCTCAGTGGATTGAGTGCTGGCCTGCGAATCAGAGGATCACGGTTCGGTTTCCAGTCAGGGTACATGCCTGGGTTACAGGCCAGATCCCAGCAGGGGACACGTGAGAGGCAACCATACATTGATATTTTTCTTCCTCTCTCCTTCCCTTCCCCTCTAAAGATAAATAAATTTTTTAAATCTTAAAAAAAAGAATGGGCTACTTGGAGTAGTTCTCATGGCAATAATGAAAATGCAAGAGGGCAAGCCCCACCACACATGCATATTCTGAACCTCTGTTATTACATGTCTGCTAACATTCTTGTATCCAAAGTGTGCCACACAACCAAGTTCAAAGTGAAAGGGCAAAGAAACACACTCCACACACCAGGAGGCATGGCTAGAGTATAGGTGTGTATTACTACCACAAGGGAGAGAAGACGTTGGATCAATCATTCAATCTATACATTGATTCCTTTATCTGAAGACTGAGTCTAGAGAAATGCCCGAGGCTTTACCAGGACAGTAACTGATAATAACCAACTTTTGAATTTATACTGTCCAGTTCAGTTCTGGACAGAAATGGATGATCCATTTTGATTTTCTCCAAAATTGGAATTTGTAGGAATGCACACACAAATGCAGGAACAAATCCCTGGACACACACACGTGCAAATTTATATGTGCTTGTATGCGTATGTACAGGTCCAGTTATACAGGACCTTTCTCCAAAAAAAAGTTCTTCTCAGAGATTTTCAGAGGCTAAACTCTTTAGTAGAGGAAGGATTTTTCTGCTTTATAACTTGCAAGAATACTATTTCATAATGATATCAGGACTTTGCATTGTGCAGAGAAATGACAGTGCCTTTTCTTCAACCTTGTTTCCTCATAATCAACCCCCATGGATTGGCCAAGAATAAGACAGCAGGCAGGTGCTAGAGCTCAGTACCTCTGAAGGACAAAGGTACTAACTGCACAAAGACTTCTGCTCTGGAAAATTCTTACTCAAGGGCTTCATTGCTTACATTTTCTATCAAGGTAGTTTCAGCTTTCCAGCAATTCTTCCAATGTAGGAGGAAATGAAGGCCCTAATTAGTACTAATTTTGGAACTCCTGATTGCTGTGTGCTCTGGGACAGTATGCATCTCTATGCATTTCATAGTGTCTTCCCTGGTCACTTGCATCAGTCACTCTTTTGTCACTTGTGCCAGGAGCTCTCTGAAGTCATTTTCTCTAGGAGCTTTTAGTGGTCACTTGCACCAGGGACTCCGTTTGGTCACTTCAGTTCCATTTTTCTATAATATTATGCATCTATTCTCTGTAGAGAATATTTACACAATTTTACAATTGAAAAATCTATACTGCCGCCCTGGCTGGTGTAGCTCAGTGGATTGAGCGCGGGCCTGCGAACCAGAGGATCATGGTTCGATTCCCCATCAGGGCACATGCCTGGGTTGCAGGCCGGTTCCCTGCAGGCCAACTCCCAGCAGGGGATGCAGGAAAGGCAACCATACATTGATGTTTCTCTCCCTCTCTCCTTCCCCTCTAAAGATACATAAATAAATAAAATCTTTAAAAAAAATCTATACTGCCAAGAAGAAATAAGTAAACACACATGAAAAGTATCACTTTATAGCACTAACCATAGACAAAATTATTTCTCACATGGGTACTGCCAACATGCTCTTCAATCAGCAAATATAGAATAAGATATTTTTTAATTTTGTGTTTTAATTTGGATGATAATTTTTAATTAAATATAGTTGTAGGATTATTTTTTGGCATTCCAGGCCCAAGCTTGTATTTTTGTCTATCAACTTAGCAACAAGTTATTCTATTTTAATTATCATAGGCAACAGAAGAAAAATAAGCTGCATATTTATATATAAAAGATTCTTCTGCCAAATAGAAAGCAGAAGACACATTCTCCGAGAGCAGGTGTTCCATGTGGCTCAAATAAAGAAAGGTGGTGGGAGAATCAGATCCTCACACAACACATAACTTAATAAGGAGGCCAGGCTGAAGAGTGTATCTTAACTGTCAATATTTGGACAACTGCTTTCAGCTCTAGCATAAGAGCTGACTTATATCAAATCTCTCACTGAGAATGACTGAAAAGTCAAATTAAAAACAAACAAATATTTGATGGTATCAGAAAGCAACCAAGTCATCTAGGACTTGAGGGGCTAAAAATGGGACAGAAAGAAAATGCAGTCAGATCAGGGTAACACTCTCCATCCTTTCCCCCCTTGAGACATTTGCTGAATTATAAGCAGAAATTACAGGACCTAGAGGCCAAGTAGAAGGTAGCAGCTTACAGATTCACAGGAGTATTAAAACAAAATGTGGAGTTCATGGCTAGCAAAGAAAGCCAGGATTGGGCCCTTACCAGTATGACTCAGATGGAGCATCAGTCCTATAGCCAAAAGGTGGTGGGTTCACTTCTCAATCAGGGCACATGCCTGGGTTGCGGATTCAATCCCCAGTCTGGGAACATATGATTCCTGGTCTGGGTATATAGAGAGACAACCAGTTGATGCATTCATTGCATTGATGTTTCACTCTCTCACTTCTGCTCCCCCTTCCAATCTCTCTAGAAGCAATGAAAAAAAATGTCCTCCTGTAAGGATTAAGAAAAAAGGAAAATAAATGCCAGCACTAGATGGGCTCAGATCTCAGAGAAAAGAGAATTGTTGAAAAGTGAATTGATATTCCACCTCACCTTTCCATCAACGCATTTGCTGATTCCCAAGCCATGAAGGTAAGAGATCAATAGCCCAAACAGAAAGAGGCAGCTCAAAGGCTAAAAAGTCTCACTGTGTTAAGGAGTCCAAAATTGGAAGTGAGGGCCCAGCAAGCAGTCAGATCTCTGAAAAATACTACCAGGTCTTCAGTAGAGAATCCAGGCAGATTTCAGATAGGAGTAAGGACAAAGTGGAAATAAATTAGGTTTGTAAAACCTGAAACCTCAAAATACCACATTCCTTAATTGGACCAGCACTATTTGATCCTACTCTTTCTGCTAGAAGAAAATTAAATTATTTCTAGAGAAGGAAAACATCATTAGAGCTTTTACAATTATTTATACACGTTGTCTAATACTTGAAGAAAAATCTACAAATCATGTCAAAAAATAGAACCAAGTGACAGAAATTCACTTGAGAAATTGATATATTGAATAATTACGAGGCTGTGATTAATTATGATTGATATTTTAATCATAATTAGGCAATAATGAGAGGCTATAATAATTATGATTAATATATTAAATATATTTGTTCCCTTCATTTCATTTAATGCTTTGATAAACAGCTCCTGTCTTTTTAGGATGGAATAGTATTCCATTGTCTGGATGAACCACATTCTTTTTATTTACCTACTGCAGGACATCTTGGTTGTTTCCAAGTTTTGACAATTAGAAATAAAGCTGGCTAAGAGATAGAAAGTGGCAGCGGAGTAGGACGAAGCGACTCCAGTTCTCGTACCCCTGGGAGAAAATCCTGGCAGATCTACAGAGGAACAGCACAATCAATTCTTCAACCAACAATTCCCCAGCATTTATGAAAATAAGAGACCAGAGATAGTGACAGACCAAACAGCTACAGGTCGGTGGGGTCTCAGGGACATGAGTAAGGATGGAGGCGGCCAGGCCGGCGGAAGCCCAGGGGGGGCGCGAAACGGCCCTGAGCCATGGCTGCTGTAGCGTTCGGGGCCCAGAAGCTTCCGTCTGCACCCAGCGACAGGGGCGTCTGCCACAGAGTACTCATCAGGAGCCCAGCACGCAGTGGAGCCTTGGGCCTGCAGCGGGGTCCTAGGAAGAGAGCTGGCTCCCTCCTTCCCCATTTAGGCAGAGCTGGGTGGCAGAGACCTGTCTGCCTAGGTTTGCAGGGGAGGTGACAAGAACAGGGGGCCGAGTTCAGCTGCGATTTCTGTGGTCGCCTGCCCACCAGCCTGCCAGCCCAGGAAATTTGAGAGGAGCATTGTCGTAACTGGTCGGGTTGGGGATTGGGATGGGCTGAGAGGCAGGCTTTCTGGAGAAGTTTTTATTGAAAAGTGGACTGAGGTGTTCTCCGCAGAGGGGTCCAACCAAAACCAGAAAAACCAGATTGGAAAGTTTGAAACCAACAAGAGAGGGTTTTCATTTTTTTTACCTTTTTAAAATTTTTTTCCAGTAATTGTATATATTTTTTAATGTTATTGTTCCTGTATCTTTCAGTACTTTGTTCCTCTCTTTTCTTTTTTCCTGTTTTAGTCCTTCTTCCTCTCATCCCAAACTTATTGTTTTTTTCCTCACTTCTCCTGCCCTTTTTTGTTTGTTTGTTTGTTTGTTTATTGCTTTCTATACCACTGTAAATACCTGACAACACATCTCTAAGGTCTTAGCCCACTTTACAGGTTTCTGAGTTGTATTACTGTAGTGATTAACTCTACTTGCTCACATGCTACGCCTATTTACTATTCTTTACTCTCACCTTACCTCAAAATCTGACCACCCACAACCTCACTGCTTTCTAGATACAACTCACAAGCCTTCCCTCCCCAACAAGAGACTTCTCTTTGGTCTATCCTTTCTTAAAAGAGGCAAATTGGCTTGAAGATTACAGTTAACACTATATAGAGCCTAAAGATCTCCTATCTCTTCTCTACCAGCTGTGACTGTAAATAACATAAAGTACTCTCCTGCTGTCATAAACCATTTTGCCTCCCCCTCCAACTGATCACACACACACAAAGAAAGGAGTAGGTGGAAGCAGAGAATATCAAGATACCTGCAGGAGCCTGCACCACTGAATTTCACAGGTATTCTACCACAGAAGTTCACACCATAAACCTAGGGGGTCAGAACAGATCAATTTAAGGAGCTGAGGCTAACAAGAAGAGTCTCATAAACAATGGGAAGACAAAGAAACAATGCCCAAATGAAAGAAAAGGTGGAAGTCTCAAAAATAAAGTTAGATGAAAGAGAGGCAAGTCAGCTATCAGATATTGAATTCAAAGCACTCGTTATCAGGAACTTCAAAGAGCTCACAATGAGCTACCAGAAACTAGAGGGGAGCTACCAGAAACTAGAGGGGAGCTACAATGAGCTCTCCACAAACTATATCAACATGAAAAAGGAAATAGAAACCATCAGCAAAGGCCAAGAGGAAATGAAGAATACAATTTCGGAACTGAAGAACACAGTAGAAGGAATGAAAAGCAGGATCGATGAGGCAGAAGATCAGATACGCGCGTTGGAGGACACAGTAGAAAGAATCTCCCAGAAAGAGCAAGAAAGGGAAATGAGGCTAAAAAAGAATGAAGAGGGATTAAGAGAAATGCAAGACAATATGAAACATAATATTATCCAAATAATAAGAACACCAGAAGGAGAAGAAGAACAGGGATTAGAAAACCTATTTGAAAGAGTAATGATGGAAAATTTCACTAATTTGATGAGAGAAAAAGTTACACAAATCCAGGAATCACAGAAACTCCCATTAAAGAAGAACCCAAAGAGGCCCACTTTAAGTCACATAATCAATAAAATGGCAAAATTCCAAGACAAAGAGAGAATCCTAAAGGCAGCAAGGGAGAAAAAGGAAGTAACATACCAGGGAGCACCAATAAAGTTAGCTACTGACTTCTCAATGTAAACACTCCTAGCAAGAAGAGAATAGCAAGAAATATTTCAAGTATGAGAACCAGAGGCCTACAATCAAGGCTACTTTACCCAGCAAGGCTCTCAATCAAGATAGAAGGCCAAATAAAGAACTTCCACGACAAAAGAAGTCTAAAAGAATATGCCTCCACCAAACCAGCTCTACAAGAAATACTAAAAGGACTGCTTTAAGGAAAGGGAAAAAAGAGAGAGATAGAGAGGAACTGTGGTACAAAAATGGCAATGAATAAGTACCTATCAATAATAACCTTAAATGTAAATGGATTAAATGCACCAATTAAAAGACATAGAATAGCTGAATGGATAAGAAAGCATGACCCACACATATGCTGCCTACAGGAGACCCACCTCAGGAGAAAAGACCATCACAGACTAAAAGTGAAAGGCTGGAAACAAATTTTCCAACCAAACAGACAAGAAAAAAAAGCCAGGGTAGTAATTCTAATATTAGACAAAATAGATTTCAAAAAAGGGCCATAAAGACAGACCCAGAAGGTCACTTCATAATACTCAAGGGAAGAATCCACCAGGAAGACATTAACATTGCAAATATATATGCACCCAACATAGGAGCACCCAAATATATAAAGAAAATACTAGAGGACCTCAAGAAAGATATTGACAGCAACACAATTATAGTAGGGGACATTAACACCCCACTGTCAAAAATGGACAGATCTTCCAAACAAAATATCAACAAAGATATAGCTGCACTAAACAACACCTAGATGAAATGGACTTGACTCATACATAGAGCCCATCATCCCAAAGAAGCTAAATACACATTCTTTTCAAATGCACATGGAATGTTTTCAAAGATAGACCACATGATAGGACACAAAATGAGCCTCAACAAATTCAAGAAAATTGAAATCATACCAAGCATTTTCTCTGATCACAAGGGACTGAAATTGGAAACCAATCCCAAAGGAAAAAACACTCAAAATCATGGAGACCTAATGCTCTGCTATTAAACAAGGAATGGATGAAGAATGAAATGAGGGAAGAAATCAAAAAGTATCTGGAAACAAATGAAAATGAATTCACAACAACCCAAAACTTATGGGACACAGTGAAGGCAGTCCTGAGAGGGAAGTTCATAGCAATACAGGCTTACCTAAAGAAGATAGAAACATTTCAAAGAAACAACATAACCCGACGCCTGCAAGAACTCAAAGAACAACAACAAAGACAGCCCAGAGCAAGTAGAAGGAAGGAAATAACCAAGATCAGAGCAGAATTAAATGGCATAGAGACTAAAAACACAATTCTAAGGACCAATGAATCCAAGACTTGGTTTTTTGAAAGGATAAACAAAATAGACAAGCCTTTAAGTAGGCTCATTAAGAAAAGAAGAGAGAGGACACAAATAAACACAGTAAGAATTGAAAGAGGAGAGATTACAACTGATACCACAGTAATAGAAGGGATTGTAAAAAATTACTATGCAGAATTGTATGCCAAGAAATTTGAAAACCTAGGTGAAATGGACAAATTTCTAGAAAAATATAATTTTCCAAAACTCAATGGAGAAGAAGTAGAAAGCCTGAATAGACAGACCAATAACAGCAGGTGATATTGAAGCAGTAATCAGAAAACTCCAATCACACAAAAGCCCTGGACCAGATGGTTTCACAGGAGGATTCTACAAAGATTTTAATGAAGAGCTAACCCCTATTCTTCACAGACTATTCCAAAAAAATCCAAAATGATGGGAAACTCCCAAACTCTTTTTATGAAGCCAGCATCATCCTAATTCCAAAACCCGATAGAGACACAACAAAGAAAGAAAACTTCAGGCCAGTATTGCTGATGAACATAGATGCTAAAATGCTCAACAAAATATTGGCAAATTGCATCCAACAATACATGAAAAAGATCATACACCACGACCAAGTGGGATTCATCCCAGAGATGCAAGGATGGTTCAATATTTGCAAATCAGTAAATGTAATATGCCACATAAACAAAAGCAAAGACAAAAACCACATGATCATATCAATAGATGGGGAAAAAGCTTTTGATAAGGTACAACACCCATTTATGATAAAGGTACTCAGCAAAGTGGGAATAGAGGGAGCATTCCTCAATATAATAAAGGCCATATATGAAAGACCTACAGCCAACATCATACTCAATGGGCAAAAACTAAAAGCTTTTGCACTAAGATCAGAAACAAGACAAGGTTGTCCACTTTCACCACTTCTATTTAATATAGTATTGGAAGTTTTAGTTTCAGCGATCAGGCAAGAAAAGGAAATAAATACTTTCAAATAGGAAATACTTTCAAATACTTTCAAATAGGCATTCAAATAGGAAAGGAGGAAACAAAACTGGCATTGTTCGCAGATGACATGATAGTGTACATGGAAAATCCTATAGACTCTACAAAAAAAACTGCTCGAACTAATAAATTAACTTGGCATAACAGCGGGATACAAAGTCAATATCCAGAAATCAAAGGCATTTTTGTATACTAACAATGACTCAGCAGGAGCAGAAATCAAGAAAAAAATCCCATTCGATATAGCAAAAACAAAAATAAAATAACTAGGAATAAACCTAACCAAGGAGGTTAAAGACCTGTATGCAGAAAACTACACAACACTGAAGAAAGAAGTCAAGGAAGACACAAACTAATGGAAACATATACCGTGTTCATGGATTGGAAGAATAAACATCATCAAAATGGCCATACTACCCAAAGCAATTTACAGATTCAATGCAATACCTATTAAAGTACCAATGGCATATTTCACAGACATAGAACAAACACTTCAAAAATTTATATGGAGCCATTAACGACCCCAAATAGCAGCTGCAATTTTGAGAAAGAGGAACAAAGTAGGAGGGATCACAATACCTGATATCAAACTGTATTACAAGGCCACTGTAATCAAAACATCTGGTACTGGCATAAAAACAGGCACATAGACCAATGGAATAGAACAGAGAATCCAGAAATATACCCAACTCTCTACAGTCAGTTAATATTCGACAAAGGGGGCAGTAAAATAAAATGGGATAAAGATAGCCTCTTCAACAAATGTTGTTGGGAGAACTGGACAGCTACCTGCAAAAAAGTGAAACTCAAGCACCAACTTACACCGTACACCAAAATAAATTCAAGGTGGATAAAAGACTTAAATATAAGCCATGACACCATTAAAGTCCTAGAGGAGAACACTGGCAGGAAAATCTCAGATATTTCACGCAGCAACATTTTTACTGATATCTCCCCTAGAGCAAGAAATATAAAGGAAAGAATAAACAAATGGAATCTCACCAAAATAAAAAGCTTCTGCACAGCTAAAGAAAACAGCACTAAAATAAAAAGACAAACAACTGTATGGGAAAACATATTTGCCAATGATACCTCAGACAAAGGTTTAATCTCCAAAATATACAAAGAACTCACACGACTTCACTCTAACAAGACAACTATCCCAATTAAAAAATGGGCAAAGGACTTGAACAGACACTTCTCCAAGGAGGACAGAGGATCCAGAGACACATGAAGAATTGCTCAATATTTCTTGCTATCAGAAATGCAAATTAAAACCACAATGAGATACCACTTTACACCAGTCAGAATGGCTATCATAAACATAGCAATAAACAACAAATGTTGGACAGGGTGTGGGGGAAAGGGGACTCTAATTCACTGTTGGTGGGATTTCAGACTGGTATAACCATTATGGAAAACAGTATGGAGTTTTCTCAGAAAACTAAAATTGGACTTGCCTTTTGACCCAGCAATTCCACTGCTAGAATCGTATTCTACGAACTCTAAAACACCAATCCAAAAGAACATATGCACCCCAATGTTCATAGCAGCACAATTTACAATAGCCAAGAGTTGGAAGCAACCTAGGTGCCCGTCAGTAAATGAATGGATCAAAAAACTATGGTACATATACACAATCGAAGAAGGAGCTCCTACCTTTTGCAACATGGATGGAACTGGAAAGCATTATGCTGGGTGAAATAAGCCAGGTGTTGAAGGACAAATACCATATGGTCTCACCTTTAACAGGAAGCTAAACAACAAAAAAAAACAAACAAGGAAAATATAACCAAAGACACTGAAATAGAGAATAGGCTGACAGTGACCAAAGGGGAGAGGGGAGGGAATTTCAGGGGAAATAGGGGAGGAATTTAGAGGAACATATATAAAGGATATATGGACAACAACTGAGAAGGGTGGAAATGGGAGGGAGGGGGAGCATGGGGGTGGGGTGGGATGAGAGAAATAGACAAAAAACTGTACTTGAAAAATAATTAAATAAATTTTAAAAAGTAAGAAAGCTATTATAAGCATCCATGAACAGGTTTTTGCATAGATATAAATTTTCAACTGCTTTAGATAAATATCAAGGAGCATAATTGCTGAACCTTATGTTTAGTTTTATAAGAAACCAGCAAACTGTCTTCCAAAATGGCTGTACCATTGCACATTGCCACCAGCAATGAGTGAGTGTTTCTGTTGCTCCACATCCTTGTCAGCATTTGGTGTTGTCAGTGTGTTTGGATTTTAGCTGATCTAGTAGGTATGAAGTGGTATCTATCTCATTGTTGGTTTAATTTGCATTTCCCTATTGATGTATGATGTGGAACCTCGCTAGGTAACATTGTAACAGGGTGCAGCCAAGGGGCGCCCCAAATAGGGATTTGTAATGGGGCCCAGAATTCAGGTTGTACAGGAAATATTAGAAAAAGTATATAGAGGATGTCCTCACCCCCACGAGTCTGAGCTGGGGATGAGATGCATGGAGCAGGGCTATTGAGTGCTGTTCTGCATAGCAACAGTTTCGCAGCTAACCTCTGGAATGGTTGTTTAACATATTTATAACCTTTAACTAGTTTCATGGATATGTTGAACAGCTGTGGCCATGCTCTGAGCCAGGGGGATGGAAAGGGACTTTGGAAAGGGACTTCCCCCCACCCCAAAAGATGTTTCACCCCCCAGGTGATAGCACCTGTGTGAAAGCTTGGACAAGATTGGCTCCATGACATGGGGCCACACCTGCTCAGACTCATGTTGGCAACCCAGTAAAACTGGAAGGATATGGGAGTGCTGGCAAGTGTAGCTAATTGTGGGAGGAGTTAGAAATGAGGCTGCAGAGGAGGATTGGTGCAGGGATTTAAACCAAGTCATGGCAGCCATTGAAAGGAGAGCCACGTGCTTTTGGCCAGAGTGGGGACCCCCGCAGCTTGGATGGAGAGAATCACCATGCGGCTTTAGCAGAGTACCACCACTTGGCTTTGGCAGAGTGGTGACCACCCCCCTCCCTGCAGCTTTAGTGGAGAGAAGAACCATGCAGTTTTGGCCAGCATGGGGACCCTCACAGCTTTGGTAGAAGAGGACTACGTGGCTTTGGGGTGCTCCCTTTGGCCACGTGGCCTGGGAAGCAGGAGAGACTGAGAGACTTTGCCCGGAAGAAGGGTGAAAGAACTCTTGCCAGTGGGCCATGAGAAGGTGCCACATGGCTTTGAATCAATTAGAGATCCTGCCTGGATGGTGACACAGCTGTTGGAGCCAGCGGCCTGAAACAGGGATGTTTGCTTCTTTTCCTGAGATACAGTACCCTGAATTAGGGCAAGGGGAGGAGGAAGCACTGTGGGTGTCTATGGGTGTCCAAAAGGACATCAATATTTTAATGAAGAAATTAGGTTAGTACTTTAAGTCTGTATAGCTTTAAATAAACATTTCCTTTCCTTTTCACAAATCTCTGGCATTGAGAGACGACTTTCCTAAGGTGGTGGACAAACAAACCTCGTTGGGGGTCCTTTCAGTAATAGTATATCGCCCCCCACTTTGGCCTCAACGTGTGTGCTCTGTAACAGTTTTTGGCATCCCTGGGTAGGCCAGTAATTGTCCTCCCTTGGTCCCTGTGTTCTGTAACACATGGACACTCTGGGTCTACGGTCCTTGTTCCCTGAACAGATGGGAGCACTGGTGGGACCACGAAGTTGCTGGGCCCATCAGAGGCTTAGGCCCTGCATGGTTGGAAGCCCACTCCTGGAGGCAGGATCCCACATTGGGATTTGTGCCTCCCTGGGCTCCAGCCTCATAGACAGTATGATCCAGTGCAATACAGCACATGGGGTCCTGGACTGCTACATGGAGACTGGGAGCAGTGTACCACAGATCCTGAAAGAGAGAGCTGCTGCAAGACGATGGCAACTCTGAAACCCAAGAGTACACATTCCAGAGACAAAGGAGAGCTGTTTGTGTGGCTGGCTTAAGGACAAATAAGGCAATGGGGAACTTCTGGGAGTGGTTTTGGCTTGCAATATTTTTGAGAGTAAGAGAAGTTCTGGTTTCGATGGGAGAGAAGGACTCAGAGCAGGAATTCATTCAGTGCTCCAAAAACTGGAAACTGGTTAATAAAAACCTGTTTTCTTCAACACAAATCTTTGGGTCATGCACGAAGGTAACAAGTGGCTGAACTCCATGCTGCACAGTTACACAACCAGGAAAGAGACTTTTTTTGTAAAGATTTTATTTATTTATCTTTTAGAGGGGAAGGGAAGGAGAGAGGGAGAGAAATATCAATGTATGGTTGCCTCTGGTGTGTCCCCTACTGGGAACTGGCCTGCAACCCAGGCATGTGCCCCGACTGGGAATTGAACTGCGATCGTCTTGTTCGCAGACCTGTGCTCAATTCACTGAGCTACACCAGCAGGGCAAAAGAGACTTTTAAATGTCATATTTTGTGTCTTTTGAATTAGCAACCATGGTAGTAAAACAATAGAGAATAAATTTTTTAAAAAGTAGCCATGGTAGTATATCAACTACTAAAATATAAATAAATAAAATTAACAACAAAAGAAAGGTGCTATTGTCCTTGTGGTCCATGATATAATTGGGTAGGATCCATGTAAACTGATTCCACTTGCATCATACATTTATTCAATTCATTAACAAATATTTTAAATGCCTAGGCGGTGGCTGAACTGCTAGGCGCTGAGTTTTCATAGTCAGCAATTATTATTGTTTTGGGGAACATATAGTATTTATTTTATATGTTACTAACAAAATTGCTAGCTCCTTGAAGAAAAACCTGATCTGTATTCCTTTTTGCATTTTGTACCTGTCAGGAAGTTGGGGACACACATTTAGTGCTTATGTGATATATGCAATAAAAAAATAAAATAAGACCCAAGGCACAGAATCCCTGAAGGATTTTACTGGCTGGGTAGCTTTTGTTACCAATAATCAGAAGATGGAGCGGTAGAGGGGGGCTCCTTTAAAACCACGTCTTAGGTCTGGGAAACCATGATCTGGGATCCAGGCCCACCCCCTCTTACCTTCCAGGGGTCCTGCTTCTGTGCAGAGCATTGATTTCAGCATAGACCCAAGTCAGCATTTTCAGGCTCTTGTCATCAGGTATGACATCCCAGGATAGCACCGTGTACAAGAAAGTGATTATACAATTGGTCTCATAATTCCCTTCAACTTGGCACATTAGGAGATTTTTTAAAGGTGTTTATGTTTATTCAGTGTCCTTAAATCACTCTAACTTTCTACAATGAGTCTGTTACCTATGCACTTTTTAAATTAAAAATATAACTCTTTCCTGATGGTGCCTCCTACAAGAAGCCTTCTTTGACTCCTCCCCAACCTCTTCTAGGTAGTTTTGGTTCCCTTCTTTTAGTTTCCATAAATTCCATGCTCGCCTCTACCACAACACTTACCACAAGGTTACTTTAATCAACTGTTCAATAATCTGCCTCCCCCTTAGGCTGTGATTTCCTTAGGGCAGGTGCCCTTCCTTTCATAACTGGGTTCCTAGGGCCTCATGTGGGGCCTGAAGCACAGAAGGAGCTTTCATCTTTTCACCTCCCTAGGTGCCCTGCCTTTAACACCCAAATAAGTAAACAACTGACTCCACAGCTATTCTTGGAGAAAGTTTCTCTTCAGTCAACCAATATGTCTTACTAAGACTTGAGTACCCAACACTAGTCAATGAATATGAGAAAATGAGGATTCCAGAGGGACTTGATCTGGACATCCACCTCAGGAATGCTGGAAGTCAAGGCAGGTTCTCAGGCATGTTACTTAGAGCACAGCTATATTCCTCCAGAATGAAAGGCAAAGGAGTGGTGGTGGGGAGTTAGGGACTGGAACTACATCTTGAGTCACAATATAAATTGGGAAGTAGAAAGCCACCAGTCTTTTCTTTGGAAGAGGAATTGATGGAGGGATGGAGTACAAACACAGAACTTACACAGATTCATTAGACATGCTTGGCAGAAAGGAAGGAGAAAGAGAGAAAGAAACAAAATGGGAAGGTGGGGAGAAAGAAGCTACCAGAGAAATAACCATTTAAATAATACAGGTTGCCATATTTCATTAATGTGCAAGTAATGCTACTCGACATTCCACTCAGTGTTCTTCCTGAAGAGCTTGAGAAGGGACAAGTGGCAAATCCTCACCTTCAGTGTGCTGGGATTCCATGCTCACTGCACTTGGATTACCAGAGGAGCTGAAAAAAATACAGTTGCCTGGACTCACAGTCCAGGAGTCAGAGGAGCAGCCTGGGCATCAGACTGGTTAAAAGCTCTCAAAAGATTTTTTTTCAATTTTTTCCATTGTGGTAAAATATACATAATATAAAATTTACTATCTTAACTATTTTCAAGTCTACAGCTCAATGATATTACATAAGTTCATAATATTGCACAACCATCACCACCATCTTTCTCCAGAACTCTTTTTATCTTGTAAAACTAAAACTCTATACCCATTCAATACTAACTTCTATCCTGCTTACCCCTAGCCTCTGGAAATCATTATTCTACTTTCTATCTATATGATTTTGACCACTCTAACTATCTCATATAATTGAAATAAGACAGTACTTGTATTTTTGTTGTCTGGCTTAATTCAATTAGCATACTGTATTCAAGGTTTATGCATGTTGTAGCATGTGTCAGAATGACCTTCCTTTTTAAGACTAAATGATACTCTGTTGTGTGTATATAACAATTTTGTTACCCACTCATCTGTCCATGGATACTTGGGTTGCTTCCACATTTTAGCTACTGTGAGTAATGCTACATGGGTACACAACTATCTTCCTGAGATCCTGCTTTCAGTTCTTTTGTGTATGCGCCCAGAAGTGAAATTGCTGGATCATATGGTAATTCTATTTTTTATTTTTGAGAAAGCTCCACAGTTTTTTACAGTGCTTTATACTCCCATCAACACTGAGCAAGGGTTTTAATTTCTCCCCGCCCTCTTCAACACATTTTTGTTTTTTGATAGTAGGTATCGTAATTGGTGTGAGGTGCTACTTTGTCTTTATTCTCCTTTCAATTTCCCTAATGTTTGGTGACATTGAGCATTCTTTTCATGTGCTTATTGGCCATTCATTTATCTTCTTTGGAGAAATGTCTATTTAAGTTTTTTTAATCATTTTTGAATTGCATTGTTTGATTTTTGGTTGGTGAGTTTTAGAAGATCCTTGGATATTAGTTATTAGTCTCTTATCAGATATATAATTTACATGTATTTTCTTCCATTCTGTGGCTTGCCTTTTTTATTCTATTGATAAAAGAATCTCCCTGGCTGGTGTAGCTCTGTGGATTGAGAGTGGGCCTGCGAACCACACGATGGCAGTTCCGATTCCCTGTCAGGGCACATGCCTGGGTTGCAGGCCAGTTCCCAGCAGGGGACTCACGAGAGGCAACCATACATTGATATTTCTCTCCTTCTCTCCTTCCATTCCCCTCTAAAGATAAATAAATAAAATAAAATAAATATTTAAAAACAGAATCTATCAATCTATTCTATTGATAGTGTTTTCTGATATATTAATTTAAAAAACCATCATGGCCCAGGCTGGTGTAGCTCAGTGGATTGAGCACGGGCCTCTGAAGCAAAGGGTCGCTGGTTCGATTCCCAGTCAGGGCATATGCTAGCCAGGTCCCCAGTAGGGGACACATGAGAGGCAACCACATATTGATGTTTCTCTCCCACTCTTTCTCCTTCCCTTCCCCTCTCTCTAAAAATAAATAAATAAAATATGTTTTTTAAAAAAGTGAAAAACCATCATGAACTCCAACTGGAATATTCTTCCTTTTGTTGCTTATATCTTTGGCGTCCTATCCAATAAATCACTGCCAAATGTAATGTAATGTCATGAAGCTTTTGCTTTGTGTTTTTTCTTTGAAGAATTTCTTAGTTTGAGATCTTACATCTTGGTCTTTGATTCATTTTGAGTTAATCTTTGTATACAGTGTCAGGTAAGGATTCAACTGTATTCTTTTGCATGTGCATATTTAGTTTTCCCAGGCACCATTTGTTAAAAAGACTATATTTCCCACATTAAACAGTCTTGGCACCCTTGCCAGAAATCATTTGACCGTGCGTGTGAAAGTTTATCTCTGGGCTATCTATTCTATTTCATCATTCTGTATGTCTGTCTTTATTCTGGTACCACATTGTTTTGATTCCTGTAGCTTTATAGTAAGTATTGAGATAAAAATCTCTGAGTCTTCTAGCTTTGAACCTTTTATCCAAGGTTGTTTTGGCTATTTGGGGTTAATGAGATTCCATAAAAATTTTGGGATGGGTTTTTCTGTTTCTGCAAAAAAAAAAATGTCACTGGGATTTTGATAGGGACTCCATTGAATCTGTAGATCACTTTGGATAGCATTGCTATCTTAAAATATTGTCTTCCAACTTATGAACATAGATGTGCTCCCATGTGTTTATGTCCTCTTTACTCTCAGGAAGTTTTGTAGTTTTTATTGTATAAGTCTCCTACATACTTAGTTAATTCCTAAATGTTTTGGTAGGACTTCCGCCAAGATGGAGGCATAGGTGGAAACACTGTGCCTTCTCCCACAACCAAGTTTGAATACAACTAAGGTTTGGAGAACAAAGACACAGCCAAAGGACAGAAAATTGAATTATACGGAAGAAGTCCGACTACATCTAACCATTCGACGGGATGGTAAGAGGGGCGGAGCCAGCAGCGGAGCAGGGTCGGGCAGGACAGATCCCCCGACCTAGGCGCGCAAGTGGCCCAGACCCAATCAGGGTGTGGGGCAGACTGACCGCGGTGGCACATTCGCGCACAGTGAGATGGACCACGCAGGCCCCAGGGGGCGAGGGCTGATGGTGGTGGCACACTTGCATGCAGTGGGACAAAACGAGTAGGCCCGGTGACGTTGGCAGCTGCGGCACCAGTGGGGACCACAGCGGAAGGCGGCAGATGGGACACAATTGTTCCTCTTTGACCCCACCCCCACATACAATGTCACAACCCAGCGACTGAGTTGCTCTGCTCTAGTGAACACCTTAGGGCTCCGATCCTGCTATGGAACAGCATGAACAGCCCAAAAGATGGCGCAAGAAGAACTCAAAGTCCCAGAGCTGATAACTCTCAGCGACCGAGAAATTGCCAGCCTCTCAGAAGCACAATTCAAGACACTGTTTATCAGGATGCTAACAGAACTGGTTGATTATAGTCACAAATTAGAGGAACATATGAAGGCTAAACTAATTGAAATGAAGGGAAATGCACAGGAAACCAATAGTGATGGAAAAGAAACTGGGACTCAAATCAAGGGAGTGGACCAGAAGGAAGAAAAAAATGACCAAACAGAAAAGAATAAAGAAACAGAATTCAAAAAAAAATGATGAGGGGCTTAGGAACCTCCAGGACATCTTTAAACATTCCAACATCCGGATTAAAGGAGTACCAGAAGGGGGAAAGAAACAGCCATGAGTGGAACACTTATTTGAACAAATAATAAAGGAGAACTTCCCCAGTCTGGAAAAGGAAATAGACTTCCAGGAAATCCAGGAAGCTCAGAGAGTCCCAAAGAAGTTGGACCCAAGAAGAAACACACCAAGGCACATCATAATTACATTTGCCAAGACTAAAATAAAGGAGAGAATCCTAGAAGCAGCAAGAGATAAGGGGACAGTCACCTACAAAGGAGTACCCATCAGACTGTCAGTGGATTTCTCAAAAGAGACCTTACAGGCAAGAAGAGGCTGGAAAGAAGTATTCCAACTCATGAAATCCAAAGACCCACATCCAAGATTGCTCTATCCAGCAAAGCTTTCATTTAGAATGGAAGGACAGATAAAGTGCTTCTCAGATAAGGTCAAATTCAAGGAGTTCATCATCACCAAGCCCTTATTATATGAAATGTTAAAGAAACTTATCTAAGAAAAAGAAGATAAAAATTATGAACAGTGCAAGGACAGCAAACTCAGTTATTAACAACCACACCTAAAACAAAAGCAAACCAAGAGGACAGCTAGATCAGGAGCAGAACCATAGAAATGAAGAAGACATGGAAGGTTAGCAACAGGGGAGTGGGAGTAGGAGAAGGGGGAGAAGTCACAGAAAATAGCATAGAGGGTAGGTAGAAAATAGATAGGGGGAGGGCAAGAATAGTGGGGGAAATATAGAATCTAAAGAACTTGAGACACATGGTTACAAACTAAGAGGGGGAGAATGGTGGGGGAGGGAGTGTGTGGGTGGAGGGGAATGAAGGGGGGAATAGAACAACTGTAATGGTATAATCAATAAAATATATTTTTAAAAATATTTTGGTAGTATGGTAAATGAAATTATTTTCTTAATTTTCTTTTCAGATTGTTCGTTGTCAGTATATAGAAATGCAACTGATTATTGTGTGTTGACCTTATATCTTGCTATTTCAATGAATTCATTTATTCTTACAGTCTTTTTTAATCATTAGGGTTTTCTACATATAAGATCATATCATCAGCAAACAGAGATAATTTTACTCCTTCCTTAAGTGATTTTATTATGCAGTTGTACAGCCAGGGTTGAGAGTCTCTGCAGATGATCTTAATTCCTAATCAATATTCCTCGTATTATTTTATGCTGTGCGGAGTGTGATTGTAGTGTGTAAAAATAAATGTCTGTTACTTTGCCAGGTCTTCCCATTCTTGCCCACCTAGTGTGGTGCCAACTCTTCCATCTGGAAGAGTTGCTGCTGAGTGAACCTTCAGTGTTCAGGTCCTCATGACTGGTTACAAATACCTGAGCTGGGAGCAACTGGCTGGCTTTGATAAGCACAAGTACAATTCTGTGGATACCAATCCACTCTCTCTGTAGATCATGCATCCATTTGGGAGCACTATAGTGAAAGTATTTTCTACCTGACTGACTCTAAATATTTCTGCTTGTTATATCCAATTTCTTACTTATGGCATATTTTCATCTTGACTTTTATGGTTCAGCACCAGGTAACAAGCAGGGGTTTAGATTGTAATAGGTAGTCTCAACTTCATAACTTATTTTCTACCAGGAGTGTCCAGCATTTTGGCATCTCTGGGCCACACTGGAATAAGAGTTATCTTGGGCCACACATTAAATACATTGTGACATGTAATCATAAAAAGATCTCATAATGTTTCAAGTAAATTTTATGATTTTGCGTTGGACACTCCTGCTAGATGGTGTGACTCAAAAGCAATCCAGTTGATTGAATCCAGTAGAACCAATTTCAGCACTCCCTTTGGGGAGCTTTTTGACTGTGGCCTAGAGAGTTAGTTGTGTGCTTACTTGTTTTAACTACAGTATGTATTCCATCTTTGGACAAGTATCATCTGGTGTCAGTGTTTTTGTGCTCTATCTCCTACTATAAGTAGTTTTGTTTTCTTTCTATCTATCCCACTGGAAAAAGTATAACACAGGGATTCATTTCCTGCCATGGGAATATGACATCAGACAGGTGGCTATTTCTTTTATCTGTATAGTGATTGAAAGTGTGGGAGTTGAGGCCTGTTATAAACCCTTCTTTACTGTTTAGTTTCTTTTATAGACATCTGTGGGGGTGACTTTCCTCACAAGTCCCCCCAACCCCCATGCCACAGATGAGAGTAAACATGACTAAGACATGATCTGCTTGGGGAGGAAAAGTGGCCAGTTTCCCAGAGGAGAAAGGCCTTGAATAGTGGCCAGTTTCTCAGAGGAAAAAGGCCCCAATCCCCTTCCTCCAGGGGCTTTTATTGGGTTGTAATACACAGGAATACAGGGAGGCAAGGATCAAATAATAGATAATCTGAGTCAGGGTCTGTCAGGAACAGAGTTTTAGGGTTTCCTGCTCAAACCTTTAACATATGAATGAAAGCACTCTTAGCAGAGCAGATTTCACAGGTTTATCAGGAAGTCTTTTTGGTGCCAGATTTCTCCCCAGGACACGCTCTAGCAAGGCAAGGAGCTGCACCCCTCCCCATCAGGTATTCAAGTTTAAGGGGATTAGAGCCAGGAAGGGCTTCTCCCCGAGAACGTTGGGACTTTGGGACTGTGTCAAAGTCAGGGGGCTAGAGTCCATTGCTCTTTGTTGCAGCCCCCTGAGTCCTTCCATGAAGGCTTCCCAAGTGATTGAGTCTGGCTTAGGTTGCTCCTCCTCTGTGAGGACTCTTACCCATCATTGACTTCTGACCAAGCTTTGGGGGCAGAGAGAGGTAACTGAGGCAGCATTTGCTACCAGAGATAAGCTTTGTCTCCTGCGGCTCGAATTCCAGAGGTCATCCATCGCCTTTAGCTACAAGGGGTTGGGATGCAATTCTTAGAACCAGGCAGAGAGGTCCACAACATACATCTACTTACTGCAATGATTATTGGTTGTGCATTATATGTAACTCTTTCAATAAGTTTATTAAACTGTCTCAGAATCTATACAAATAACACCTTGAAACACAGTTTACTCTGTGAAGCTATGGTTCTCTTAGTTTCTCCATGTTTGCTATTGATATTTTTTATAGCATGGATTCTCCAGTCACCTTCAGACATTTCAGAGATGCAATTTTGAGTACTCCACAACACTTGTCAGCTGATCATGTATCAAATAAGAAGAACCCAGTGCCCAACCTCAAATTGGTTGCTTGTTCCTCTCGTCTCAGTTGTTATGGCAGTAAACTTGGGCATAGTTTCTTGCATTAAGAGCATTTCCTGTGCATATAAACAACTGCTCTCACTCTGGCTCACATCTGCTGGAGAGACAGATGGTAAAGCAGTTGAGTAGTCATTTCAGATTTATCCCTTCTAACTGGAAAAATCAAACTCGGAATGACTAAGAATGTATGAAAAGAATACTGCCCTGCAATCAACAGAAAGAGGTACTATAAAGAAGATGCTTCCAAATATTTTATCCATTTAACTAAATTGACCATTGAACTAAACTGACCTGCTTAACAGACATAAGGAACTCAGTGTGTATGGTACTTGGACAGTAGTAATGTTGTACATAATCTGAATTTGTGGAGTTTTGGATCTACTATTTCCAAGTCTATTTTATTTTTATGAAACAATGTGACATTTTAGATAAGTATAATGTACATTAGACCAACAAAATGTTCCCAATGATTTCAGCTTCATGAGACTATAATGTTTTGACTCATAGAATTGAAGATACTTTGTTTTCATTTTTAAAACTTCAAAGTTGGTTTAGGAACACTGATAACATTCAGAACACAGTAGCATGTTTTTATATCTGGTACTCAGTACTAGGTCTTTAGCTATGGAAGCTATCAGTGATCCATATCTAATATAGGGAAAAGATAAGAGCAAGTCACTTTCAGCAAGACATGGCAAATGATGACAGAGCAAATGATACAGTTGCCAACTATTGGTTTCTCCTCCCCATGGAATATCTATGTCCTTATGTACTAAGAGAGCCCACATACATATTTAGATTCTCCAGTATTCTGGCTTTGTTATGGAACAGAACTTGGTAAATGGTTTCTAATTACCTTTTAAAGAAAAATATTTTATTGAAACTTGATAGACTATAATTGTTCCTCACCCATTCACATGGTTCATTATTTACATGTGGTACTTTCTCACCTTCAACTGCAAGTTGCTGAGATTTGGTGTCTGTGAGCTATGCTTATATAAATGTAAGTGGCAGTATCAGTTTTATGCAGATAAACTTCTTTATTAAAAAATTTACTTTGGACTTAGGAGTCTCATGAACCTCACTATGAAATTATTGCTATGAACCTCACTACAAAATTGTTTTTCTGCTTCAATTGGCCCTCCTCTTCTTCCATTCCCTCTATCTCCTTGTGTTTTTTCTTTCACAAAAAAGAATAAATAGAGAGAAATTCTCTGATATCCAAACTTGCACACCTCCCCAATTGGAGAATATTTTTGATATAAAGGGCTGTGTACATACTCCTTGAATATAACTTGAAGTAATTTTCTCTTTTTCCTTTTTTTAATTTTAATTTTTATTTAATTCTTCTTCAAGTAGTTTTCTATCTTATATTTCCAGCGATGCCCCCACCCCCAGTGCTCCCAACCTTCCTTCCATTTCCGCCCCCCACCTTAGTTCTTGTCCATGTGTCCTTTATACTTGTTCACGTGAGTCCTTCCCCTTTTCCCCTATGATTCTCTCCACTCTCCCCTCTGCACCCTGTCAGCCCAATCTGTATTTCAGTGTCTTTGGTCACATTTTGCCTGCTTGTTTGTTTTGTTGTTCAGATTCCTGTTAACAGTGATATCATATGGTATTTTTCTTTCACCACCTGGCTTATTTCACTCAGCATAATGCTTTCCACTTCCATCCATGATGTTGCAAAGGGTAGGAGTTCCTTCTTTCCTTCTGCAGCATAGAACTCCATTGTGTAAATGTACCATATCTTTTTGATCCAGTCATTTACCCATGGGCATATAGGTTGCTTCCAACTCTTGGCTATCATAAATTGTGCTGCTATGAACATCGGGGTGCATAGGTTCTTTGGGACTGGTGCTTCAGGGTTCTTAGGATATACTCCCAACAGTGGAATTGCTGGGTCAAAAGGCATGTTCATTTTTAGTTTTCTTAGAAAATTCCATACTGTTTTCCATAGTGGTTGTACCAGTCTGCAATCCCACCAACAGTGAACTACAGTCCCCTTTTCCCCACAACCTCTCCAGCACTTGTTGTTTGTTTCTTTGTTTAGGATAGCCATTCTGACTGTTGTTAAGTGTTATCTCACTGTGGTTTTAATTTGCATCTCTCTGATAGGTAGTGATATTGAGCATCTTTTCATGTGTCTCTGGATCCTCTGTATGTCCTCCTTGGAGAAGTGTCTGTTCAAGTCCTTTGCCCAATTTTCAATTGGGCTGCTCATCTTCTTTGAGTGGAGTCAAGTGAGTTCTTTGTATATTTTGGAGATTAAACCTTTGTCTGAGGTATCATTGGCAAATATGTTTCCACAAACAGTTGCCTCTCTCTTTATCTTGATACTGTTTTCCTTAGCCATGCAGAAGCTTTTAAGTTTGATGAGATCCCATTCGTTTATTCTTTCCTTTATGTCCCTTGCTCTAGGGGACATATCAGTAAAAATGTTGCTGCGTGGAATATCTGAGATTTTCCTGCCAATGCTCTCCTCTAGGGCTTTAATGGTTTCACAGCTTATATTTAAGTCTTTTATCCACCTTGAATTAATTTTGGTGTATGGTGTAAGTTGGTGTTTGAGTTTCGTTTTTTTTTTGTTTTTTTTTTGCATGTAGCTGTACAGTTCTCCCAACACCATTTGTTGAAGAGGCTATCTTTACTCCATTTTATGTTACTGCCCCCTTTGTCGAATATTAATTGACTGTAGAGAGTTGGGTTTATTTCTGGGCTCTCTGTTCTATTCCATTGGTCTATGTGCCTGTTTTTATGCCAGTACCAGGCTGTTTTGATTACAGTGGCCTTGTAATACAGTTTGATATCAGGTATTGTGATCCCTCCCACTTTGTTCTTCTTTCTCAAAATTGCAGCTGCTATTCGGGGTCTTTTATGGTTCCATATAAATTTTTGAAGTGTTTGTTCTATGTCTGTGAAATATGCCATTGGTACTTTAATAAGTATTGCATTGAATCTGTAAATTGCTTTGGGTAGTATGGACATTTTGATGATGTTAATTATTCCAGTCCATGAACACGGTGTATGTTTCAATTTATTTGTGTCTTCCTTGACTTCTTTCTTCAGTGTTGTGTAGTTTTCTGCATACAGGTCTTTAACCTCCTTGGTTAGGTTTATTCCTAGTTATTTTATTTTTGTTTTTGCTATATCGAATGGGATTTTCTTCTTGATTTGTGCTTCTGCTGTTTCATTGTTGGTATACAAAAATGCCTTTGATTTCTGGATATTGACTTTGTATCTCGCTGTTTTGCCAAATTCATTTATTAGTTCGAGCAGTTTTTTGGTAGAGGCTATAGGATTTTCCATGTACACTATCATGTCATCTGCAAACAATGACAGTTTTGTTTCCTCCTTTCCGATTTGGATGCCTTTTATTTCCTTTTCTTGTCTGATTGCTGCGGCTAGAACTTCCAATACTATATTGAATAGAAGTGGTGAAAGTGGACAACCTTGTCTTGTTCCTGATCTTAGTGGAAAAGCTTTTAGTTTTTGCCCATTGAGTATGATGTTGGCTGTAGGTCTTTCATATATGGCCTTTATTATATTGAGGAATGTTCCCTCTATTCCCACTTTGCTGAGTACCTTTATCATAAATGGGTGTTGTACCTTATCAAAAGCTTTTTCCGCATCTATTGATATGACCATGTGGTTTTTGTCTTTGCTTTTGTTTATGTCGTGTATTACATTTACTGATTTGCGGATATTGAACCATCCTTGCATCCCTGGGATGAATCCCACTTGGTCGTGGTGTATGATCTTTTTGATGTATTGTTGGATGCGATTTGCCAATATTTTGTTGAGGATTTTAGCATCTATGTTCATCAGTGATATTGGCCTGAAGTTTTCTTTCTTTGTTGTGTCTCTATCTGGTTTTGGAATTAGGATGATGCTGGCTTCATAAAAAGAGTTTGGGAGTTTCCCATCATTTTGGATTTTTTGGAATAGTCTGTGAAGAATAGGGGTTAGCTCTTCCTTAAATGCTTTGTAGAATTCTCCTGTGAAACCATCTGGTCCGGGGCTTTTGTGTGATGGGAGTTTTTTGATTACTGCTTCAATTTCATTTGCTGTTATTGGTCTGTTCAGGCTTTCTACTTCTTCTTCATTGAGTTTTGGAAGATTATATTTTTCTAGAAATTTGTCCATTTCACCTAGGTTTTCAAATTTCTTGGCATACAGTTCTTCATAGTAATTCCTTACAATCCCTTCTATTTCTGTGGTATCAGTTGTAATCTCTCCTCTTTCATTTCTGATTGTGTTTATTTGGGTCCTCTCTCTTCTTTTCTTAATGAGCCTACTTAAAGGCTTGTCTATTTTGTTTATCTTTTCAAAAAACCAACTCTTGGATTCATTGATCCTTATAATTGTGCTTTTGGTCTCTATGTCATTTAATTCTGCTCTGATCTTGGTTATTTCCTTCCTTGTACTTGCTCTGGGCTGTCTTTGTTGTTGTTCTTCGAGTTCTTGCAGGCGTCGGGTTAGGTTGTTTGTTTGAAATGTTTCTATTTTCTTTAGGTAAGCCTGTATTGCTATGAACTTCCCTCTCAGGACTGCCTTGGCCGTGTCCCATAAGTTTTGGGTTGTTGTGAGTTCATTTTCATTTGTTTCCAGAAACTTTTTGATTTCTTCCCTAATTTCAATCTTGACCCATTCGTTGTTTAATAGCATACCATTCAGTCTCCATGATTTTGGGTGTTTTGGGTTTTTTCCTTTGGGGTTGGTTTCTAATTTCAGTCCCTTGTGGTCAGAGAAAATGCTTGGTATGATTTCAATTTTCTTGAATTTGTTGAGGCTCATTTTGTGTCCTATCATGTGGTCTATCTTTGAAAATGTTCCATGTGCATTTGAAAAGAATGTGTATTTAGCTTCTTTGGGATGAAGCGCTCTATATATATCAGTCAAGTCCATTTCTTCTAGAGTTTCATTTAATGCTGCTATATCTTTGTTGATATTTTGTTTGGAAGATCTGTCCATTTTTGACAGTGGGGTGTTAAAATCCCCTACTATAATTGTGTTGCTGTCAATATCTTTCTTGAAGTCTTCTAGGATTTTTCTTATATATTTGGGTGCTCCTATGTTGGGTGCATATATATTTATGATGTTAATGTCTTCGTGCTGGATTCTTCCCTTGAGCAATATGAAGTGACCTTCTGGGTCTCTCTTTATGGCCCTTTTTTTGAAGTCTATTTTGTCTGATATTAGAATTGCTACCCCGGCTTTTTTTTCTTGTCCATTTGCTTGGAAAATTTGTTTCCAGCCTTTCACTTTTAGTCTGTGATGGTCTTTTGTCCTGAGGTGGGTCTCCTGTAGGCAGCATATGTGTGGGTCATGCTTTCTTATCCATTCAGCTATTCTATGTCTTTTGATTGGAGCATTTAATCCATTTACATTCAAGGTTATTATTGATAGGGACTTATTCATTGCCATTTTTGTACCACAGTTCCTCTCTGTCTCTCTCTTTTCCTTCCTTTCCTTAAAGCAGCCCTTTTAGTATTTCTTGTAGAGCTGGTTTGGTGGAGGCATATTCTTTTAGACTTCTTTTGTCTTGGAAGCTCTTTATTTGGCCTTCTATCTTGATTGAGAGCCTTGCTGGGTAAAGTAGCCTTGGTTGTAGGCCTCTGGTTCTCATTACTTGAAATATTTCTTGCCATTCTCTTCTTGCTTGGAGTGTTTCCATTGAGAAGTCAGTAGCTAACCTTATTGGGGCTCCCTTGTATGTTACTTCCTTTTTCTCCCTTGCTGCCTTTAGGATTCTCTCTTTGTCTTGAAATTTTGCCATTTTAATGATGATGTGTCTTGAAGTGGGCCTCTTTGGGTTCCTCTTGAATGGGACTCTCTGTGATTCCTGGATTCGTGTAACTTTTTCTCTCATCAAATTAGGAAAATTTTCCATCATTACTCTTTCAAATAGGTTTTCTATCCCTTGTTCTTCTTCTTCTCCTTCTGGTATTCCTATTATTCGGATATTATTACGTTTCATATTATCTTGCATTTCTCTTAGCCCATCTTCATTCTTTTTGAGCCTCTTTTCCCTTTCTTGCTCTTTCTGGGAGATTCTTTCTACTGTGTCCTCCAACTCACTGATCCGATCTTCTGCCTCATCGATCCTGCTTTTCATTCCTTCTACTGTGTTCTTCAGTTCCGAAATTGTATTCTTCATTTCCTCTTGTCCTTTGGTGATAGTTTCTATTTCCTTTTTCATGTTGATATAGTTTGCGGAGAGCTCATGGTAGCTCCCCTCTAGTTTCTGGTAGCTCATTGTGAGCTCTTTGAATTTCCTGATAACTAGTGCTTTGAATTCAATATCTGATAGCTGACTTGCCTCTCTTTCATCTAACATTATTTCTGAGACTTCCACCTTTTCTTTCATTTGGGCATTGTTTCTTTGTCTTCCCATTGCTTATGAGACTCTTCTTGTTAGCTTCAGCTTCTTAAATTGATCTGTTCTGACTCCCTAGGTTTATGGTGTGAACTTCTGTGGTATGATGCCTGGGAAATTCAGTGGTGCAGTCTCCTGCAGGTATCTTGGAGTTCTCCGCTTCCACCTACTCCCTTCTTTATTGTGCGTGTGTGATCAGTTGGAGGGGGAGGCAAAATGGTTTATGATAGCAGAAGAGTATTTTATGTTGTTTACAGTCACAGTCAATGGAGAAGAAATAGGCTACAATCTTTAGGCTATGTATAGAGTTAACCATGCTCTTTGACCCAGCTTGCCAGTTTTTAAGAAAGTATGGACAGAAGATAAGTCTCTTGTAGTGAAGGGGAGGCTTGTGATTTGTATTTAGACAGCCTTGTGTTTGCGGGTGGTCAGATTTTGAGGTAAGGTGAGAGTTAAGGTTAGTAACTACGTGTAGCGTGTGAGCAAATAGAGTTAATCACTATAGTAATATAATTCAGGAACTTGTAATGTGGTCTAAGGTCCGATAGATATGTTATGATGTATTTACGGTTGTATAGAACAGCTATTATTTACAATAATATTAGAGCATCATTCACATGATAGACTGTATGTGATCTGTCTAAATGGGGGTTATAGAGCTTGGGTAGTATGCCAAAGGAAAGCAAGTGGCATGAAGTATAGAAAATTAGCAATACACTATGAATAAAAGAACAGTGGGAACCTGTCAGGTTGTACAATATAACCAGCCAAGACTAGGAAACCTGTACAGAAAGAGGAAGAATACAAAGATATTATTAAAATAAAAAAGGAAGTGAGAATAATGCAAAAAATAATACACTAAAAGAACACTAAGCAACAAACAAACAAACAATCCAACACACCCATACACACACACACACACACACACACACACACACAAGAGTCAGGAGAAAGAGGGAATAAGCGAAGAGTTTGGGAAGAAAGGAAGAAGGACCAAAACCAGACAAAAAGAGAAAAAATGAGGGACAAAGTATTGAAAGATAGAGCAACAATACAGTTTAAAAAATACAAGATTACTTAGAAAATAAGTTGAGAAAAAAAAAGAGAAAAAAAACAACCTTCCTTTGTCCGTTTCAGTCTGTCCAAGCCAGTTTTTCTGGTTGCGGCAGGGCCTCTCTGTCGGCTGGTATACAGGCGCTCTGGCACTCTTGCACAGGTGAATGGGTGCACGGGGTGCACATGGGCCAGGCTACCAGATTGGGAAGTGGGCGCCCGCACCCCTGGCAGGCTGCGTGGGTCCCGAGGTATCTGGCACTTTCCTTCTCAGTCCCCTGGCAGGACCCAGGTGTTGCCGCCCCTCTCCTGGATGGCTGCTGGGTGTTGGGCCGTGAGGCAAGTTGCTGTCGCAGAACCTCAGTTCACTTTCCAATAGAGACTTCTCCACAAAGCCTGCCTCTCAGCCCAGCCCAATCCCAAAAGACCGGCAATGACAGTGTCCTTCTCAAATCCCTGGGGCTGGCGGGCTGGTGGGCTGGCAGGCTGGTGACCACAGAGTCCGCAGTTGAACAGGGCCCTCCACCCCTGCCACCCTTTACGTAAACTTAAGCTCACAGGTCTCTGCCCGGTATTGCCCAGACTTGCCTAAACAGGGAGAGAGGGAGTCACTTCTGTCCCACGGACCCTGTAGCAGGCCCATGGCTCCCACAGAGTCTGTTGCAGACCCACCGGATGCCAGGCTTCTGGAGTTCCCTCTGCCATAGGCGCCCCGATTAATGTTTCTCTCATGCTTCAATGTTTCTCTCCCTCTCCTTCTCCCTTCCTCCCTCTCTCTAAAAATAAATAAATAAACTCTTAAACAATAAAAAAATAAAATAAAAGGTCTCCAAAGTATAGTCTTGTAAAGGAACATTTTATTGTGGGAAATTTAAAACATATGTAAAGGTAGACAAAGTAGTACAATGAAGTTCCATAGACATACCTTCCAGGTTCAACAGCCATGAGCTCACGACTAATCTTTTCCTATCTACACCCTTACCTACTTCCAGTTCCTTCTTCCAAAATACGTTGAAGCAAGCCTCAAACATCACAAACAGTTCAATATATGTATCTCTTAAACATGACCATGAGCCCTGGCTGGTGGATCAGTTGGTTTGAGCATCATCCCATACACAAGAATATTATGGTTTTGATCCTTGGTCAGGGCACATACCTAGGTTGCAGGTTCAATTCCCAGTCAGGGCACATGTGGGAAGCAATTAATTGATATTTCTCTCTCACATTAATCTTTCTGTCTCATACACACACATACACAACACACAAACACACACACTTTCTTTCTTACCACCCCCCTTCCTCTCTAGAACCAATAAACATCCTCAGGTAAGGATTAAAATTATTTTTAAATAAATAAAATGAACCATGATACTGTTATCACATGTAAAAATTAATAAATCCATGGTATGTTTATATTGAGTTCAAATTTCTTTGATTGTCTATTTTTTTCAAGTTTTTGCTTGTTTGTTTTATCAAGATCCAAATAAGGTACTAGGCCTGAGGTCCCTAAGGCAACTCCTAAGTTCGGTTATTCATTACAGGACTCATGGAACCCAGTGTATGGTCATACCCCTAGCTATCCTTTATTATGCAGAAAGGATATAGAGCAGATCAGCAAAGGGAAGAGGCATGTGGAGTGAAGTCCAGAGGAAACCCGGAGCAAGCTTTTAAGAGTCCTTCCCCAGTGGAGCCACACAGGATGCACTTAATTCCTTCAACATCAAATTGTGATAACACATGTGAAATGTTTTCTGCCAAGGAAACTTATTAGAGACTCAGTGCTCAAGGTTTTTACTGGAGGCTTGTCATATAGGCATTTACTACCTAGCGTATACCAAAATTCCAGACTCCCAGAAGAAAAGCAGGTAATCAGCATAAGCCACATTGTTTTTATAGTTTATGCAGAGCAAGCCACTCTTATTGGTTAGGGAATGTGAGAAGCAACCCACTCCAAGTTTCCAGATACCAGACATGGACCAACCTTGCAAATAGCCTTTTCTAAGAATAGCAGTCTCAGTACTGCTTTCTTAACTTTACTTTTCACGGGTGCATACATTTTAACTTGTTGCTACCTCTTAAATCTCATTTTTAAAAATATATTTTATTGATTATGCTGACAGTTGTCCTATTTCCACCCCCCTTCACTCCCCTCCACCCTGCACACCCTCTCCAACCCACATTCCCCCACTTTAGTTCATGTTCATGAGTCATACATATAAGTTCTCTAGCCTCTACATTTCCTATACTATTCTTAACCTCCCCCTATTTTCTATCTACCATTTATGCTACTTACTCTCTGTACCTTCTCCCCCCTCTCTCCTCCTCCCACTCCCCTGTTGATAACCCTCCATGTGATCTCCATTTCTGTGGTTCTGTTCGTGTTCTAGTTGTTTGCTTAGTTTGGGTTTTTTTTTTTAGGTTCAGTTGTTAATAGCTATGAGTGTGTTGTCATTATACTGTTCCTGTTTTTGATCTTCTTTTTCTTAGATAAGTCCCTTTAACATTTCGTGTAATAAGGGCTTGGTGATGATGAACTCCTTTAACTTAACCTTATCTGAGAAGGACTTTATGTGCCCTTCCATTCTAAATGAGAGCTTTGGTGGATAGAGCAATCTTGGATGTAGGTCGTTGCCTTTCATGACTTGGAATACTTCTTTCCAGCCCCTTCTGGCCTATAAGGTCTCTTTTGAGAAGTCAGGTGACAGTCTGATGGGAACTCCTTTGTAGGTGACTGTCTCCTTATCTCTTGCTGCTTCTAGGATTCTCTCCTTCATTTTAATCTTGGCTATGTAATTATGATGTGCCTTGGTGTATTCCTCCTTGGGTCCACCTTTTTTGGGACTCTCTGAGCTTCCTGAACTTCCTGGAAGTCTATTTCCTTTGCCAGATTGGGGAAATTCTCCTTTATTATTTCTTCAAATAACTTTCCTACTTGTTGCTCTTCCCTTTGCCCTTCTGGTACCCCTATTAACTTGGATGCTGGGACATTTAAAGATGTCCTGGAGGTCCCTAAGCCTCTCCTCATTCTTTTGAGTTCTTGTTTCTTCATTCTTCTCTGTTTGGTTGTTTCTTTCTTCCCTCTCCACTCCATTGATTTAAGTCCCAGTTTTCTTCCCATCACTATTGTTTCCCTGTGAATTTTCCTTCATTTCACTTAGCATAGCCTTCATCTTTTCATCTAATTTGCAACCAAATTCAGCCAACTCTGAGACCATCCTGATCACCAGTGCTTTGAACTATGCATCTGATAGGTTGGCTACCTCTTCATCACTTAGTTGTATTAGCTGTGGCACTTTGATCTGTTCTTTTATTCGGGCCATTTTTTTTTTTGTCTAGGCATGCCTGTTAAGTAATAAGGGGCTGAGCCTTAGGTATTTACCAGGGTGGGGCAACCCATATCTCTGCATTGTGATGCTGTGTGGGGGGCAGGGGTACAAGAGGGAACAATAGTTCTTGCTCCATCCTCTGCTGGATTTCAGTCCCTTCCACCACTTCCCCCAAGAAAACTGGGCTCTTCTGGTGCTGATTCCCTTGTGGGTGGGCTTGTATAGGTTCTAGAACCCTGTGGGTCTCTCCAACAAACTCTCCTGTGAGGCTGGGAGTCTCTCCCAGCACCTCAGCTTTCACAGGTGTTTTCTATCAGTGTTTTGAGGCTTTATTTCCCAGCGCTGGGACCCTGGTTTGTGCAGTCTGTTTCGCTCCCCACTTTTGCCTGGTTTATCTGTGAGTGAATGTGGGACTGGTTCCTCAAGCCCCCTTGCGTCCCAAGCCCCTTCACAATACGCCACCTCGCTGGGTCCACCCACTGCTGCCTTGTGCCACTGCCTGCACACCCAGTTTCATCAGCCACCACTTTTTTTTTTGTCATGACTCCTCTCCACCCAGCTCTGCCCCTCCTACCAGTCTGGTGAATGTGTTTGCTTTAACTCCTTGGTTGTTGGACTTCCACACAGTTCAGTTTTCTTTCACTACTGGTTGTTATTTTGTTCCTAAATTCTTATTGTCATTATTTTGGTTGTGCAAGGAGGCACAGTGTGTCTACCTATGCCTCCATCTGGGCTGAATATCCCCTCTTAAATCTCTTTTAATCTACAGGGTCCCCTCCATCTTTTTCCCCTTGTAATTTATTCATTATTTCCCATAGTCTAGATTTTGTTTATTGCATCCCTATAGAGTTATTTAAAATATTCCTCTGTTTCTTATCTTTCCCATGAACTTGTAGTTACATCTACAAGCTTAATCCAATTTAGGTTTAATTTTAAAAAAAATTTGTAGCATGATGACTTTGTAAGTAGTATTATACATTTCTGACATGTAATATATTACATCTGCCTGTGTCTCTATTGTGATGCCACTGCCTTAGCTCTAGGACCTGAATCTGTTAATTCCTGAGAGGTGCAGAATGGTAGAATTCTAAATCTATCACTCCTTCTTAATTAGCTGGATTCTACAATAACAAATCTCCCTCATCAGCCCTGACCATTGTGGCTCAGTTGGTTTAGTGTCGTCCCACAAGTGAAAGGTCACCAGTTTGATTCCTGGCGAGGGAAAATGCCTGGATTGATGGTTCTGTCCCTGGTAGGGGCTCGTATGAGAGGCAACTGATTGATATTTCTCTTCTCACATTGATAGTTCTTTCTCTCTCCCTCACCCTCCCTTTTCCTCTAAATAATAAGCATGTCTTTGGGTGAGGATAAAGAGAGAGAGAGGAAAAAAAAGAAATATGCTGTACAGGGGATGGTGTTGTAGCCAAACAAAAACAGCTCCAAGTCACAACAAAAGTCAGACTCATGAGGCAGATGTTGTGCAAAAGGAAAGAGGTTTTATTCTCATGCTGTGCAACCTAGGAGAATGGCAGACTCCCATTTCAAAGTCCATCTTCTTTTCTGCCATGGAAAAAGTCCAACTGTCCTCAGCAAGGCCAACAGAAGCCAGTGTCCAGAGTTGCTGCTCAATTTTAAAGGACAGTCCTTTGGAACACACAGGCAGCTGCTAAGTGGTGTGAGTCTGCATTCAGGTAGCTTAGCTTATTCCCAGCTACTGTCCATTTCCGGCTCTCTACTGGAGCCTTCATGCAGAGCCTGCACAGCCATGGGCCGTGTGGCTGCTGGCCCCCCCGATCACATGATCCTGGGTAAGAGCTCACAAACACATGAGTAAAAGCATCACCAAATGGGCAAGTGATAGAGAGAGAGGCTCCACATTGCCATGGAGAGACCAGGTGAGTGTACCATGTGAGTGCAGGCCACGACCAAAAAAGCTTCTTTGTTTCCCTGGAATTATTTTAGCGTGGATTTGGGACAGACCATCTGCTTTCTCAAAATGAAAAATCAACCTCCCAAACTTTTGAAAATTTTGGATGGGTGCACCTACCAACCAATTCCTTTTTTCCCCAGGCTAGCCTGACAGGCCTCTTTGGTCTAGCACCTCACTCTGCACCATTTTGATTACTGCGGTGCATATGCCAGCCTTCCTGTGGTCCAACCCAAATCTAATACCAGAGTTGGAGAGAAGGCTTCTTTTTCTGTTCAAGTATGTTGCTAGCTTTTTGCATGCTTGAGACCCTATCTACTGACATTTCTAGCTTTCTGTGCACTCAGTGTAAGAACCTCCTCCTGCCACCATCTTCGTGATGAGGGTGATGCCCCAGAGCTTTAACTGATTGTTTTATGGTAACAGCATATTTATTAAAAAGTAGTAAACTAAATATTTGCATTAGCTGAATTTACATAAGGAAGCTCTTGAAGAAAACTTGAAGAAGCTCATAAGAAACTAATAAAAGTGGTACTGGGAGGAGCAGTAGTTGCTGGATTTCTAAAATCACCTTTGAAACCCTTTGAATACTATGAAGAAGAGTATAAGATATATAAACTCTTAATAAGACAAACAGTCAACAATGGAACAGATTGTTTTTTCTTCTGATGAATAACAGATGAAATTAGAGGCCTGAGCTCAGGCTTATTTTGAGTGACAGATACTTATCTTCACATTTTTTCTAGGAGAATATTTTTTTTACTCTACTGTATAATGTGAAGAAAGCCTGTAGCCCAAATTTGTCATTTTATACATAGTCATCAGTTATTTCCTTGTAGCAGATTAATTTCATTCTTCTGTACAAGGACAACTAAACAGTAAAATGATTTGCTTAGAAGACTTAAAGCAAAGCTGTGTTCCTAACCCAAATTAACACTTTATCTAGTTCAATTTTTATAGATGACACAGAACAAGATATACAAAAAGAAACATTGTTACCTTCACTTCATTGGGTCATTCTCTGTTCTCCTTGATAGTAATTCCTTCACAAACCTGGAATCACTGCCCACATTTTCCTACACTAATTTCTCACCTATTTTCACTGTTTTTTTTTGTCTGATAGAAAGTCACCAAATACACCTCATACTTTACAATTTTTAAAATGACTACAGAACCATAAATTTATTCCTGACCCCTCATTTCTCATAACCTGAATGACAATGATTAGATTTTACAAACTTAAAAACTTAAATATTAATTATATAGTTATTTTTACAAAGCAGGAGACAAATTCAACAAAAGAATTCCCTATAATTAACTTTTACACTAATTATATTAATAAATAATGGTTATGAATTTAAGTACATGTCAACACAGAGATGTCTATTTTTAATCCAAATGCAACCCTCCTCATAAAAAGGGTTTAAGATACACTCTATATTTAAGCACAAACTTTATTTAGTGGAAAATACAAAAAAAAAGTGTCAGTAAGTAAATTGCACCAGCACCACCAAGGTAAATGGAGACAATGTGAAAAAGAAATAGAAGAAAATATCCACATTCTTGAAAAGGTGTGATCTATAAAAACAACGAATTTAAAGTCAAAAGGATGTTTGTGTTAGTCAGTAAACCTCAAAAATTACTCCAAGTGTCACTCAGCGTTCCCTGTGGCGCGGGGCCTGAACTGGCCCTCCCACAGTCTCAGAGAGCCTTGGGCTGCTGGCAAGTCCCCTGGAAGAGAGCCAGCCATCATCTCCATCCCTACCCAGCTGGGCACAGACTGAGAAGCACTGCGAGTCAGGCTGCCGGCTTGGAAGAATTGTGAGTTGCCCTGTGTGTTCAACCAAAGCACTGGGAAAGGTCCGTGCCCAAGCTTGCGAAACCAGGAAAGACTGACTGGGACTGCACACCCTCATGCCAGGCCAGGGCTGGGAAGCCTGGGGGAAAAAATGCTCTCAGTGGGGCACAGGAAAGCAGCGCCACTCTGGATCTTGGGAGGGCACTGGGGAAAGCAGTTGAGTTCACTGAGATGGGACAAATAACCCCTTAGGCTGCTGCAGCTAGTGAAACCAGAAGAAAAGGTTTGACCCGGTGGAAACTAACAAGAGGAGTAGGCGGAAGCAGAGAACTCCAAGAAAACTGCAGAGACTGCACCACTGAATTTCCCAGGCATCATACCACAGAAGTTCACATCATAAACCCAGGAAACCAGAACAGATCACTTTAAGAAGCTGAGGCCAACAAGAAGAGCAACACACAAAAAATGAGAAGACAAAGAAACAATACCCAAATGAAAGAAAAGGAGGAAGCCTCAGAAAGAATGTTAGATGAAATAGAGGCAAGTCAACTATCAGATATTGAATTCAAAGCACTGGTTATCAGGAAATTCAAAGAGCTTACAACGAGCTACCAGAAACTACAGGGGAGCTACAATGAGCTCTCTGCAAAATATATCAACATGAAAAAGGAGATAGAAACCATCAGCAAAGGCAAAGAGGAAATAAAGAATACAATTTCTGAACTGAAGAACACATTAGAAGGTATGAAGAGTAGGACTGATGAGGCAGAAGATTGCATAAGCAAGCTAGAGGACAGGATAGAAAGAATCCCCAGACGAAGCAAGTAATAAAAAAGAGAATCAGAAAGAATGAGGAGGGTTTAAAAGAAATGCAAGACAATATGAATCATAATAATATCTGAATAATAGGAATACCAGAAGGAGAAGAAGAAGAACAAGGGATAGAAAACTGACTTGAAAGACTAATAACAGAAAATTTTCATAAGTTGAGGAGAGATAAAGTCACGTGACTCCAGGAATCACAGAGAGTCCCAGTCAGGTGGAACCCAAAGAGGCCTACTGCAAGACACATCGTCATTAAAATGGCAAAACTCCAAGACAAAGAGAGAATCCTAAAGGCAGCCAGGGAGAAAAAGGAAGTAACATACAAGGGAGTCCCAATAAGGTTGGCTGCTGACTTCTCAATGGAAACATTCCAAGCGAGAAGAGAATGGCAAGAAATATTCCAAGTAATGAGAACCAGAGGCCTACAACCAAGGCTACTTTACCCAGCAAGTCTCTCAATCAAGATAGAAGGCCAAATAAAGAGCTTCCAAGACAAAAGAAGTCTAAAAGAATATGCCTCCACCAAACCAGCTCTACAAGAAATACTAAAAGGGCTGCTTTAAGGAAGGGAAGGAAAACAGAGAGATGTAGAGAAACACAGGTACATAAATGGCAATGACTAAGTACCTTTCAATGATAACCTTAAACGTAAATAAATTAAATGCACCAATTAAAAGACATAGAATAGCTGAATGGATAAGAAACCAGGACCCACACATAGGCTGCCTACACGAGACCCACCTCAAGTGAAAAGACCACCACAGACTAAAAGTGAAAAAATGAAAACAAATTTTCCAAGTAAATGGACAAGAAAAAGAAGACTGGGTAGCAATTCTCATATCAGACAAAATAGACTTCAAAAAAAGGGCCATAAAGAGACATACAGAAGGTAACTTCATATTACTCAAGGGAAGAATCCACCAAGAAGACATTAACATCGTAAATATATATGCACCCAACATAGGAGCACCCAAATATATAGAGAAAATCCTGGAGAACTTCAAGAAAGATATTGACAGCAACACAATTATAGTAGGGGATTTTAACTCCCCACTGTAAAAAATGGACAGATCTTCCAAACAAAATATCAACAAAGATATTGCAGCATTAAACAACACCCTAGATGAAATGGACCTAATTGATATATATAGAGCCCTCCATCCCAAAGACGCTAAATACACATTCTTTTCAAATGCACATGGAATGTTTTCAAAGATAGACCACATGATAGGACACAAAATGAGTCTCAACAAATTCAGGAAAATAGAAATCATACCAAGTATTTTCTCTGATCACAAGGGACTGAAATTGGAAACCAACCCCAGAGGAAAAAACACCCAAAACACCCAAAAGCATGGAGACTGAATGGTATGCTATTAAACAATGAATGGGTCAAGATTGAAATTAGGGAAGAAATCAAAAAGCTTCTGGAAACAAATGAAAATGAACTCACAACAACCCAAAACTTATGGGACACAGTGAAGGCAGTCCTGAGAGGGAAGTTCATAGCCAAACAGGCTTACCTAAAGAAGACCGAAACATTTCAAACAAACAACCTAACCCGACGCCTGTAAGAACTCGAGGAACAACAACAAAGACAGCCCAGAGGAAGTAGAAGGAAGGAAATAACCAAGATCAGAGCAGAATTAAATGACATAGAGACTAAAAGCACAATTCTAAGGATCAGTGAATCCAGGAGTTGGTTTTTTGAAAAGATAAACAAAATAGACAAACCTTTAAGTAGGCTCATCAGGAAAAGAAGAGAGAGGACCCAAATAAACACAATCAGAAATGAAGAGGAGAGATTACAACTGATACCACAGAAATAGAAGGGATTGTAAGAAACTACTATGAAGAACTGTATGCCAAGGAATTTGAAAACCTAGGTGAGATGGACAAATTTCTAGAAAAATATAATCTTCCAAAACTCAATGAAAAAGAAGCAGAAAACCTGAACAGGCCAATAACAGCAGATGAAATTGAAGCAGTAATCAAAAAACTCCCATCACACAAAAGCCCTGGACCAGATGGTTTCACAGGAGAATTCTACAAAGATTTTAAGGAAGAGCTAACCCCTATTCTTCACAGACTATTCCAAAAAAATCCAAAAGGAGGGAAAACTCCCCAACTCTTTTTATGAAGCCAGCATCACCCTAATTCCAAAGCCCGATAGAGACACAACAAAGAAAGAAAACTACAGGCCAATATCGCTGAAATCCCATTGATATAGACGCTTTAAATCAACATCGCTGATATAGATGCTAAAATCCTCAATAAAATATTAGCAAATCCCATCCAACTATACATCAAAAAGATCATACACCGCGACCAAGTGGGATTCATCCCAGGGATGCAAGGATGGTACAATATTCGCAAATCAATAAATGTGATACACCACATAAACAAAAGCAAAGACAAAAACCACATGATCATGTCAATAGACGCGGAAAAAGCTTTTGATAAGGTACAACACCCATTTATGATAAAGGTACTCAGAAAAATGAGAATAGAGGGAGCATTCCTCAATATAATAAAGGCCATATATGAGAGACCTACATCCAACATCATACTCAATGGGCAAAAACTAAAAGCTTTTCCACTAAGATCAGGAAGAAGACAAGGTTGCCCACTTTCACCACTTCTATTCAATATAGTAGTAGAAGTTCTAGCCACAGCGATCAGACAAGAAAAGGAAATAAAAGGCATCCAAATCGGAAAGGAGGAAACAAAACTGGCATTGTTTGCAGATGACATGATTGTGTACATGGAAAATCCTATAGCCTCTACCCGAAAACTGCTCGAACTAATAAATGAATTTGGCAAAACAGCGAGATACAAAGTCAATATCCAGAAATCAAAGGCATTTTTGTATACCAACAATGAAACAGCAGAAGCACAAATCAAGAAGAAAATCCCATTCGATATAGCAAAAACAAAAATAAAATAACTAGGAATAAACCTAACCAAGGAGGTTAAAGACCTGTATGCAGAAAACTACACAACACTGAAGAAAGAAGTCAAGGAAGACACAAATAAATTGAAACATACACCGTGTTCATGGACTGGAATAATTAACATCATCAAAATGTCCATACTACCCAAAGCAATTTACAGATTCAATGCAATACTTATTAAAGTACCAATGGCATATTTCACAGACATAGAACAAACACTTCAAAAATTTATATGGAACCATAAAAGACCCCGAATAGCAGCTGCAATTTTGAGAAAGAAGAACAAAGTGGGAGGGATCACAATACCTGATATCAAACTGTATTACAAGGCCACTGTAATCAAAACAGCCTGGTACTGGCATAAAAACAGGCACATAGACCAATGGAATAGAACAGAGAGCCCAGAAATAAACCCAACTCTCTACAGTCAATTAATATTCGACAAAGGGGGCAGTAACATAAAATGGAGTAAAGATAGCCTCTTCAACAAATGGTGTTGGGAGAACTGTACAGCTACATGCAAAAAAAAAACAAAAAAAAAACGAAACTCAAACACCAACTTACACCATACACCAAAATTAATTCAAGGTGGATAAAAGACTTAAATATAAGCTGTGAAACCATTAAAGCCCTAGAGGAGAGCATTGGCAGGAAAATCTCAGATATTCCACGCAGCAACATTTTTACTGATATGTCCCCTAGAGCAAGGGACATAAAGGAAAGAATAAACGAATGGGATCTCATCAAACTTAAAAGCTTCTGCATGGCTAAGGAAAACAGTATCAAGATAAAGAGAGAGGCAACTGTTTGTGGAAACATATTTGCCAATGATACCTCAGACAAAGGTTTAATCTCCAAAATATACAAAGAACTCACTTGACTCCACTCAAAGAAGATGAGCAGCCCAATTGAAAATTGGGCAAAGGACTTGAACAGACACTTCTCCAAGGAGGACATACAGAGGATCCAGAGACACATGAAAAGATGCTCAATATCACTACCTATCAGAGAGATGCAAATTAAAACCACAGTGAGATAACACTTAACAACAGTCAGAATGGCTATCCTAAACAAAGAAACAAACAACAAGTGCTGGAGAGGTTGTGGGGAAAAGGGGACTGTAGTTCACTGTTGGTGGGATTGCAGACTGGTACAACCACTATGGAAAACAGTATGGAATTTTCTAAGAAAACTAAAAATGAACATGCCTTTTGACCCAGCAATTCCACTGTTGGGAGTATATCCTAAGAACCCTGAAGCACCAGTCCCAAAGAACCTATGCACCCCGATGTTCATAGCAGCACAATTTATGATAGCCAAGAGTTGGAAGCAACCTATATGCCCATGGGTAAATGACTGGATCAAAAAGATATGGTACATTTACACAATGGAGTTCTATGCTGCAGAAGGAAAGAAGGAACTCCTACCCTTTGCAACATTATGGATGGAAGTGGAAAGCATTATGCTGAGTGAAATAAGCCAGGTGGTGAAAGAAAAATACCATATGATATCACTGTTAACAGGAATCTGAACAACAAAACAAACAAGCAGGCAAAATGTGACCAAAGACACTGAAATACAGATTGGGCTGACAGGGTGCAGAGGGGAGAGTGGAGAGAATCATAGGGGAAAAGGGGAAGGACTCACGTGAACAAGTATAAAGGACACATGGACAATAACTAAGGGTGGGGAGCACTGGGGGGGGGCATCGCTGGGAATATAAGACAGAGAACTGTACTTGAACAAGAATTAAACTTAAAAAAAAGAAAGTTTTCTCATTTGTTTGAGGGAGCGACTTTCCTTGCAAGTCCCTCCATGTGCCACTGATGAGAATAAACATGACATAGATATGATGTGATCTGCTTGGGGAGGAAAGGTGGCCAGCTTCCCAGAGGAGAAAGGCCTTTTGCAGTGGTCAGTTTCTCAGGGGAAAATACGCCTCGAGCCCCTTCTTCCAGGGGCTTTTATTGGGTTGTAGTACACAGGAATACAGGGAGGCAAGGATCAAATAGTAGATAATCTGAGTCAGAGTCTGTCAGGAACAGAGTTTTAGGGTTTCCTGCTCAAACCTTTAACATATGAATGAAAGCACTCTTAGCAGAGCAGATTTCACAGGTTTATCAGGAAGTCTTTTTGGTGCCAGATTTCTCCCCAGGACACGCTCTAGCAAGGCAAGGAGCTGCACCCCTCCCCATCAGGTATTCAAGTTTAAGGGGATTAGAGCCAGGAAGGGCTTCTCCCTGAGAACATGGGGACTTTGGGACTGTGTCAAAGTCAGGGGGCTAGAGTCCATTGCTCTTTGTTGCAGCCCCCTGAGTCCTTCCGTGAAGGCCTCCCCAGTGATCGAGTCTGGCTTAGGTTGCTCCTCCTCTGTGAGGAGTCTTACCCATCATTGACTTCTGACCAAGCTTTGGGGGAGAGAGAGGTAACTGATGCAGCATTTGCTACCATAGACAAGCTTTGTCTCCTTCCTCTTGAATTATAGAGGTCCTTAGCCACAGGAGTAGAGTTACAATTCATAGAACAAGGCAGAGCGGTCCACAACATTTGTTTGCTTGTTTGTTTGTTTGTTTGTTTGTTTCAGCACTGCATATTATCCTACCATAGCGGCTGGCCTGGGTCCCATGTGATTTCCTTACCACTCTCTATAGAACCTGACCCTCATGTCATGTGCAAGTCCACTTGGAATTGCTTCTCAGTTGAGCTTCTACAAAGTTGTCCCAAATCCCCCAAAGAAATAACCTGAAAGAGCTATCATGTTGGCCATTTCAAACTAGGTGAAAAATGTGGTAACTCCTTGAGGACATCTACTGGAAGCAAAATGAACTGGGACAACAGTGTGGTAGAGAAAGATTGTTGTCACTCCAGGAGACCCAGGGCTAGTGGTGTCCAAAAATATCAGAGTTCGCAATGGAACAAATGTAATTCAGCAGCATTGTCCTGCCAGGGTCTCCAGGTCTTTGAGAAATTAGAGGAGGTGGATTATGTGGCCAGAGGACAACAGGTCTGTCTTTCCAGAATTGCCAGATGGTTTGTGAGAATTGTGTTTGTCTCAGTATAACTGATCCTATGGCTTTGGTAGAGCATATCAGTCGGCATTCTTCTCTGGCAAGCCACGACATCAACTATTTTAAGAGAAATTTTTAAAAGATATATTGTTGTTGAAAGGGTGTTGGATAGATCACATAATTAAAGAAAAAGCTGAACAACCATGTCTTTGATCAAAAAGTACAGGAACCAAGGCAACTTTAGTTTGAAATGGCAAACACTACAACTCCTTTAAGTTAAAAGTTATTTCTTTTGGGAATTTGGGACAAGCCTTTAGAATCTCAGCTGAGAAGCAGCACCCAACAGACAGTCTCTTTTGACATAAATCATCAGGAGAGAAGCACCTCAAATGATTTTTCTTTCTGGAGTCACACTGTCAAAGTTCACCATCTCTAGACAGAGACCCTTGACCTAGTGTAGATTATGAGTTCATTCTCTGCTAAAAGAGGGCAGGGTCCCTTGGTTAACATCCCCTCAAGGCAGCATACAGTGGGTGGGGGAGGTGGCATTCCTACTGGGATATTGGGGTACCTATTTCAGCTGATGGGAATATGGATGCTGGGCAGACCAAACAAAAAATGTATGATACTAAGAGAAAGAACTCTGGGTTGGAACCTCAGCATGGCCAGCTGTGGAACAGAGTCTCAGGAAGACCAGGTGGGCCTTAGATAATCAGTCTCCTTGATTTTCCCTGCACTGATGTAACCTGAGAAACAAGGGCTATGCTAGAAAAATAGTAGACCTATTACTTTACTACTTTTTCCTTTTCAACAGATGTTTTAAAACTCTCTGGACATTAAAAAAATATATTTTAAGCTAATAAAAGAGAAGAAATGACCTGAAAGATTCCTGGACAGAAGGTTATGCAGTGACCCACTATAGCTCCAGGCAAGAGCTCTGCTACCTGTTCTTGACAAAGAAGGTCCCATCTACTGGCCCAGTTAACCAGGACTGTGTTTTAAGACCCTCCCAATGCATCTGCACCAACTTACAGAAGCCCCACTGCTTGAGAGGCTTGTGTTGCCCACTGAAAGTTGTTGGACCATAATGCTGACCTGTGGAAAAATGGAATAGTTACACTTCTGATCATAAAACCAGAGCTTATAAATAAACTCAAGAGAACAGATTTAGAAGAAGTTAAAAAGTACTTTATCAGGCACTGAAGTGATTTATCTAAAAAGTGTGGAATTTTCTTCCTTGGATATCTTTAAATACACGGTAAAATAAATATCCAGCTAAATACCAACTTCAAGATGGCTTTTCTGGGTGTTTCCAGTTCTATGGCTTTTTATTCATTCAAGCACCCTAATGTAAGTATAGAAAATGTAACATGTCTTCCAGTTGTAATTCTGATGGCTCTTTGAGCACGTTGCATAATTCCTGGCTCTTGAATTCTGAAGCTTAGCTGCTGAGATGTGGAGAATGAGTGGCTGTTATCTTTACTCCTTGTTTTTCAGAAAAATCTGTCACTTTTGGCACAGTGGTTAGGAGGGGCCCAGGAGGTAGTGGTATTAAATTCCAACCTTGCTTTACCCACAATCACACTGAGTCTCTGTGGCAAGTTCCCAACTTCTTTACCTCCATTTCTTTCTCCTTGTTTTCCTCCCTACCTCTCCTCTTCCTATCACTTGTACATTTACTTTGATAAAGCTATGGCACAATAGTATCAGGGACATTAGTTATCTTTGAATGTGCACAATACAAAAAAAAAACACCATTTCCCCTTGTTCTATAGTTACAGAGTAATTCCCATTAGTTAAAAAACATGAATACAGTTGGCTATAGAGAAGGCTCGCAAAAAGTTTTTGAATTAGTGCTTATTCAGAACTAGAAAAATATGCCAGTGTTGAAGCTATTGATCATGAATCAGTAAGTGCCTTTTCTTAGGCATAATGGAAACAACATGGGTGGTCAGAAAATGAGTTAGAGAGATAATGCTGACAACCCCTTGCAACCCAGAGGTCATTTGGCTCTACATTTTCATCTATTTGAATTTCTAATCCTCCACATCAGCTCTTCCTTGGCAGCACAGTGACTGGGTAGCACTGTCCACTCTCTGGAAGCACAGTGGGTCAGGGCTGCCAAGTGGGGTATTGCCCCTGCAGTTAACTGCTGTCTCTTCAGCATAGGGCACATAGTGGGCTCTCAACAAATATTGGTTAAATGATGAAAAAATAAATGAATGACTTGAATGAGCAGTGTTTGCCTGGATTTGTTCTGGAATTAAGACTATGGGGTCCTTCACTTTTCTCTTAGCTGAAGTTAGCCTCCAGGAAAAGGAGTTCAGTAAAGGCCAGTTCCATTCCACACCTCAGTACCTTCCTCCAGCAGCCTCATTTGGAAGGCTAAGCTATGTGGGTGGTTGTCAACCTGCTGTTTGCCTCTCTGATCTGCCTGTCTCTGTGGTTGTGTTTTTTGTTACAGAATAGAGCTGGGTGGGGGTGAACGATATACTATTACCAAATGGATCCACTCTTGTGCTCCAGGGGACCCCTATCCCGTACTAGGTTCGCCTCACCTGCCACCAGGGAGAGACATCTCTCAATGCCAGAGATTGGTGAAGAGGAAAGGGATTATTTATTTTAAAAGTTATACAGGCTTATAGTAATGACTTAATGTCTTCCTTAAAATACAAAAGTCCTTTAGAATACTCATAAATGCACAGTCCTTCCTTCTCCCTCTGCCCAGTCCAGGGTACCATATCTCAGGAAAAGTAGACATTTGTGGCTCAGGTAGCCCTTTGGTTCTGGCACCATCAGCTGTGTCACCACCATGATCTCCAGTTAATCTAAAACCATGTGGCACCTTCTCGTGGCCCACCAGCAAAAGTCTTTTCACCCCCTTTTTTTCCAGGCAAAGTATTTCCTGCTTCCTAAGCCATGTGGCAAAAGGGAACATCTCAAAGCTACATGGTCTCAAAAAACCAGCATGGCTGCCACACCTGGGTGTAAATCCCAGTGCCAGTCTTCTTCTGCAACCCCATTTCTGACTCCTCCCACAGTCAGTTACACTTGCCTGCATTCTTGAATTTTTCCAGTTTTACTGGGCTGCCATGGTAAGTCCAGGCAGGCATGGCCCCATGGCATGGAGCCAATCATCTCCAAGTTCTCAGGCAGGCTCTGTAACCAGGGGGAGTTGCCTTCTAGTTACATCTTGGGTGGAAGTCACTCCCATCCCCCTGGCTCAAAGCACGGCCACAGCTATCCATGAAACCATTTAACATATCCATGAAACCAGTTAAAACTTGTAGGTAAGTTAAATGACCATGTTTGAGGTTATTTGCAGAACTGTTAATATGCAAAAGAACTCTCAATGGCCCTAATCCATGTGTTCCATCCTCCAGTTCAAACCTGTGGGGATGAGGACATCCCATATTTTTAATATTTCCTGGACACCCTGAGTTCTGGGCCCCATTAAAAATCCTTCTTTGGTGGGTCCCCTGGCTGTACCCTCTTACACTTTGAGCTAAGATGTTTCCACACTTTGCTTTTCCATTCTTCAGCAGCTCCTGAATTCCAGAAACAAGAAATGTGTACTCATAATAAACTCTCCCTACTGTCCTGGTGGTTGTGTTTTCAGTAGGGTGACTATCATGTGACCCTGAAAACCAGACTTAGCTTCATTCAGAGAGGCCAATAGTGACTCTGATTTCTGTTTTCCTGAGACCTGTAAGGCACTTGAGGTTTAAGCCTGTCTACTGGTGGGTGGGGCCCCAAGGAATAATACCTTCTTTTCCAGTTTCTTCTGGGAGAGCTGGCAAAAGCTGGAAAATCGAGATTAGTGTCCTCCACCCTCTCCCCTTGACCACCTCCTGATGACTACCTATCTCTCTCTTTGCTAGATTGGGGGAGGGTGCCTTTTAGTGTAACCGGGTGCAGCCAAGGGGGAGGGGCAAGTGGGGATTTGTAATGGGGTCCAGAATGCAGGGTGTCCAGGAAATATTAGAAAAAATATATGTATAGGCTGTCCTCACCCCCACAAGTCTGAGCTGGGGGATGGGACACATGGAGCAGGGCCATTGAGAGTTGTTTTGAATAGCAACAGCTTTGCAGGTAACCTATAGCATGGTAATTTAACATAACTATGTTTTGACTTGTTTCATGGATATATTGAACAGCTGTGGACAGGCTTCGAGCCAGGGGGACGGGAGTGACTTCAACCCATGGTGTAACTGGGAGGCTATTCCCCCTGGTTACAGAGCCTGCCTGAAAATTTGAAGATGATTGGCTCCATGCTGTGGGACCATGCCCAGCTGGACTTACTATGGCAGCCCAGTAAAGCTGGAAGAGTATAGGCATGCTGGCAGGTGTAACTGACTGTGGCAGGAGTCAGAAATGGGGCTGCAGAGGAAGATTGGCACTGGGATCCACTGTAAACCCACATGCAGCAGCCATGCTGGGTGTTTTGGGACCACACAGCTTTGGCGAAAGTTGGGACCCTGAAGCTTTAGGATGCTCCCTTTTTGCCACATAGCTTAGGAAGCAGGAGAGACTTTGCCTGGAAGAAAAGGGGTGAAAGGACTCTTACTGGTGGGACATGAGAAGGTACCACACGGTTTTGGATTAACTGGAGATTGCGGCAGCAACACAGCTGATGGTGCCAGAACTGAGGGGCTGCCTGAACCATGGACTTCTACTTCCTTTCCTGAGATATGGTACCCCTGACTGGGCAAAGGGGAGAAGGAAGGACTGTGCATTTGTGGGTATTCTGAAGAACTTTAGTATTTTTAATGAAGACATTAAATCATTACTCTAAATCTGTATAACTTTTTAAATAAATAATTCCTTTCCTTTCCACCAGTCTCTGGCATTGAGAGACATCTTTTCTTGGCAGCAGGCAAGGAGAAGCTAGTACGGGGCAGGGTTGGGGGACCCCTAGAGCACAAAAGTGGGTCCATTAGGTAATAGTATATCATTCCCCCACCCCCGAGTCTGTTCTCTAACATTAATAGAAAACTCTTCACCTTAGTTCTCTAGAAAAGCAGACAGAAGGGCTGTTTCTACACACAGCTATGGTCTTTCACATTGCTCAGAATTCCTATTTAACTTAAAAGGCCAAACACACCATGAACCTGGATGTGCACTAGGTGGTCATAAGTAGCTTAGCCAAAGGAGCAGAGATGAAACCCACTAAGGGTTCTTTATTTATCTTTTTATATAAAGATTTTATTTATTTATCTTTAGAGGGGAAGGGAAGGAGAGAAGGAGAAAGATATCAATGTATGGTTGTCTCTCGTGCATCCCATGCTGGGAACTGGCCTGCAACCCAGGCATGTGCCCTGACTGGGAATCAAACTGCGATCCTTTGGTTCACAGGCCCATGCTTAATCCACTGAGTGACACCAGCCAGGGCTAAGGGTTCTTTAAGTGTGGGACAGAGTCTTCTATGTGAAAGGAAAATTGAAATATAGCACCATACAGGCTATGCATGGAAGAGTGTACAAGGACCTACTTAATTCCAGAACAGCTCTGACCACGTCACACCCCTTGGCAGGCAGGTCTTTGACTTTACTGAGCTTGTGAAGATACTAGAGACCATTCACTTCTTTGTTTGCTTGCTTGCTTTTATATGGTGGCTAAAGGAGAAAACTATAGTTGGTTCTCTGTACAACCGAAGTATACATAAATAACCAAAATCATAAACAGGGAAGCTTTCAAAAAAGTCCTTTGGTTATAAACCCCAGCTCCTAAGGCTGGTTCTTATTTCATACTAAGTTTCTCAGAACTGTAAGGGCCTCACAGAACCTTGTAGCTCTAGACATTTCTTTTTTAAATCCCCACAGGCCCTTTGTGCACACATATGCACTAGGACAGACCTTTAGACATAGGCCTTTGTTGTCATAACAAACCAAATAAAGCCTTCATTAGTGAACAAAAGACAGGCCTGGATTTGATGGATCCCAGAAATTGTAAATTTGGCCGCGGAAGCACATCACTGAACAGAATTCGTAAAAGGCACGGCTATAGAGGAGGAGGGAAGATAGTGAAAGGCCTCACATGTCAAACTGAAGTATTTTTTCCTGCAAGCACAGAAACCCCAGAAAGCTGGGGAAAATAGCAAAAGTGTCTGTAAAAAATAATTTATAATTAATTCATTGATTCCATGAAACACTAATCTCAAGAAATGCTTCTTGAAAAAAGAGTCCCATGGACAAATACATTTTGACCACCCAGTCAGTCCACTGAAGTCGTGCAATATTCTTGGAAATTCACAAGCATATTTGTTTTAAATTCTCTGAGAAGTCTTTCTTTCCCTCTCTCTCTCCCTCTCTCTCTCTTTCCTTCCTTCCTTCCTTCCCTCCCTCCCTCCTTCCTTCCTTCCTTCCTTTTTTTTTCTAGAGAGAGGAAGGGAGGGAGATAGAGAAGAAGAGAAACACTGATGTGAGAGAGAAACATCAATCAGTTGCCTCTCCTACATGACCCACCCAGGAACCAAACGTGCAACCTAGGCATGTGCCTTGACCAGTAGTCAAGCTCAACTCTGCTTAACTCAAGGAGAGAGAAAAAAGGAGAGTATATTGCTGAAAACCTGATTATATGTTTTTAGGCAACCCCACAACAGAAGAATTGCCCTTCATCAATAATGCAGGCAATTTCAAAATAAATTTGTGGGTAGCTTCTTTATTTGTATCAGAATATTGTCCAACCAATTTAGTATTGGGCCAATGTAACTTGCATGTCCAAACCCCACCATGCAAGTGACCTCAAAATAAAGGTTTATTCATGGCAATATCACAAAACTTGATGTGCTTCTACCAGAAATTTCGTCTGCAAGTATTCCCAGAAGCTCACAGGTATAGTCTCAATGCCCTGTAGGCTTGGCCAGTTTGTGGCTCTATTTAAGTTCTAGTTTGGAGAACAAAAGAGCAAGAGGGATAGTTCCACCCCATGTTCAGCCTGCACCCAGCTCACATGGTCCTGCTTCATAGGCTGCAGCTGCTCCCTGCTGTCCACTCAGTCCTTTTCCCATTCATGGAGACCTTCCAGATGGCTACCATGTTTGTGTCTCTCTACCAGCAGGAAGTCACTCCTAGGAGAGCTGCAGGGTCCCCATGGCACAGTTTTCCCTTTTATGATGCACTTCTTTTGTCCTCCGGCATGAAACGCACTGACACCCCACATGTGAGCAGTGGGGGAAGTCTGGGTCTGGGGCATCACCTTCTGTGTCAGGCAGAGTTCTCCAAACAGAACCAATATAATATGTATAATAAAACAGACCCTGGAAATAATTGATGCTGCAGTCTCAAGTCTGAAGACAGTGTGGAGGCAGAATTCCTTCTTTCTTGGGAGACCTCAGTCTTTTCTCCTTAGGCCTTAATGGATTGATGATGAGGCCCACTCACATATGGAAGGTAATCTGTTTTACTCAAAGGTGACTTCTTTCAATATTAATATCATCTAACATGTATCTTCATAACAACATTTAGACTGGCATTTTTTTGAAAAACTGGATACAATAGCATAACCAAGTTGACACAAAATTAACTGTCATACTTAGGTGTGCTGTGGAGGTGGGCCCACTTTGCCAGGCTCCTGAATCACTTACAGTGACTTTTCTCTCAGGCTGCTTACCTCTCTCTGCAATCAGATGTCTACATGGTCAGGGCCAGGCTAAATACTTAACTCAGATATGGCCAAGGTAGTGTGTAAAATGAATAGAGACCTTCCCTTAAACCCAATAAACCAGCTTTAGTTTGCATGAAAGTCTGTAATGTTTAAAGTCACATTTTCCCATAAAGTTTCTTTATTTTTCAAACATTAAAAGCTTTGTTTAATTATTTAAAAACTCAATATAAGAACATGGGAATGGAAGGTGTGTCTACCACACAATAACAGAACGACAACCACACTATCCAAGAGCTCAATGTTCAAAAGCCTGAATTCAGAGCACGGGAGATTTGGGGATGTCCATGAACAGGCTTGGGCAAAAGGAGGTTTACAATTGTTTGCATGGAAAATAATACAATAATTAATAAACAATAATACAAGAATAAGCTCTGTGTTTTCTGTACTCAGAACTGTAAGCCTCCTTTCCCCATACTGTGTAAGCTAGGAAAAGACAGGTGGCACGCAGCCACCTGGGCCGTGCTGTGTGGGTTGAAATGCAGGCAGAGAACATTTTCAGCCACAGTGATTTGATTAGACATACCTAGACTCTCAACCTCGGGTTTTTTAAGACTGTTTTTTATTTTATGATTTTATCTACTAAATAGTTCATAAATGTAACTTCTCTCCTCTCTTCCAATTCTGAAATCTGACTCTTTTTTCAGTCTTTCCTCCTTAGATTGCCAACATAAGAACTATTAGAAGCCAGGCCTCTGTCACAAAATTGTGTCTGGTGACCAGTCACCCAAACTGATTTTCATACTGTTTCTTCATTTACACTAGCTCTGGTATCACAGTCTATTGTGAGTTATTTATTTATTTTTTAATAACACTTGATACCCAATATTGTATTTGTCTGAAGAGTACAACCCAGTGTTTAGATACTTGTTTATACAGCTTATGAAGTGATCACCCTGATAAATCTAGTACCTACCTAGCACTGTGAATAGTTATCACAATATTATTGACTATATTCTCTATGCTGTCCTTTACATCCCATGAGTATTCTGTAACTACCAATTTGTACTTTTTAATCCCTTCACTTTTTTTCTTTTTAAAAATATATTTATTGATTACACTGTTATAGTTGTCCCATTTCCCCCTCCTTTATTCCCCTCCTCCCTGCACACCCCCTCCCACCCACATTCCCCTCCCTTTAGTTCATGTTCATGAGTCATACATATAAGTTCTTTAGCCTCTACATTTCCTATACTATTCTTAACCTCCCCCTGTCTATTTTCTATCTACCATTTATGCTGCTTACTCTCTGTACCTTCTCCCCCCTCTCTCCTCCTCCCACTCCCCTGTTGATAACCCTCCATGTGTTCTCCATTTCTGTGGTTCTATTCCTGTTCTAGTTGTTTGCTTAGTTTGGGGGTTTTTTTGAGGTTCAGTTGTTAATAGCTATGAGTGTGTTGTCATTATACTGTTCCTGTTTTTGATCTTTTTCTTAGATAAGTCCCTTTAACATTTCATGTAATAAGGGCTTGGTGATGATGAACTCCTTTAACTTGACCTTATCTGAGAAGGACTTTATGTGCCCTTCCATTCTAAATGAGAGCTTTGGTGGATAGAGCAATCTTGGATGTAGGTCGTTGCCTTTCATGATTTGGAATACTTCTTTCCAGCCCCTTCTGGCCTATAAGGTCTCTTTTGAGAAGTCAGGTGACAGTCTGATGGGAACTCCTTTGTAGGTGACTGTCTCCTTATCTCTTGCTGCTTCTAGGATTCTCTCCTTCATTTTAATCTTGGCTATGTAATTATGATGTGCCTTGGTGTATTCCTCCTTGGGTCCACCTTTTTTGGGACTCTCTGAGCTTCCTGAACTTCCTGGAAGTCTATTTCCTTTGCCAGATTGGGGAAATTCTCCTTTATTATTTCTTCAAATAACTTTCCTACTTGTTGCTCTTCCCTTTGCCCTTCTGGTACCCCTATTAACTTGGATGCTGGGACATTTAAAGATGTCCTGGAGGTCCCTAAGCCTCTCCTCATTCTTTTGAGTTCTTGTTTCTTCATTCTTCTCTGTTTGGTTGTTTCTTTCTTCCCTCTCCACTCCATTGATTTAAGTCCCAGTTTTCTTTCCACCACTATTATTTCCCTGTGCATTTTCCTTCTTTTCACTTAGCATAGCCTTCATCTTTTCATCTAATTTGCAACCAAATTCAGCCAACTCTGAGAGCATCCTGATCACCAGTGCTTTGAACTATGCATCTGATAGGTTGGCTACCTCTTCATCACTTAGTTGTATTAGCTGTGGCACTTTGATCTGTTCTTTCATTCGGGCCATTTTTTTTTTGTCTAGGCATGCCTGTTAAGTAACAAGGGGCAGAGCCTTAGGTTTTTACCAGGGTGGGGCAACCCACATCACTGCATTGTGATGCTGTATGTGGAGCAGGGGTCTGAGAGAGAACAATAGTTCTTGCTCCACTCTCTGCTAGTTTTCAGTCACTTTCCCTGCTACCCACAAGCAAATTGGGCCCTTCTGGTACTGACTCCCAGGTGAGTGGGTTTATGTATGTTCTAGGACCCTGTTGATCTCTCCAACAAACTCTCCTGTGTGTCTGGGAGTTTCTCCTGCTGCAGCCTCAACACCCACAGGTTGGGTTTTCAGTCAGAGGCTTTGAGGCTTTATTTCCATTCACTGGAACCCTGAGTTGTGTGGTCTGTCTCACTCCCTAGCTGTTCCTCCTGCATGCAAATGTGGGATTGCTCAGTCCACCAGCTGCCACCTCTCCTGGCCACTTCACCTCGAGTCCTCTGCACTCTGCTGCCCATCTCCACCTCTCCTACTGATCTGGATGAATGTTTCTTTGCTAACTCCTTGGTTGTTGGGCTTCCGTACAGTTTAATTTTCTGTCTGTTCTGTTTGTTTTTGTTTTTAAATTTGTTGTTGTCCTTCTTTTCGTTGTGTGAGGAGGCACGGTGTGTCTACCTATGCCTCCATGTTGGCCAGAAGTCATCCCTTTTGTAAAACGTTAACTTTTCTAATTCTGGCTACTGGAAATGTATATGGAGGGGATTATAACAGGGTGAGAACACTTAAATCTTATATCATCTACTCAGAACTGGCGTCATTATGGACTGTTGAAGTTGTGATGATACCAATGCCAGAGAGGTGGAAAAGAATGCATATATACTCTAGAAAATTAAAAACACTGTTCATCTTGTTCATCTATACAGCTCATCTTCTTTGCAGGTGGGATCTATACAGTTTTGAATAAAAAAGCAATTGTACCCAAAGCCAACAAGTATTTCTGAGAATCTATCCTAGATTATACACTACATTAATGTACATAACCAATAGTACACAACAGCATGTATTTTTGAATGCCATATGTTTAAAATGTTTTTCTTGTAATATGGATCCATATTTGAACTAAACCAAGAATTGAACTGCCTTAGGATGCAACAGACCACACCTTCACCAGGCCCTAAAATGTGGAGCACAAAATATTTTGAATCATCATAACAAAAAATGTGTTCTAATTTCAAGTCTTAATTGCTTATGCAATACATATTCTTATGAATATGGCCAGTCTGAAAATATTTGTGCCCATTAAAAAACTGTACATCATCAATTTCCAATTCACTTCTGTGGCCACTTAATGGACATATGGAAGACATAGAACTCACCCACATGTGAAATTCCCCCACTTATTTTTGCTTTGTTTTTTATTAGTCAAAGTCAAAGATTTATGAACTGGTCTCTAGTCCCTAAGACTAACTGCAGTTAGTGAATGTCTCATTATGGGATCCTAAAAGATACCTTTCTAGAAGAGTGGGGAGACTCAGAGCTGATATTGAAGAAGGAAGAGTTAAGAGATGAAGATAGAAAAGCTCCCTTATTTTTCTAGGTTCCTATATGAATGGGCTTCTCCTGAGTTTGGGGTCAAGCTATGTGTTGTAACCAATCTACCTTCTTTCTTTGAATGTTGCATCCCAACCTCAGGGACCAAGCAACCATTGCCAGCTTTCTGAAAAGCCCAAACAATAACAAAGCCTTTGGCTGCAGGTCGAATAAACAAAAGATCCCACACAAATATATGACAATCCAATCATGGCATTGTTAATAAAATACAGCTACATTTAAAATTACTGGAGAACCTACAGATTTCTCATTATAAGTTTTATTAAGTCAACAAATAATAGAAAAAAAACAACTACAAACAAGTAGAGATATGCAAGACTTCTTTTTCATAAATTTAAAAGAAAAAGCCCTCTGCCCAGTCCTTGAAGTAGGAATTGCATGTTCCAGCTGTTTTAGCTGTGATACAAGGTATAATAGGGACAGTTTTTCCACAGCTGTGCAAGCAGAGGAATGAAATCAAAGGGTCTGAACAAAGGTGCAACCTCATGACCCAGCTGCCCCTACCTCCCATGGAAGTTCATGGTCTAGTGCCCAGTTGGGAGGATCTGGTTTAGTTTTATTTTTGTTTTTTTTTTTAGAAGTCTTCATCCTACCTCTAATTTATGGTCAAGGTAGGAAGAAAGTCCCACCTGGAAGCGGTCTTCAGTAGCAACATAAAGATAAAAATACAGAGGCAATCCTGGACAAGAATAAAGTAATTCACTCACTCAATAGTCTTGACTATCACATCAATTACATGCCAGGTACAGCACTAGACTCTGGAGATGTCTGATACCACTCTTTTCCTCAGGAAGCTCACAGTTGAGTCTGGGAGGCACACAAATATAATGGTTACCAAATACAATAGTAAAAGTATCAGGATGAGATGTCTCAACTGGGGACAATGTTGAAAGTGACAGTGGATTATACATAAAGAGAAAGATTCAGTCATGTATCTTCATTTCTTTTTTATATTTTATTTATATTTATATTTAGAGAGAGAGGAAGGGAAGGAGAGAAATATCAATATGTGGTTGCCTCTCGTATGCCCCCAAGTGGGAAACGGCCTGCAACTCAAACATGTACCTTGACTGGAAATTGAACCAGCAACACTTTGCTTTGCAGCCCACACTCAGTTCACTGAGCTACGCCAGCCAGGGCCATTTCTTTTTTCTTTTTTTTTTGTTTTTAATATATTTTATTGGTTATGCCATTACAGTTGTTCTATTCCCCCCTTCATTCCTCTCCACCCTGCACACCCCCTCCCCCACCATTCTCCCCCTTTAGTTTATGACCACGTGTCTCAAGTTCTTTTTTTTTAAAGGTTTTATTTATTTATCTTTAGAGAGGAAGGGAAGAAGAGAAGGAGAGAAATATCAATGTACAGTTGCCTCTCTTGAGTCCCCTGCTGGGAACTGGCCTACAACCTAGACATGTGTCCTGACTGGGAATCGAACGCGATTGTGTGGTTCGCAGGCCCGCGCTCAATCCACTGAGCTACACCAGCCAGGGCTCAAGTTCTTTAGATTCTATATTCCCCCTACTATTCTTGCCCCCCTATCTATTTTCTACCTACTGTCTATGCTATTTTCTGTACCTTCTCCCCCTTCTCCTCCTCCCACTCCCCTGTTGCTAACCCTCCATGTCTTCTTCATTTCTATGGTTCCACTCCTGATCTAGCTGTCCTCTTGGTTTGCTTTTGTTTTAGGTGTGGTTGTTAATAACTGTGAGTTTGCCATCCTTTTACTGTTCATATTTTTATCTTCTTTTTCTTAAACAAGTCTCTTTAACATTTCATATAATAAGGGCTTGGTGATGATGAACTCCTTCAATTTGATCTTATCTGAGAAGCACTTCATCTGTCCTTCCATTCTAAATGAAAGCTTTGCTGGATAGAGCAATCTTGGTTATAGGTCTTTAAATTTCATGACTTGGAATACTTCTTTCCACCCCCATCTTGCCTGTAAGGTGTCTTTTGAGAAATCAGCTGACAGTCTGATGGGAACTCCTTTGTAGGCGACTGTCCCCTTATCTCTTGCTGCTTCTAGGATTCTCTCCTTCATTTTGGTCTTGGCTAATGTAATTATGATGTGCCTTGGTGTGTTCCTTCTTGGGTCCAACTCCTTTGGGACTCTCTGAGCTTCCTGGATTTCCTGGAAGTGTATTTCCTTTGCCAGACTAGGGAAATTCTCCTTTATTATTTGTTCAAATAAGTTTTCCACTCATGGCTGTTCCTTTTCCCCTTCTGGTACCCCTATAATTTGGATGTTAGAACGTTTAAAGATGTCCTGGGGGTTCCTAAGCCCCTCGTCATTTTTTTTTGAATTCTTGTTTCTTTATTCTTTTCTGTTTGGTCATTTTTTTCTTCCTTCTGGTCCACTCCCTTGATTTGAGTCCCAGTTTCTTTTCCATCACTATTGGTTTCCTGTGCATTTCCCTTCATTTCAATTAGTTTAGCCTTCATACGTTCCTCTAATTTGTGAGTAAAATCAAGCAATTCTGTGAGCATCCTGATCACCAGTATTTTGAACTTTGCATCTCAGAGGTTTGCTATTTCTTGTTCCCTTAGAGTTATCAGCTCCGGGGCTTTGAATTCTTCTTGAGTCATGTTTTGGACTGTTCATGCCTGTTACCTTTGAGGAGCAGAGCTCTAGGTGTTCACCGGGGGGGGCAACTCAGTTGCTGGGTTTTAACGCTGTATGTGGGGGTGGGATCAAAGAGGGGCAATGGTGGTCCCCTCTGCTGTTTCCCAACACTGGAGCCTGTGTGGTCTATCTCACTGCTTGCTCCTTTGCTGGCTTATTGGCCTGGCTGAATGGTTCGTTGTTGTTGGACTTCCGTATACTTCAATATTCTGTGTTTTGGCTGCGTTTTTGTGTACTAAAACTTTGTTGTCTTTAAACTCGGTTGTGGGAGAAGGCACAGTGTTTCCACCTACGCCTCCATCTTGGCGGAAGTCCATGTATCTTCAGTTCTTATACAAACTTAATCTCAGGCTGACCAAAGAGAGATAGGGAAGGCTTATATTTATAGACATCTTTATCTTTTTCTTCAGGGCTGAAGGATTACAGCTGAGATTACTGTACACACTGAGGTTGGAGGAGAGAACAGTGCTGACCACAATGCCTTGTGACCAGCCAGACTACATCTAGACAACCATCTCCCAAAGATGGTTGGAAAGCAGCACCCAGCTGCTGCCATTCTCAGGTGTTCCCATTCTCAGCAACTGTCAACAGCACAACTATGAGTTATTATCATGGAATGCTTGCCTCTGTTCCTGCCCTGGTCCTGCCAGATCAAACATATTGGCCACAGCACAATTGGCCAGGAGTCCTGAGTTTGCTGACATGGAATACTTGGCACAGTGACTGCAGCATGCCCATCACCAATTCACAGTTGTGTGTGGACACAACTTGCTGGGCCCCACACTGGGGCCTTGTTTCCTACTCATCTGCCCTATTGTCCCCTTTTGTTCTTAGTATTACTTATCCAGCTGACAGCTTTTTTGGTGGTCCACCTTTGTGCAATCCTTCTAAATTATTTTAAGCATTTGTTTGGTGGCTATTCTTAACCATGCTTAACCAAATGCTCTTTACAGAGAATGCAGAACTCTGTGATTCACACATCCCTTGGTCTTATAGGGGTTGGAGTGGGGTATTGCTGAAGACTAATAATGGGAGGTTGAGTGTTTTCATTAGCACCAGCCGACAAATCCACTGTCTGTGTTTCTCCCAAGTTTTATTCCAGAATCACTGTTTGTATGCCTATGCCCCATGCAAAAGTGAAATGGGGTTCCCAGAAGAGCAGGCAGCCTGACCATTAGGAAAATGTAAAAAAGTTCACTGTCTCTTTCTCTCACAGCTCTTGACTTTGCCACTAATGCCCTGCAGCTGTAGATGCACTACAGGCTCTGCTCCTCTCTAGAGGCACAGACCACCCCAATAGCCTGGCATATGAGATGTGCATGCACCATGCTGGGGAAGCTGTCTGTACATTCGCACTCCTGTTCATTTCAAGGACTATAGTAGTTATATCCTGAGACTCAGCAAGGACCCTAACAATAGTTTTCTGCTCAGTTCCAGCATCAGACTAGGCAGAGTGGGGAAGCTTGTGGGTTCAGCAGTGAGTGTATCTTTCAGGACTAACAACACTAAGAAGTGTTAAGTATTTTCCACTTTCACTTATTCTTCTACACCTTCTCATTTTCCTCTCCTTATTTTTCCTGCCTTGAGTGGGGAGCCGTATGGACACAGAGCCTTAGGTACTAGGTGTCCATCTTAGGCGTCATCCTGCGTTCATATCATAGACTCTGTGATGCCTTGGGCTGAGTGTCTATGCTGGTTTTTAGCTACAAAGTAGGACATGGAAAATGGGAGGTTCTGTTTTAGGAGCTGCTGTGTGGTGGTGCTCTTCCCCTGCACCTTGCCTTGCACCTTCAGATGGTAGCATGGTGGGGGGGTCTCACCAGTCCGACACTATAAGTTTGATTCAAACAGTGGGCACTTCCTGAATGATCACTCTGTTAACACTGTAGCTCCCTCACAGTCTACTCTCCTCACTGCAGCCTGGGTGACTGTTTTATGACAGAAACTGGACTGTGACCTTCCCCTTCTTCATGCTTGTCTTTACCAAGACTAGATTCCAAATTCCTTGCCAAGACTGACAAGACCATACATGAGCTGTCCCTTGCCTACCCTGCCAAACTCACCATCTATGCTCTTCCCTTGCATTCTGCTTCAGTCACACCAAGCATGGTTTTCCTTCACCAACACTGTAAGTTTCTCCCCATCTCAGGTCCCTGGTACTTGCTTTTTCCCTCTGTCTGCAATTCTTTTCTCCAGAAACCTGGATAAGGTGTCTTTTTCTCTTCATTCAGGGTGCAGCTCAAATGCCAGTTCATCAGAGGCCTTCCTCTGACTTTCTGCACTTTGCCAGATTTTCTGTCTCAGATTTATTGTGGACCCTATCCCAGGATTCAGAGGCAGCTTTAGGTCTACTTGGCAACTCGACATGGTGCCCTGGATGGCAGGATCCGTGATAAGACGGGCTTAGTGACTATACACAAGAAGGTAATTCTAAAATCCTCTCCCATTTCCAGATCTGAAATCCCCTCAGACTGGAGAAGGTAGAGGGACCAGCCATCCTAGTTTGCCTGGGACTGAGAGGTTTTACCGGATGTGGGCTATTTAGATCTAGAATTAAGAAAGTCCTAGAAAAACTGATGTCTCAAGAAGGTGCATCAGTTGGATTGAAATCTAACTGAATGACTTTTATGCACATGATTTTATTTGTTTGTTTGTTTTAGCTTTTCCCACATCATAGAAGTTAGATACCAAAGAGGAACAAATACTTTTTGTATACCTTGTATTGTAGCACCTTGTATAAATTTATATAGGAGGATTTGATAGGAAAATATGTTGCAACACACACACACACACACACACACACACACACACACTTAATCTAAAAGCAAATGGGCCATAAATCCTGAACATGTAATATGGCTCTGGTCCCCAGCCCTTTGCACAGTATGTCACATGAGCTTGATAAATATTTGATAAACTCATGAATCAAATTTAACGGAGTATATTTTTGGATCACATCCAAAATCTCAGGACTAGACAATATGGAGAAACTGGGCTCTTCGGGAAATTCTTCACAGCAGGGAACAAAAAGACTTCATAATCTAAATATAGCTGGTTACCATCAACTCTGAGACCAAATTGATGCATCAATTAAGAGGATGGGCTGCCACCTGGTGGTACCTGTTAGCATTTCTCCCTTCCTGATTTGGGTGAATTTACTGGGCAAAGGATCATCAAACACAAGGGCTGGGAGTGTCCCCATGCTATAATTATATTTCTAACCACCAAAATAGATAAACCTGACAAATGATATTTTATTTTTATTTTTTTCTGTATTTCCACAGTGATCTTCATTTAGTTTTTATTTTTATTTTTTTCGCTTGAAGAAAGCTTTTTTATTAATTATTTTTCAAATAGTTTTCTGTCTTTTACTCCCATCCCAGCCCACCCCCCAACCCCCGAGCTCCTCACCTCCCTCCCATTTCTCCCCCGTTAGTTGTTGTCCATGTGTCCTTTATACTAGTTCCTGTAAAACCCTCTCCCCTTTCCCCTGAAATTCCCTCCCCTATCCCCTCTGGTCCCTGTCCCTCTGTTCTCTATTTCAGTGTCTTTGTTTTTATTTTGCTTGCTTGTTTGTTTAGTTGTTTAGCTTCCTGTTAAAGGTGAGATCATATGGTATTTGTCTTTCAACACCTGACTTATTTCACTCAGCATAATGCTTTCCAGTTCCATCCATGCTATTGCAAAGGGTAGGAGTTCCTTCTTTCTTTCTGCAGCATAAAATTCCATTGTGTATATGTACCATAGTTTTTTGATCCATTCATTTACTGACGGGCACCTAGGTTGCTTCCAACTCTTGGCTATTGTAAATTGTGCTGCTATGAACATTGGGGTGCATAGGTTCTTTGGGATTGGTGTTTTAGGGTTCTTAGGATACAATCCCAGCAGTGGAATTGCTGGGTCAAAAGGCAAGTCCAATTTTAGTTTTCTGAGAAAATTCCATACTGTTTTCCATAATGGTTGTACCAGTCTACAATCCCACCAACAGTGGACCAGAGTCCCCTTTCCTCCACACCCTCTCCAACATTTGTTGTTTATTGCTTTGTTTATGATAGCCATTCTCACCGGTGTAAAGTGGTATCTCATTGTAGTTTTAATTTGCATCTCTCTGATAGCTAGTGATATTGAGCATCTTTTCATGTGTCTCTGGATCCTCTGTATGTCCTCCTTGCAGAAGTGTCTGTTCAAGTCCTTTCCCCATTTTTTAATTGGGTTAGTTGTCTTCTTAGAGTGAAGTCGTGTGAGTTCTTTGTATATTTTGGAGATTAAACCTTTGTCTGAGGTATCATTGGCAAATATGTTTTCCCATACAGTTGGTTGTCTTTTTATTTTGATGCTGTTTTCTTTAGCTGCGCAGAAGCTTTTTATTTTGGTGAGATTCCATTTGTTTATTCTTTCCTTTATATTTCTTGCTCTAGGGGAGATATCAGTAAAAATGTTGCTGCGTGAAATATCTGAGATTTTCCTGCCAGTGTTCTCCTCTAGGACTTTAACAGTGCCATGGCTTATATTTAACTCTTTCATCCACCTTGAATTTATTTTGATGTATGGTGTAAGTTGGTCCTTGAGTTTCACTTTTTTGCATGTAGCTGTCCAGTTCTCCCAACACCATTTGTTGAAGAGGCTATCTTTATCCCATTATATGTTATTGCCCCCTTTGTCAAATATTAACTGACTGTAGAGACCTGGGGTTATCTGGGCTCTCTGTTCTATTCCATTGGTCTATGTGCCTGTTTTTGTGCCAGTGCCAGGCTGTTTTGATTACAGTGGCCTTGTAATACAGTTTGATATCAGGTATTGTGATCCCTCCTACTTTGTCCTTCTTTCTCAAAATTGCAGCTGTTATTTGAGGTCTTTTATGGTTCCATATAAATTTCTCAAGTGTTTGTTCTGTGTCTGTGAAATATGCCATTGGTACTTTAATAGGTATTGCATTGAATCTGTGAATTGGTTTGGGTAGTATGGACATTTTGATGATGTTAATTATTCCAATCCATGAACACGGTATGTGTTTCCATTAGTTTGAGTCTTCCTTGATTTCTTTCTTTAGTGTTGTGTAGTTTTCTGCATACAGGTCTTTAACTTCCTTGGTTAGGTTTATTCCTAGTTATTTTATTTTTCTTTTCGCTATATCGAATGGGATTTTTTTCTGGATTTCTGCTTCTGCTGATTCATTGTTAGTGTACAAAACTGGCTTTAATTTCTGGATATTGACTTTGTAACGGAGTGTGATGGGAGTTTTTGATTACTGCTTCAATTTCATCTGCTGTTATTGGCCTGTTCAGGTTTTCTGCTTCTTTTTCATTGAGTTTTGGAAGATTATATTTTTCTAGAAATTTGTCCATTTCACCTAGGTTTTCAAATTTTTTGGCATACAGTTCTTCATAGTAGTTTCTTACAATCCCTTCTATTTCTGTGGTATCAGTTGTAATCTCTTCTCTTTCATTTCTGATTGTGTTTATTTGGGTCCTCTCTCTTTTTTTCTTAATGAGTCTACTTAAAGGTTTGTCTATTTTGTTTATCTTTTCAAAAAACCAAGTCTTGGATTCATTGGTCCTTAGAATTGTGCTTTTAGTCTCTATGTCATTTAATCCTGCTCTGATCTTGGTTATTTCCTTCCTTCTGCTTGCTCTGGGTTGTCTTTTTGTTATTCCTTGAGTTCTTGCAGGCGTAGAGTAAGGTTGTTTGTTTGAAATGTTTCTATCTTCTTTAGGTAAGCCTGTTTGGCTATGAACTTCCCTCTCAGGACTGCGTTCACTGTGTCCCATAAGTTTTGGGTTGTTGTGAATTAATTTTCATTTCTTTCCAGAAACATTTTGATTTCTTCCCTCATTTCATTCTTCATCCATTCCTTGTTTAATAGCATACCATTAGGTCTCCATGATTTTGGGTGTTTTTTCCTTTGGGGTTGGTTTCCAATTTCAGTCCTTTGTGGTCAGAGAAGATGCTTGGTATGATTTTAATATTTTTGAATTTGTTGAGGCTCATTTTGTGTCCTATCATGTGGTCTATCTTTGAAAATATTCCAGGTGCATTTGAAAAGAATGTGTATTCAGCTTCTTTGGGATGAAGGGCTCTATATATATCAGTTAAGTCCATTTCATTTATGGTGTTGTTTAATGCTGTAATATCTTTGTTGATATTTTGTTTGGAAGATCTGTCCATTTTTGACAGTGGGGAGTTAAAATCCCCTACTATAATTGTGTTGTTGTCAATATCTTTCTTGAGATCCTCCAGGGTTTTGTTTATATATTTGGGTGCTCCTTTGTTGGGTGCATATATATTTACAATGTTAATGTGTTCTTGGTGGATTCTTCCCTTGAGTATTATGAAGTGACCTTCTGGGTCTCTCTTTATGGCCCTTTTTTGAAGTCTATTTTGTCTGCTTTGAGAATTGCCACCCTGGATTTTTCTTCTGGACTGTTTGCTTGGAAAATTTGTTTTCATCCTTTCCCTTTTAGCCTGTGCTGGTCTTTTGACCTCAGGTGGGTCTCTTGTAAGCAGCATATGTGTAGGTCATGCTTTCTTATCCATTCAGCTATTCTATGTCTTTAGATTGGAGCATTTAATCCATTTACATTTAAGGTTATTATTGATAAGAATTTATTCATTGCCATTTTTGTACCTGTGTTCCTCTCTGTCTCTCTCTTTTCCTTCCTTTCCTTAAAGCAGCCCTTTTAGCATCTCTTGCAGAGCTGGTTTGATGGAGGCGTATTCTTTAAACTTCTTTTGTCTTGAGAGCTCTTTATTTGGCCTTCTACCTTGATTGAGAGCCTTGCTGGGTAAAGTATCCTTGGTTATAGGCCTCTGGTTCTCATTGCTTGGAATATTTCTTGCCATTCTCTTCTTGCTTGGAGTGTTTCCATTGAGAAGTCAGTAGCTAACCTGATTGGGGTTCCCTTGTATGTTACTTCCTTTTTCTCCCTTGCTGCCTTTAAGATTTTTTCTTTCACTTGGAATTTTGCCATTTTAATGATGATGTGTCTTGAAGTGGGCCTCTTTGAGTTGCTCTTGAGTGGGACTCTCTGTGATTCCTGGATTTATGTGACTTTTTCTCTCATCAAATTAACGAAGTTTTCTATCATTACTCTTTGAAATAAGTTTTCTATCCCTTGTTCTTCTTCTTCTCCTTCTGGTATTCCTATTATTCAGATATTATTACGTTTCACATTGTCTTGCATCTTCCTTCATCCCTCTTCATTCTTTCTGAGCCTCTTTTCCCTTTCTTGCTCTTTCTGGGAGTTTTTTTTCTACTTTGTTCTCCAACTCACTGATTTGATCATCTGCTTCATCTATTCTGCTTTTCATTCCTTCTACTGTGTTCTTCAGTTCCGAAATTGTATTCTTCATTTCCTCTTGTCCTTTGGTGATAGTTTCTATTTCCTTTCTCATGTTGATATAATTTGCGGTATGTTCATTGTAGCTCCCCTATAGTTTCTGGTAGCTCATTGTGAACTCTTTGAATTTCCTGATAACCTGTGCTTTGAATTCAATATCTGATAGTTGACTTGCCTCTATTTCATCTAACATTATTTCTGAGGCTTCCTCCTTTCCTTTCATTTAGGAATTGTTCCTTTGTCTTCCCACTGTTTTTGAGACTCTTCCTGTTAGCCTCAGCTTCTTAAATTAATCTGTTCTGACTCCCTGGGTTATACCTGTGAGATTCATTGGTGCAGTCTCCTTCAGGTATCTTAATGTTCTCCACTTCTGTCTACTCCTTTTTGTGTGTGTGTGTGATCAGTTGGATTGGGAGGCAAAAGGGTTTATGACAGTAGAAGAGTATTTTATGATATTTACAGTCACAGACTGTAGAGAAGAGATAGAAAATCCTTAGGCTATATATATATTGTTAACCGTATTCTTCATCCCAACTTTCCACTTTTAAGAAAGGATGGACAGAAGATAAGTCTCTTGTTGGGGAGAGAAGACTTGTGAATTGGATCTAGAAAGTAGTGAGGTTGCGGGCCATCCGATTTTGAGGTAAGGTGAGAGTAAAGAATAGTAAGTAGGTGTAGCATGTTAGCAAGTAAAATCAATCACTACAGTAATAGAATTCAGGAACCTGTAAAGTGGGCTAAGATCTGGGAGATGTGTTGTGAAGTATTTACAGTTGTATAGAACAGCTATTAATTACAATAATATTAGAGCAACAATCATATGACAGATTCTATCTGATCTGTCTGAATAGGGGGTATACAGCTTTGGGTAGTATGCTAAAGGGAAACAAGTAGTGTGAAGTATAGAAAATTAGCAATACACTGCCGCTGTCTGGTCCTTCAGCGTCCATCAGAATCTGCAGTCTCTTAATTTCATAAATGCTATGGAAGCATTGGTTGATTGCACTGTTCCTCAGTAGATCTGCCAGGATTTTCTCCCATGTGTACAGGAGCTGGAATCTGCTCCATCCTACTCCATTGCCATCTTCCTGGCCTGTGGCAAAGTATATTTTTAAATGATTTGTGAATTATTTTATATGAGACATCTGATGACGGGGTAAAGTAAAGAAAAAAGCAAAGTAAAATCTGTGAAATACTTACTTGAACTAAGTATTGTCATAGATTACTTCCTTTCATAATAACCTTGTAACATGGATAGTACTATATCCAGTTTAAAGATGACAAAATGGATACTCAGAAAGGTTAAGACATTAAGAAGAAAATAAAAGTCTATGACAATTTTTTCTGGCTCCAAATATGAACTCAGGCTGTTCCTGTGCATTTTGTCAAACATTTAACAAACCACTTTTAGTGCTTGCTTTGGCAGCACATACACTAAAATTGGAACAATATAGAGATTAGCATGGACCCTGCTCAAGGATGACATGCAAATTAATAAAGCATTCCATTATTTTGCAAGACTCTGATTTGAAATGGAAGGTGAAATAAGGAGCTTCCCAGATTTAAAAAAAAAAAAAGGCCTAAAAGTACACATCTCTACCAAACCATCATTACAAGAGATGCTAAAGTGAGTGCTTTAAGAAGATGAAGAAACAAAGAGAGGGATGTAAGGTTACGACAAAATGGAAAGTGCAACAAGGTGTAAAGCAGGATGTTATTGCTTAAGGCTGTACTCCCCGCCCCCAGAATGTTCCAGGAAGATAGGGTAAGTGGTTAGCCAAGTAAATAGCCAAATAAGGTAAATATGTGGAGCAAGGCAGACCGCCAGAATCTGCCCGCCAACGAGTAACCCCGCCAATCAAAAGAAAAAGCTGTGTTCAATTGCACCAATTGCTAACAGCCACATCTGCTTCTGGATATTGCTTGCTTGCTGCGCTCTATAAAACCCCTGTAGTCTGTAAGCCAGGCATGACTTCCATATTGCAGCTCTGAGGAGCTACGTGACTCCGGTCACAGTTGGGGAAGTTCGCCCCTGCGCAGGTAAAGCTTTTGGCCAATAAATAACATCACGAGCTCTAAGTGCCTGGACATTTGGTTTCTCGCCATTCGAATACAACAGGGACAGAAGAACAAAGTGAAAAAATGGCAATGAATAAGTAATTATCAATAATAATCTTAAATGTAAGTTGATTAAATGCTCTATTCAAAAGACATAGGGTAGCTGAATGGTTAAAAATATGATTCGAGTATGCTGTCCAATGAGAGCCACCTCAGAAGAAAAGATCTACACAGACTGAAAAAAAGATATGGAAAAAATATTCTAAGCAAACAGCCTTAAAAAAAAGCTGGGGTATCAATACTTATGTCAGACAAATAGATTCCAAAACAAAGTCCATATAACAGGAGGCAAAGGAGGACACTACATAATAATCAAGGGAATGATCTATCAAAAAAGATATAATCCTTGTAAACATATATGCAGCCAATATAGGAGCACCCAAATATATAAGGAAAATCTTAGAGGACTTATAGAAAGATATCAAGCAACACACTCATAGTAGGGGGTTTTAACACCCCACTGTCAACAATGGATAGATCTTCCAAGGAAAGTCGGGCGTTGGTGGTATAGTGGTGAGCATAGCTGCCTTCCAAGGAAAGAATCAACAAGAATATTTTGGCATTCTCTAGAATGCTAAACACTCTAGATTGAATGGACTTAGTAGATATATACAGAATCTTTCATCCAAAAGAAGCAAAATATACATTCTTTTCAAATGCACATGGAACATTTTCAAAGACAGACCATATGGTAGGACTCAAAAGAAGCCTCAACAAATTCAAGAAAATTAAAATTATATCAAGCATCTTCTTGGATCACAATGGCTTGAAACTAGAAAACAACCTCAAGGAAAAAACTCAAAAACATTCAAATTTATGGAGACTGAATAACAGGTTGTTAAACAATGAATGGGTTAACAATGAGATCAAGTAAGAAAAAAGTTTCTGGAAACAAATGAAAATGAACACACGATATCCCAATACCTATGGGACAAAAAGAAGGTTGTCCTGAGAGGGAAGTTTATAGCATTACAGGCCTGCCTAAAAAAAAAAAAAAAAAAAGACTTCCGGCCAAGATGGAGGCATAGGTGCAAACACTGTGCCTCTTTGCACAACCAAGTTTAAGGACAACAGAGTTTTAGTAACAAAAACACAAACATAACACAGAAAATTGAACTACATGGAAGTCCAACAACAATGAACCATTCAGCTAGACTGGTAAGAGAGGCGGAGCCAGCAGCTGGCAGAGTGGGATTGTGCAGGAAAACTGGGCTGGACCAACCCAATCGCGGGCAGTGGTTAGTGGATCTCAGGCATGGGGTTGCAATGGGCAGATTCACTGAGGGCACAAGGTGGCTGACTGACTGTGGTCACACATTCGCGCTCAGATAAACCAAGCAAAGGAGCAAGCAGTGAGACAGACTGCACAGGCCCCAGCAGCGGGAATCAGCAGAGGGGACTGCCTTTGCCCCTCTTTGACCCCGCCCCCACATACAGCGTCACAACCCAGCTACTGAGTTGCTCCATCCTGGTGAACACCTAGGGCTCTGCCCCTCACACCTAACAGGCGTGAACAGACCAAAACATTATGGCTCAAGAAGAACTCAAAGCCCCAGAGCCAAAAAACCCAGAAAATTTTCAAATAAACAACCAAATCCTATATCTATAAGAACTGAAGGAACAACAACAACCAGAGCCCAGGGCAAGTTGAAGGAAGGAAATAATATAGATTAGAGCAGAATTAAATGACATGGAGACTAAAAGAACAATTCAAAGGATCAATAAATCCAGGAGCTGGTTCTTTGAAAAGATAAACAAAATTGACAAACCTTTAAGCAGACTCATCAAGAAAAAGAGAGAGAGAGACCCAAATAAATAAATTGAGAAATGAAATAGGAGAAATTACAACCAATACCACAGAAAGACAAAGGATTGGAAGAAATTACCACAAATAACTGTATGCCAAGAAATTTGACAATTTGGGTGAAATGGACAAATTTCTAGAAATATATAATTTTCCAAAACTGAATCAAGAAGAAGCAGAAAGCCTGAATAGGCCAATAACAATGAGTGAAATTGAAGCAGTAATAAAAAAAAAACTCCCAGAACACAAAAGCCCTGGACAGGTTGGCTTCACTGGCAAATTTTACCAAACATTTAAACAAGAACTAATTCGTATTCTTCTCAAATTGCTCCAAAGAAGTTCTACATTCAGAGGAAAGACTCCCAAAATCTTTTTATGAGGCCAGTATTACTCTAATTCCAAAACCAGGTAAAGACACAACAGAGAAAGAAAACTTCAGGCCAATATTACTGATGAACATAGACGCTAAAATCTTCAACAAAATACTGGCAAACCAGGTCCAGCAATAAATTGAAATGATCACAAACCATGATCAAGTGAGATTCATCCCATGGGTATAAGGATGGTACAATATTTGCAAATCAATAAATGTAATACATCACATAAACAAAATAAAAAACAAAAATCACATTATTATATCTGCTGATATAATAAACTAGATGCTGATAAAGTACAGCAAACTTTTATGATAAAAATGCTTAGCAAAGTGGGAATAAAGGGAATGTACCTCACATAATAAAGGCTATATGCAAGAAATCTACAGTCAACATCACGCTCAATGGACAAAACCTAAAAGCTTCCCCCCCTAGGATCACGAACAAGACAAGGATGTCCACTTTCACCACTTTTATTCAACATAGTATTGGAATTTCTAGTCACAGCAGACAGACAAGAAAAAGAAAAAAAAGGTATCCAAATTAGAAAGGAGAAAGTAAAATTGTTTGCAGATGATATGGTAGTGTACATAGAAAATCCCATAGGCTACATGAAAAAAACTATTTGATATAAAAAGTGAATTTGGCAAAATAGCAGGATACATAGTCTATATTCAGAAATTGAAGGTATTTTTCTTCACCAACAATGAAATATCAGAAAACTAGGAAGAACATCCCATTTATTATAGCAAGAAGAAAAATAAAACACCTAGGAAATAAACTTTACTAAGAAGGTAAAAGACCTGCATTCAGAAAACTACTGAACACCAAAAAAAATAAATTAAGGAAGACACAAACAATAGAAGCATATATTGTGTTCATGGATTGGAAGAATCAACATCATGAAAATTTTCATACAACCCAAAGCAATCTATAGATTCAATGCAATCCCAATTAAAATACCAATGACATATTTCACAGTTACAGAAAAAACATTTCAAAAATGTATATGGAACCATAAAAGACCCCGAATAGCAGCTGCAATTTTGAGAAAGAAGAACAAAGTAGGACAGATCACAATACCTGATATCAAACTGTATTACAAGGCCACTGTAATCAAAACAGCCTGGTACTGGCATAAGAACAAACACATAGAACAATGGAACAGAACAGAAAGCCTAAAAATAAACCCATGTCTCTAAGTCAATTAATATTTGCCAAAAGGGGCATGAGTGTACACTGGAGTAAAAATATCCTCTAAAACAAATGGTTCTGAGAGATCTGGACTGGTATATGCAAAAAAATGAAAGTAGACCACCAACCTACAGCACACCAGAATAAACTCAAAATGGATAAAAGAGTTAAACATAAGCCGCAACACCATAAAAATCCTAGAGAAAAACATAGGCAATAAAATTTCAGGTATCCTATGCGGCAATATTTTCACCAATACATCCCCTAGGGCAAGGGAAATAAAGGAAAGAATAAACAAATGGGACTGCATCAAATTAAAAAGCTCTGCACAGCTAAAGAAAACATCAAGAAAATGAAAAGGGAACAAACCATATGGGAAAACATATTTGTCAACAATACCCAGGACAAGGGTTTGGTCTCCAAAATACAGAAAGAACTCACGTGACTTCACACCAGGAAGACAAAAAAATCCAGTAAAAAATGNAAATTAGAGCTCTCTAGTTTGTTTTATTTCTTTAGCTTTTCGTAGCTGAAATAGTGACTCACCTTATTATATATATGCTTTAGGTATATTCAAAAAGTAGAAAAACTACTACTAATAATAATACACCCATTTAAACATATTTTCATTTAAAGATAAATCTTATTAGAGTTTGTTTCTTATTTGCATTCAAAGTCAAAAGGAAGTTGAGCCTCTTCTCTGAGAGTAATTTTTCTTCACATTCAGAACAGTCATGATTACATTTCATTAGAAGATTTGATTATCTATACTACTAAAATAAATATTTGCTAAATTTTCCAAAGTGATGAACTGCTGTTATACACATGATTTCATCTAAATCCCCTCAGTCATTTTAGTTCTGAAAGCAGAGGACTCGGTGAACTTCCTTGAAGGGAGCTTCCTAGACAAGGACCGCGCTCTAGCAGATATGCGAGCACCCTGTTGTGGGAGCCCACCAGGCCGCAGGGGATCACGGACAGAGCCCCCACTGTGAAAACGGTAGCGGGACTTGGTTTCTGGTCCCTGGAGCCGGCGGGTATCTTGACATCTTCCGGACCTTCTCCTTCTCAGCCTTGAAGGCAGGAACAAGGTCTTGGCATGTGCGTCATATTCCAGGAAAGAGATAATCTTGAGGACACTGCTATCTGTGGGCTAATGTTCTCAGGATGTGAGAACATCTTGCCCTCTTGATAGCCTTCGGTAATGTACAAACTTTTGTAAAACAGCATTGTTCTCGGGCCACTGTAGTTCTGCATATAAGCCAGCAGTTCCTTGAATAAACTTGCCATTTGCCAGCCAGGAGCACTTGGACCTCTCCATTATTTTAATTAAGTTAAGTCCATCGCCTCACCTCGCGAACACCTTGCTGCCGCGGGCGGCGGCAACTAGCCATCAGAGAGATGCAAATTAAAACCACAATGAGATACCATTTCACACCATCATAAACAAATCAACAAACAACAAGTGCTGGTGAGGACGCAGAGAAAAGGGAACCCTAGTGCACTGTTGATGGGTATGCAGACTGGTGTAGTCACTGTGGAAAACAGTATGGAATTTTTGCAAATAACTAAAAATGGAACTGCCTTTTGACCCAGAGATTCTACTGCTGGGATTATACCCTAAGAATCCTGAAACACCAATTCAAAAGACCCTATGCACCCCAATGTTCATAGCAATGTTATTTACAATAGCCAAGGGCTAGAAACGGCCTAAATGCCCATCAGTGAATGAGTGGATTAAAAAACTGTGGTACATTTACACAATGGAATACTACGCAGCAGAAAGAAAGAAAGAAAGAACTCCTATTTTTGGCAACAGCATGGATGGAACTGGAGATTATTATGCTAAGTAAAATAAGCCAGGTGGCAAAAGACAAGTACCATATGATCTCACTTATAAATGGAACCTAATGAACAAAACAAATAAATGAGCAAAATAGAACCAGAGGCGTGGAAACAAGGAACACACTGACAGTGACCAGAGGGGAAGGGCAAGGGGGATAAGGGTGGAAAGAAGGGAAAGGGCCTACTTAAAGAACAAGTATAAATGACACATAAACAACAGGGTGGGAATTGACTATATGTGGGTGGGTGGGGCACTGGAGAGTAATGGAGGAAAATTGGGACACCTGTAATAGAATAGCAATAAAAATTTAAAAAATTAAAAGAAATATGCTGACTTATTTTTCCAATAAAACAAATCAGCAAAGGCTTAAAGTGTATATAATGTAATGAGATAAAAAGAAATAAATGTGGTTAGGTTCAAGTAATAAACTCCTAGAAAATTTAATAATACTGTATTTCATTGGCAACATTTATTAATTATCATATTGAAATATCATATCTTATTCTCTTTTAAGCACTAGAAATTTTTGCCAGAACATTATCTAATTAAAAGTAGTAACAATATGTCTAAGCACAGAACTGAAGTTTACAGCCATGTTACATTTTAAAGATATTTGATTAAAAACACCCAAACTGAATTTTGAAATAAGATTGCAGAAGAAATGTTGAAATTACCTAAAAGAACAACCTGTTTTTAAGAACTTAAGTGTCTGTTTATATGCAAAAAATGGATATACTAACTACAAATCATTTTATCTTCTTATTAAATTGGGTGCAGAAAGATCTATTTGTAAGTACTTAAAACTCTAAGTTAGTTAACTAAATGTTCAAGACACTGTGGAAAATGGTTTAGCCATTACATACTAAAGAAATTAAAAGCTATTGTATGTGTTTGTGTAACAATTTTAATTAAAACCTATGACAAAATTATATAATTCATGTGTGATTTTGAAAGATAATAGATAAAATAGCTGAGAATTATTTACTTGTTTTATCAAATATAAATACTAGAAACTAAAAAAAATCACTTAAAAATTAACTTTATCACAGGGTAGTATGTATTGCATTATACAATATAATTGCAGGTTTGTAACATTTTGACAAGTTACAAATATTTTACATCTTATCCAGCTACAGTAACAGTGTCAATACCAGGAAATTAATATTGGTACAGTATAGATACCTGCATATGTATAAATTCATGTAACCACTGCAATAGACAGAAGTGTTTCATCACCTCATGTGGGGGCAACTTTCCTCCCAGTTCCCCCCCCATTCCCCCACCCCCAGTGTGCCACAGATGAGAGTAAATATGACTGAGACATGATGTGATCTACTTGGGGAGAAGAAGTGAGCAGTGGCCAGTTTCTCAGGGGAAAAAGGCCAGCAGTGGCCAGTTTCTCGGAGGAGAAAAAGGCCTCAGGCCTGCTCCTCCAGGGCCTTTTGTTGAGTTGTAATACACAGGAATACAGGGAGGCAAGGATCAAACAGTAGATAACATTTCAAAGAAATCTGAGGGCTTCAGAGTCTGTCAGGAACAGAGTTTTAGGGTTTCTTGCTCAAACCCTTAACATATGAATGAAAGTACTCTTAGCAGAGCAGATTTCTCAGGTTTATCAGGAAGTCTTTTTGGTGCCAGATTTCTCCCCAGGACACACTCTAGCAAGGCAAGGAGCTGCACCCCTCCCCATCAGGTATTCTGGTTTAAGGGGATTAGAGCCAGGAAGGGCTTCTCCCGGAGAACATGGGCACTTGGGGACTATGTCAAAGTCAGGGGGCTAGAGTCCATTGCTCTTTGTTGCAGCCTCCTGAGTCCTTCCATGAAGGCCTCCCAAGTGATCAAGTCTAGCTTAGATTGCCCCTATCTGTGAGGAGTCTTACCCGTCATTGACTTCTGACCAAGCTTTGGGGGCAGGGAGAGGAAACTGATGCAGCATTTGGTACCAGGGACAAACTTTGTCTCCTGTGGCTAGGTTCTCATTCCAAAGGTTGTCCCTCATACTTAGCCACAAGGGATCGAGATACAATTCCTAGAACCAGGCAGAGCGGTCTACAACAACCACAAAGACCCCCTTTATAGTCACACTGTTTTGTGTTAATCTCAGTCTATCAATAGCGATGCTATCACCTGGAAATGCCCAGGGTAGGGGACACTCACTGGGGCATGTATTACTTGTGGTGAACTCACAGATATTTCTCCTTTCACAACCAGTGTTGAGGCTGAACTGGCCTTTGTGGTTCTTATGATTATAAGACACATCAGCAACAACCATCAGGATACTTTGAAAAGACAAGGCTTATTACTCACTAGTCCTGCAGGGTTCAAGGCACACCCAGGGCCTCACAGTGAAGTCCTGGGAGGGAGGGAGGGAAGGAGAGACAGAGAGAGAAAGAGAGGGAGAGAGAAAGAGAGAGGGAGGGAGAATAAGAAGTGACCTGGTGTTCTGCATTATTTGGGGTGGAGGGTGTAGTGCCTACATTTTCCTTAGGTTCATTCTTTTAGGAGTTAATGTGATAAGAGGAAAAGCCGGGTCACTCAGATGGCCAATTATTTAGGCCACCCAGGGCTTTCTAAAGGGGGAAATTCATGGGTGGGGAAGCCTGGCCCTTCATCTAGTTGTGTAGCTGGCAATGTGTTCATCCCAGACTTGAAGTTGATGCCTCGGCAATAAAAATTTAATGCCAGCCACTCACATTAAAATCAGGAAAGCTAACTGTCAGGCACTTATATACACCCACGCCTCTCTCTTCTCTCTTCCACCGTTCCTAAACATGGGTAACCATTAAACTGTTCTCCATCTCTACAATGTTATTTGACACTGTTATATAATTGGAGTCACACAATACATTACCTTTTGGGATTGCTTTTCATTTCAGTTAATATAATGCTCTGAAGTCCATCCATGTTGCTATGTGTACAAATGGTTCACTCTTTTTTATTGGTGAGTCAACTTCCATGAAATGGATGTATCACAATTTGTTTAACCATTTACCTATGGAAGGAAGTTTTAGTTTTCAATTTTTATTATTACAAGTAAAGCTTTTATAAACATTTACACAAAGGTTTGTCTGCGGAAATAATTTTCCACTCTCCTGGACTAAATGTCCAGAAGTATAACTGCTGAGCCATATTGTATTGCATGTTTGATTTTTAACTTAAGTATCTTTTCAGAATAGAATATTATTTGACATTTTCACCAGCAACGTTAAGAGAGATCCACTTTACATCCTTGGCAGTGTTCGGTATTTTCACCCATTGTTGTTTTAGTTTAGTTTAGTGTTTGTTTTTTTTTTTTAAATGAAATCAAGTTCTGCATCTTTTACTTGACTTGTATAGAAGAAACTTGATATAGGAGAGGAGTGGTAGTTCATAATACAATTCTGTGAAAAGAAAACCCATATGTTGCCATGTTGAAAAATAGTTATCCAGGGGTCCCTCAGGGTTCTGCTTGTCACTGCCTGCTCCTGTTTCTTTGTGTGTAGGAAACATCCTTGGAAGACAGTGTCTGCCTCTGGAGCAAAGGGCAGGCTAGCCTATGACCTTAGAAGATAGAGACTGTTTCTTCATTTGAGAAAGGGAGGATGTTCTTACTGCTTATTATTAAAGAGTGGGTTTCCTAAGATCACTGTTCCTTTTCTGTAATGCCAGCCTGTGTGCATGCAGATGTCATCTGGCCTTCTTCGCATCACCCTGTGGGAACTGGGGTGATGTGAATCATAAAAATGGTGATACTCTGCTGCTATGTTCTCAGTAATTACTTATGCTCTAAGTAATAAGTTCTTTCTCTCCAACTCAGCAATTTGCTGAAGTCTATCAGTATATATGGGGCTATGGCACAGAGACAGCATCAAATCTCATATTCTTCAGAGTTATATACATCAAATCATGAATGATGTATAGCACATATATGTGACTGCTAATGGGTACAAGTTTCTTTGGGGGGTGTTGAGAATGTTCTGAAATTACTGGCAGTGGCTGCACAACCTTTGGAATATACTAAAAACCACTATACTAAATATTTGTTAAGTAAATTTTATTGATTATGCTATTATAGTTGTCCCATTTATTTCTCCCCTTTAAGCCCCTCTCCCCTGTATTTCACTTCCCTCCAGGATTTCCCTGCCCCCTACGTTCACATCCATGGGTTGTACATATAAGTTCTTTGGCTTCTCCATTTCCCGTACTATTCTTAACCTCCCCCTGTCTATTTTGTACTTAACAATTATGCTTCTTATTCCCTGTACCTTTTTTACCATATTCCTCCCTCTCCTTCCCCACTGATAACTCTCCATGTGATCTCCATTTCTGTGAATATGTTCCTGTTCCAGTTGTTTGCTTAGTTTGTTTTTTGTTTTTAGGTTCAGTTATAGATAGTTGTGAGTTTGTTCTCATTTTACTACTCATATTTTTGATCTTCTTCTGTTTCTTAGATAAGTTCCTTTCACATTTCATATAAGGGCTGGGTGATGATGAACTCCTTTAACTTGACCTTATCTGGGAAGTATATGATCTGCCCTCTCATTCTAAATGATAGCTTTGCTAGATAGAGTAATCTTGGATGAAGTTCCTTGCCTTTCATGACTCTTAATAGTCTTTCTAGCCCTATCTTGCCTACAAGGTTTCATTTGAGAAATCAGCTGATAGGCTTATAGGCACTCTCCTTTTCTCTTGCTGCTTTAAGATTCTCTCCTTATCTTTAATATTTGGCGATTTAATTGTGATGTGTCTTGGTGTGTTCCCCCCCACCCCGGGTCCAACTTCTTAGGAACTCTCTGAAATTCTTGGACTTACATATCTACTTCCTTCACCAGATTGGGGAACTTTTCTTCATTATTTTTTCAAATAAGTTTTCAATTCCCTGCTCTTCCTCTTCTCCTTTTGGCACCCCTATGGTTTGGATGTTAGAATGTTTCAAGTTGTCCCAGAGGTTCCTAAGCCTCTCCTTATTTTTTTGAATTCTTGTTTTTTCATTCTATTCCAGTGGAATATTTATTTCTTCCTTTTGTTCCAAATCACTGATGTGAGTCTCAGTTTCCTTCCCTTCATTGTTGGTTCCCTATATATTTTCCTTTCTTTCACTTTGTATAGCCTTCACTTCTTCCTTTATTTTGCATCCACGCTAATTATTTTTGTGAGCATCTTAATTATCAGTATTTTGAACTCTCCATCTGACAGGCTGGCTATCTCCTTGTTGCTTAGTTCTTTTTCTGGAACTTTGATCTGTTCTTTCATTTAGGCCATATTTCTTTGTCTCAGCACATGTGTTTTTGACATGTGCACTGACAAGCAGTGCCCATGATGTCATGGATGAGACATGAGACAAATTTTCACGGACTACCAAGTCCTGCGGAGGAAAAGGGTTGGCATGGCTACTCCCTCAAGGGGCAGTGCCTCCAGACAGCCTGGCCACCCTCTCAAGAGAAGAGTGGCTTGGAGCGGCCTGGCAATTCTCTCAAGGAGAGAGAGAGTTCACTGACCCTTAGCTAGACAGGCTTTTATTGGTTTTTTTTTTTGCACAGGAGTTCAGGTACAACTTATTAATCACTGTCAGGCAGTAAACAATAGATAGTATACAAAGAACCATTAGGGCTTCTCCTAAGTCAGGGTCTGTCAGCTAAAAGGCTACAGAACTAAGGGAACATAAACTCACTTTCTGCTTGGGCCTTTATCATTTAACTGAAAGCATTCTAAGCAAAGCAGGCTTCACAGGATTGTTAGGAATTCTTTCTCATGACAGATCAACCAGGGAACTTACCATTCCCAGCACAAGGCTGCACCACCCTGTCATTGTTTTCAGGCTTAAGTCAGGCAGATGAGGCAGACAGCGAAAGAATTCTTGGAGACTTGTCACAGACAGACTGAGGACTCGGGCTTCGTCAAAGCCAGGGGGTGAGGGTCCATCACCCCCCTTCTCTATACCCCCCCAACTCCTTCCCTGGGACCTCCACCTCATCATGCCTGTCTTAGCTCATTCCCCCCTTGGGGAATCTTTCCCGTCATTGGCTAACTGATCAAGCATTGGAGGCCAGTTGTGGAAAAAGGAGCAGAAGCTGCCCTCCTGCCAGGGAGATAAACTTTATCTCCTTAGTGGCTTATGGTCCAAAGGACTCTCACTCAACCTTAGCCATAGTGGGTTTCAGCTCCTGAAACCAGGCAGGGTGGTCCCCGACATGTTATGTTGTAAGGGGCAGAGCCTTAGGTATTTGACAGGGCAGGGCAACCTACTTCACTTGGTTGTGATTCTGTATGTGGGGAAGGGGTCAGAGAAGGGACAATTCTGCTTGCTTGGCTCTTGTCCCACTTTCAGTCACTTCCTCTGCTACCCACAAGCTATTGGGACCTTATGGTGCCGATCCCTGCATGTGTGGGTTCATGTACCTTCTAGGACCCTGGTGGTCCCTCTATTGGACTCCCCTGTGAAACTGGGAATTTCTCCTGCTGCCACAGCCTGCTCAGGTTTTTACAGCCAGAGGTTTTGAGGCTTTATTTCCCTGCACTGGAACCCTGGGTTGTGTAGCCTGTCTCATTCTCCAGTTGTTACGGCTTATCCGCACACAAATGTGGGACTGCCTGCAAAAACTGCTAGACTGTATACTTTACAAGTGTGCAGTTTATGGTAATAAATAATATCTTAACAAAAAGAAATGTGGCAAAATCTAGTTGGAGGATATATAGGATCTATTTTGTCAGATATAAGTATGGTTACACCTGCTTTTCTGGGATGGTATTTACTTGGAGAATCATTTTCTACTCTTCCACTTAAGTCTAACTTTGTCTTTGCAGCTTAGATGTGTTTTCTGAAGGCAGCAGATGGTTGGGTTTTGTTTTTTTAACCAATCTGCTCCTCTGTGCCTCTTTATTGGTGAATTCATTCCATTTACATTTAGGGTAATAATTGATATGTGAAGATTTTCTATAGTCATTTTATCTTTTGTTTTCTGGTAGCTTGTGCCTGCATTGCTTCTTTTCCTTTGTGTTTCTATTGTTTTTGTTTGGTGGCGTTCTATCCCTTTGTTCCTCTGTGTGTTTTTTTTTTAAGCTACGTGTCTCAGTTTTGTTTGTGTGTGTGTGGGGGTGTGTGTGGTAACTATTACATTTATGAAAAGTTTCATATACAAGATCTGTCCAGAAGGTGTCCAGCCATGTAATATGAACAATAGAGACATTTATTGAAGAAGATACAAGATACAAGAAACATTGTACATAGGACAATGATGCCTTAGTCCTCTTCAAAGTAGGCACCTTGGGACCTCACACAGTTCTCCCAATCACATTAGCTGCCCCATTGTATTTTCCTGAATCTCATTGAAGGTCTGAAATCTCTTCCCCTTCAAGGATGATTTAAGTATCGGAAAAAGCCAGAAGTTACACAGTGCCAAATATGGGCTGTAGGGGGGCTGAGGCACCTGGGTGATTTAATGTTTCACAAAAAGACTCTGCATGAGACATGATGCATGAGTGAATGCCTTGTTGTGATGAATCTGCCAATCACCGGCTGCCCATAGTTGCAGCCTTCTGAGTAGTCCAAATAGTTTCTGCAGAGGAATGTTCAAGCTTAACACAAAATTTGATGCAGATTTATTGCTCTACTAACTTAGTCATTTTTAATGTGACAGCCACACAGTACACATGCTCACTGGACAGTGCCTGCCACCCACACTGGCTAGTACAGTGAAATCGTCATTGTTTATGCCTGCTCATTCCAGTCCACTCTCCTTTGCCTGCCAGGTTACACTGATGTCAGGCAAACCATTCTTGTTATATTAACAATGGTTGGACCTTTTCCAGACATACCTCTGAAGCAGTAGTCCATTTTCTTCTTCTTTTTTTTTTTTTGAAAATTGGAAATGCTTTTATTTTATTTTTTTGGATTTTTAAAATTCTTTTTATTTATTTAATTGTTCAAGTATAGTTTTCTGACTTTTACCCCCCCATCCCAGCCCACCCCACCCAGTCCTCCCCCCTCCGTCCGATTTCCACCCCCCCTTAGTTTTTGTCCATGTGTCCTTTATACTAGTTCCTGTAAACCCTTCCCCTTTTCCCCTGAAATTCCCTCCCCTCTCCCCTCTGGTCACTGTCAGGCTGTTCTCTGATTCAGTATCTTTGGTTATATTTTGCTTGCTTGTTTCTTTTGTTGTTTAGGTTCCTGTTAAAGGTGAGATTATATGGTATTTGTCTTGGATTTTCTTTTTTTTTCTTCCAATTTATTTATTTAATTATTTTTCAAGTACAGTTTGCTGACTATTACTCCCATCCCATCCCACCCCCCATCCTCCCCCCTCCCTCCCATTTCCACCCTTCTCAGTTGTT